>NC_053025.1:328034455-328335583 GCF_003073215.2 Triticum urartu
CAAGTCACCACACACATCACAAAAATTCATGGGTTGCACCTCTGGAAAGATAAAAAAAATGCTTAACAAAACATATGAAGGACTCACAGGCATATCATGCACATAATAATCATGGCAAAAATGACAAAAGTCTAAGATGAACTAGCAGATCTGATAATTAACTCATGAAGGCCTCTTCTAACAGCATTTCGGGCATCAATATGAACTCAAATGAAAATTATGCAATGGAATGAAATGATGTACTCATCGAGACGAACATTTTGATATGCTATATGCCCAAATCGGAGCTACGGATGCAAAGTTATGGGGCCTCGAACAGGAGCATATGGAGTAAAAATTCTAGGGACTTAGCAAAAAAAAACAACCTCTGGATCTGGATCCAGGGTTCGCACGGAAACCGAGGCGCGGCGCTGCACTGTTCACCGGTCGGCGCGGAAGCCGAGGACAACCGGCGCCGGAGCCGGTGGAGATCGCCGGCGAGGGAGAAGAAGGCCGGGGCGGCGAGGGTGGCCGCGGGGGGCGGCGCTCGCCGTGGAGGGAGGCGGCGGAGCTCCGGCCACCGGAGTCGAGTGGCGGGGCAGCGGGGCGCTCCGGCCACCGGAGTTGATGGACGGGGCGGCGGGGCGCTCCGGCTGCCGGAGTTGAGGGAGGAGGCGGCGGGGCGCTTGCGGGAGAAGCCGGGCGGCGGGGCGAAGAAGACGGGCCGCGGGGGCCGGCTTCGGGCTCCCCGGCCCGCGGCGGCGGCGAGGTGGCGGCTGCCACGTGGCGCGGCTTGATTGGCGGCGGCGGGCGGTGGCGGACACATCCGGCCCAAATCGGACGTGTCCGTCGGCGGGAGGTGCGGCAGATCTGAGATTTTTAGGGTTTCGGGGAGAGGGGAGATCCGAAAACGGAGGGGGTGTATTTATAGGCATAAGTCGAGCTAGGAGAGTCCAAATGAGGTGCGGTTTTCGGCCACGCGATCGTGATCGAACGCTCTAGGACATGGAGCAGAGTTTGGTGGGTTTTGGGCCAAGTTGGAGGGGTGTTGGGCTGCAACACACACGAGGCCTTTTCGGTCCATCGGTTAACCGTTGGAGTATGAAACGAAGTCCAAATGATACGAAACTTGACAGGCGGTCTACCGGTAGTAAACCAAGGCCGCTTGGCAAGTCTCAGTCCAATCCGGAAATGTTTAATCCCCACACACGAAAGAAAACTAGAAATGGCCACCGGAGGAGAACGAAGCGCCGGAATGCAAAATGGACAACGGGGAAAATGCTCGAGTGCATGAGACGAACACGTATGCAAATGCAATGCACATGATGACATGATATGAGATGCATGACAACGAAAACAACACATGGAGACGAAACCCAAACCCGAGGAAATAAATATAACTTAACGCCGGAAACGGCAAGAGTTGGAGTACAAATAGGGAAAGTTACATCTGGGGTGTTACATAGAGTTAGCTTCTTTTCCTCCAAAATGACTTAATAAGCCATCCATTTTACTTAAGTTAGCTCTAAAACGATATGTACTTAGCCTACTTATGTCAAAAATTGCATAATTAGCTTAGTTAGCTCATAAACGATCCATTTGACCTAAGTTAGCTCTGAAATGACTCATTTTACCTTAGTTAGCTTACAAGTGATCCAATTTATCCAAGTTAGCTCTAAAATGACCCATTTTACGTAGATTAGCTCCTAAATGATCCATTTTACCTACATTAGCTTTAAAATGACCCATTTCACCTAGGTTAGCTCCAAAATGACCATTTCACCTAGGTTAGCTCCAAAATGACCCATTTCACCTAAGTTAGCTCAAAACGATCCATTTCACCTTAGTTAGCTCAAAAACGTGGCATTTCACCTTAGTTAGCTCATAAATGACCCATTTCAACTAAGTTAGCTCCAAAATGATCAATTTCACCTAGGTTAGCTCATAAATGACCCATTTCACCTTGGTTAGCTCATAAACGACCCATTTCACCTAAGATAGCTCATAAACAATCCATTTCACCTAGGTTAGCTAATAAACGATCCATTTCACCTAAGTTAGCTCATAAACGATCCATTTCAAGTAATTTAGCTCATAAATGATCCAGTTCACCTAAGTTAGCCAATAAATGGCATATACTTCTTCTTCTAGTCTTCTTCTTCTTCTTCTATTCTTTTTCTTCTAGTCTAATTCTTCTTCTAGTCTTCTTTTTCTAACTTTCTTATTTGTCATTTTGCAGGTTTCATCCACTTCACGGAAGCCAGCTTCCTATGATGGATTGTTTGTTTTTTCCTTTGATGCACTTCTTGTATTCTGCTCACTTGCTATGATGAAACTAGATTGCTATGATGAAACTTTGCATATTGTAATATGTATGGATCGATGGAACTATGTGCAACCTACTATGTATGTATGGATGGATATATATGTGCTGGATATTTATTATGTTGGATATATATGTGCTGGATATTTATGTGATGGATATATATGTGATGTGATATATTTGCTGTGATAATTGTTGGATATAAGAAAAATAGAATAAAAAAAGGCAGTGCAGGCTCTTTGCCGTCCGCGGCAGACGGCAAAGGGGGCACGTGGCGCCCACCTGTGCTTCCTGAGGGATGGGCCATTTGTCAAATTTGCCTACCGTGGCGGACGACAAAGCTAAGCTGATGGCAAAGACTTTGCCTTTGTCGTCCGCCGTGGGAGACAGGAAAACACAGCGGGCGCTGACCCATTGCTGACGTCAACTGGCGGACGGCAAAGAGGCGCTCAAATTTGCCATTCGCTGGCCGACGGCAAAGGCCGTTGTTAGCCGCCTAACGGACTAACGCTGGCGGATGTCCAGTATTTTGCCGTCCCTCCTCTTTGCCGTCCGCCACTATAGGCAAAGGGCTCTTTGCCGTCCGCCATAAAAAGCAGATGGCAAAGGACCTGTTTGCCGACCCTGTCTTTGCCATCACTGTTTGCCGTCCGCCGTTGACGGCAAAGCTCTTTGCCGTCCGCCGTCCGTGCCTTTGTCGTCCGCCGTGGCAAACAGTAAAATACTGGATTCCTGTAGTGCTACTTGTTTCTAGGGGAGGTGGGAGGGGTAGATGCGGCCGGAGAAGCAGATCCGGCGAGGTGGACACAGCTGGCAGTGAATGGGCTCTGGTACGCCGGTGGATTAGCAGTCTAGGGTTTTGAGAGGGGAGGTGAGATAAAGGCCGATGAAGCACGGAGGGCGTGATGTGAGATGCTCTAGTGCTGTGGAGTTAGTCATTTTTGTGGTAGGGGGAGAGGAAATGGGGGTGCCGTGTAGTGGGGGGAACCAGAAGTTACCAAAGCAGCCCCGACCTATTATGTAGATGAGGGCGGTATTGTAACTGTTGGTCTCTGTGCACCAAGGACAAAAGTGGAATTTCGCATGCTAAAGACTAAGGTGGCGGAAATTTTAGAAGGAGGCGGGAGATTTTTCCGCCCGCAGGATTGTTCGTATCCAGTTTCAACTAATTTTGGACCATGCTAGCGGGAAGGTCATGCGAGACTGTGTACACGGGGCACGCGTCAGTAGTTAATAACTGGTGTGTCCACCCAAGAAAAAAAGACAATAACTCGGGATGATGCGCCGATAACTTGGACGTTGACACGGGCGTGACCAACTGTATGGGTGTAGTGGCGCGTTCACAAAAAAGGGATCAAACGCTCAGCCCATGTATTTCTCGTGCAAATAGATAATTTAGTGCACTTGGTTATTTACTTTAAACATAATGCATTGATGTGTTAGTGTAGAGGCGCACAAAAAAGAAATGGATATTGTAGTCCGCTACTTAAAAGTGTTACCTCATATGATTACATAGCCTCCATTTCATAAATTGCGTACCCGTTGAATTCATGTATGAATATTACATATATTACTTCATAATAGAACCTTAAATCATCCAAGACTAATGATTTTGAATGCAAGAGTAACAATGGTGCATGTACATGATAACTACATTGGTTGTTTGAAGAAACATCACTATAACTTTGGCATGCACAACTGAAAAGGTTTATTTAAATAGAAAAAATGTGATATGTGAGTGTCCATTCTTTATGGCGTTGAATCGATATTGTACCTTTGGCCACGATACGAAGTAGATATTGATTTATGTTCAAGCGATGCACGTCCACGATCGCTAGATAGTGATACGTGAATGAATTGTGCAATCTCTCTCACACGCATACATATCTCATTTCCCTGTGGTCATCGGAATCACACACGCGCACTTCGTGTATTTCTCTCCCTCTGTTAAGGTTCGAATTCGTCTTTCTACCCCGTCCTACAAGTCTCTCACACAGAAACAAACACGCTCTCTCTGTCGAACACGCCCACCCCTTTAATTCCGCCCACCCACAGCCACTAATGTCTCAAAGTATAATAATGTCTCTCACACATATGCCTAAGGTTAACTCGAGTTCCAGAACCATATGAATACATAAAATGGGATTCCAATAGAGCACCTTTTGTTTTTGAGATTTCGCTCTCTCTCTCTCTCCCACACATTGTTTCTCGCTTCATTTTTTCCAGCACTTGTATGCACACAATTTTGTTTATCTTTGTGATGCTTTAAGTATGCCTCGCACAAATGCTATCTACCTATCCCTTAATATAGCTAGATATGTGCCACACAAACTCCTTCTCCCTACTAGCAAGATGCCCATTCGTTGCACCGAACATCAAGATGCATTTGTATGAGTAGTTTCTCTTGTGGGAGAAAAGGATGAATGAGGGAATGCCTTATTTGCAAATGCGGAGAGGGGTGTGGGTATATTTTTGCAAAATTGCCACAGTTTCCTTCCTATCCGTCGGGTATAAATTGGATGGCCTATATTGCAAGATGGCAGGAACACCATCATCACCAACTATGTTTTTTATAAGAGTAGGGATATGTAAGTGTCACTGCCCCCCGCCCCCGCCCCCCGGCACACACACCCACACCCACACAACCACACACACACACTTCCCAACACCAAAGGAGTAGGGTGACACTCGATCTTGATACTAATCTATCGACTGGCTTCACTCTCAAACACACACACACACACACTACCCGACACCGAAGGAGTAGGGTGGCACCTCGATCTTGATAGTAATCTATCTACTCCTCTTTCAAACACACACACACACACATACACACACACTCGCTAGTTGTGCCTCTGTGCCTACCGCGCACACTCTTGATACGTCTTTCTCTCCCTCCCGCTCCCCCACCCCAACAATTACAGCAGAAGGGTGACAAATCAACCTGATTGTAATCTGTCAATTGGTTTCTCTCTCCAACATTGTATCTCTGTGCCTCGCTCAGTAGCCCCCTCGATATGCAGACTTATCGCGCGCGCACAGCTATAGTGACGATGACGCTGAACCTAGTGTGCCTCGTTTTTACCGGCCTCATGTGATAGTTTTCACCAAGTTTTCTGTTAATTAACAAGGCAACCTTTTCTTTGTTACTACTAGTGAATCCAAAATCATTCGGGGTACACATAAAATATATCACTTCAACCCAATTATCGTAGTAACTATTTTAAAAGAAACTAACTAGATGCCCGTGCGTTGCATGGAACATCAGGATGCATTTGTATGAGTAGTTTATCTTGTGAGAGAAAAGGATGAACGAGGGAAGGCCGTATTTGCGAACATGGAGAGGGGTGAGGGTATATTTTTGCAAAATTTCCATAGTTTTCTCCCTATCCATTAAATATAAATTCGATGGCTTATATTGCAGGATGGCATGCACACCATCATCACCAACTCTGTTTTCTCCTCGCTCTGTTCCTAAATATTTCTATCTTTAGAGATTTCAACAAGTGACTACATATGGAGAAAAATGAGTGAATCTACACTCTAAAATATGTCTACATACACATCCGTATGTGGTAGTCCATTTGAAATCTGAAAAATACAAATATTAGGAGCAGATGGAGTATAAGTGTGGACATGGAGATATATCAGCAGCATGGTCTACAACAAAAATGTGCTGGACTGGTTAGTGCCGAATGCTCGCAACGCGATGACATGAGTTCAAATTCTGTCTTTAACTTTAGACTTTTATATTATATATTACTTATTTAATATATACTTCTTTCGCTACTATACTGACAGTGCAACCCACAGAGTACTTATAATACAAGATTAAGGATGGACTTGTTTCTTTTCAACTTTCTGTATGAAGCTGTAGCCACCCTGCAAGTCACATGTACACTTTACATGCAATTAACTTTTTATAGAGGGACAATCATACACACAATTAACTCAAGTGGATTGGATGTCACTCTATTATTTCTAGCATAAGAGCATCTCGAACGGCAGCCGGCAAATTTCCTCCCGTTTCCTTCCGCGAAGGACGACATCAAATGCCAGCGGCATACATTTTCACAACTCTTACCAACCAGATGAAATTCGTGCAAACACGGACTGATTTCATATAAGCATGAATGGTTTTGTATAAAAAAGCGGATCTTCATATAAACATGATGGATTTCATTACATTTACATGAACGAAGAAGTGCCAATCCGGCTATCTTGGTATAGTTAATACTCCCTCCGTCCAGAAATACATATTTTAGTTAATAATCCGGCTATCTTGATACATACAATTTATCCATTCTTAGAACAAAAATTTCCCGCCAGCTAGAGAGGGAGTACATAATCTAAATGGCCGCCCGCGGATCCCTTTGTCTTCCTCATGTCCGGCAGACACTTTGCGGGGTCGACAAAGGTCCTCGGAAGAGACGAAGAAGCAAAGAAACCACTTGAATGCGCAGTCGTCGCCTTGGCGGTGGCCTTCATGGGACCCAAGTGGTGGTGCCCTCCCGTGTTCTACTTCTCCTCGATGATGGCGGTGGACACGGAGAAGCTAGCCACCGACTCGTCGCTGTCCATGCACCCGGCTTCTGTCTCTGCCTGCATGGCGCTGCCGCAAGCATGGGAGGCGCGCCCATAGACACGGGAGGCATGGTACGACGCGGCAGCGACGACAACTATATTGGTGCGCTCGCCGCCGTGCCGGCGTGGAGCAACTCGCCACACCTCATCGAGCTGAACTGGAGTGGTGAGTTACTGAACCACGCGCCTGCTTGGGGCGGAAACTGGCTCCGTCGGTCCAAGCGAGGTTGGTGAAGCACCAAGCGGCCTCGCCCGTATCCGAAGGGCTCGGCAGGCCACCCAACCGGGTAATATGCCGGAGAACGGCTCCTCGGAAGCCATCGAAAGAGTGGAGAAAATGGTGAAGGTGGAGATGGGGGAGAGGTGGAGGGGTGTGATTCTTGCCCGCTGTTTGTCTGGCCCCGTGTAAATAGAGGGTGGATGGTAGGAGCTTGGCCGGCGTCTGGCCTCGTTTAGACTTAGGGCGGACGGGAGGAGCTCGGCTGGTGTTGCCCTTAATTCTGGCCCGCTCATGAACGGACGTGTGGCCGGAGTAGGTTTCTCGCTTTGCATGCGGGTTTAACGGAGGGGTTTGATGGAGGCGAGGAGGCGTGTTCAGCCGGGTGTGTAGCGGGCGGCGCAATACTATTCGATTTGACAGCGGGCGGCGTAGTTCCCGATACGGCTTTAATGCAGATGAGCGAGGGAGTAGCGGTTCCTGAAATGTTGAACGGCTAATGCGTCCTCCTTCAATTAATGCATGAGCGAAGTAATGGGAGGAGGACCAGGAAAAGAGGCTGCACGATATGAATGCAACGTAGTTTGCCCTCATATAGAGGTGCCCCTCCATTCCAATGCATCTCTACATCATATGCACGTAAGCATTTGCCTAAGCACCTACACTAAGCGCAAAAGAGCTCACTCCAAACCCATGGTGGCGATGCGCGCAAGCGGCCAGCGGCTGTGCCAGATGGTCCACGATGTCGGCCTGTGGCATGGCGCCGAGGATCGTCTCCAAATGGTGTTGGAGACCGGCTGGTGGATGGCCACCGTCGACGCCAACTACGACTCTCAGTTGGACCAGATGATCGTTGCCACCACCAACAAGTTCACTGTCCTCAAGAAGCTCGCGGACGACATCGTCGTACTCCTCCAGCCCGCGCGCCCGGGCTCCTCATTGCCTTCCACACTAATCAGCCTCCATGTCCGGAACCTCTTTCAAGCACTGGTGGCCCTGCGACTGCCCGCCGACGCCACGAAGAATGTCCACCTGGAGGTCGCACTCGCCGTGAAGAGCCTCGCCCTGCAAGAATTCGTCGACCTACACATCCACGTGTGCGAGCAAATCGTGTACATAGGTATCTACAAGGCCAGTGAGGATGCTACGACGTTGGCCTTCCTCAACCGGGTGGAAGCCTTGGATGCCTTTGCTGAGAAGCTCCTCGACCTCGCCACAAAAGTCGCCGCTCCGTAGCAGTCGGTCGGTGGCCCGGTGTTGCATTCTCGTTCCAGTCAATACCGACATGTGCAATCCCTTTGCCTAATTATATGCATCACTGCAACTAGTACTCCATCAATCAATTTATAAGTTGTGCTTACCTTTTCCATCAACTTCGTGCAATGCGCGGGCATCTCGCTAGAAACACTAGAACATGTCAGACCGTGTGTGACCAAACCAACCTAGATACTACGTACCCTGCTTATCTGGCTGAAATAGCCCCGCCCTAGCGTTTCCAATCGTTATTTCTATCGATCGATCATGCCAAGGAGCAGAACCAAAATGTTACAATTTATACATGTTTCTCTACTCCTACTCCTATAAAAGACTCAGTTGGTGATGGTGGTGTGTCTGCTATCCGTCGTTTTTGACCATTAGATCTGCATCTAATGGCTGTGAGGTAAGTTGTGGCATTTTTGCAACAATAGCCCACTTCCCTGCTCCAATTTGCAGAAAACCCCTTATTATCTCGAAAGCAACCACATCCCTCCCTCACCTCATAAAAACAACCCGAGAAATATATACTCCTATAAAAGACTTAGTTGGTGATGGTGGTGTGTCTGCCATCTGTCGTTTCTGACCATTAGATCTGCCTCTAAAGGCTGTGAGGTAAGTTGCGGCATTTTTTGCAACAATAGCCCACTTCTCTGCTCCAATTTGCAGAAAACCCTTATTAACTTGAAAGCAACCACATCCCTCCCTCACCTCATCAAAATAGCCTGAGAAACATATTTTGAGTGAAAAGTACTCCCTCCATTCCTAAATATTTGTCTTTCTAGAGATTTCAATAAGTGACTACATACGGAGCAAAATGAGTGAATCTACACTTCAAAATATGTCTATATAATCCGTATGTGATAGTCCATTTGAAATCTCTAAAAAGTCAAATATCTAGGAACGGAGGGAGTAATATATCAGGAGTATATCAAAACAAGAGTGATTTCTTCAAGTTTTTGATCAAGTACTACTATTCTACTACTTTGGACCCGGCGCAATGCACGGGCAGATTGCTAGTGAAAGGAAAAGGCCTACCGCGTTCACGTCGCACTCCCCCCCCACACGCCCGGGAATCGGGAGTACTCCACGGCCCGTTTGGCACGACACATAGCTTAGGGAAGGCGTGTTGCCTAGCATTTTCACTTTCATGTGGGACCGCCGTTGAGCAAACCGACTATTGGCAAACCGCACGCCGCCTGCCGCCGGGTTGGAAAACAGAAACAAGGGGAAGATCTAGCTGTAGCACGGAAGCCAAGAACTTTGGTGTCCGATGGGGCTTGTTGATAGAGTAGGAGCATTCCGTACTACTCTCCTCCTACTGATGAAGCTATGTTCCTAGGGTAGGGTCATAGGCCTGACCTAGACACCCTCCCCTAGGACATCATCCTAAAACCAGAAGCATTCGAGGGATAGCATCATCCACTCGACTACGAGGCATCCCACTCGGAAGATTCAAAGTCACTCGACCACGACAATTATCACTCGATGGACAGAAGATCCAAAGTCACTCTGCACTACAACGGTCGGACGTTTACTTCATAGACTTAATAGGCATTTATGTCACATAATTGCTAGCGTTACCAGTAACGCCCCCCTCTTGATGTACCTTAAAACCCTTCTGACATGGGCTGGCTGGGTTCTAGGCGCAGTCTATATAAGCCACCCCCTCCACTGCCACAAGGGTTCGCACCCCATGTAAACACACACATACATAATCCAGTCGACCGCCTCCGGGCACCGAGACGTAGGGCTGTTACTTCCTCTAAGAAGGTCCTGAACTCGTAAAACTCGTGTGTACAACTTCGCCATAGCTACCATCTTGCCTCCTCATACCTACCCCCCATTCTACTGTCAGTCTTAGATCCACGACAGTTGGCGCCCACTGTGGGGCAGGTGTCTTAGTGACTTTTTGGTGCAGTTGCGATTCTTCCGATTATCATCATCATGGTTTCCATTGGTGGACTGGTTGAGGGCCGCAAGATCCATCTCGGCGCGCTCGTTTTCATCGCTGACGACTCCGCTTGGCTTCATGAAGCTCCACTCGACGCCGATGCGCTCCCTGTCCGCGGGGCAACGCACTTTCGCGCGTGCGTCCGTGGCGTCCTTCTCCGGCAACCGTCGACCCAGTATCGGTCGGTTCCTATGGTGTCCTCATCCCCCGCTGTTCGCCTGCACAGGTGTTCCGGTCGGTCGCGGCTCCAGTGGTGGGTGAGACACGCGGTGGCCTGCCAGTCGGCCACCTCACAAGTCACGGCAATCGAGCCTGACAAAACTCTCTACGGCCTGTTCGACTGGCTCCGTCGAGACCGTGTCCGAGTGCGACAGCAGCGATCCCGCGGCGGAAGTCTTGACAGTCAACTGACCACCCAGTCCTCCTGGCTCCCCTCGCAACGATGGTGGTGATGGCAACGGCGATCCATCGTGCGTTCACGAAGAGTACCACCCCGAGCCCCTTTCTTCACAGCGGAGGGAAGAGCTTCGCCGCCCCAATATGGATGCACTTCACACTCCTATCGTTGGAGAAACCCCCGAGGCCGGGGCCTTAGAGTAAGCACGCCTGGCCAACTTCGCTGAGCGCACTCGACTAGAGCACTTGCAGCATGCACTCGACGAGCGTGCTCGGCAGCGGATCCCTGAATCCAGTCGACAACAGCTTCTTACGCCTCAAAATCAGGTATACCGCACTCCGATTCAAAATCTCACAGCTGCAGGCCGAATAGCAGAGTCAATCTAGCCATCCGAGTCGGAGGCAAGCAGAGGTTTGATGAAGATACGGGCCTTGCTCCGATCAGATGGGGATCAGAACACAACATTGTCCTAGTCGCGGAATAGGATTCATAGCAGGTCTGTGGTGGCGGATACAGTGCAGTCGGCCCATAGCCCAAGATCACCCCCGCGGCTTGAAGGACATGGGCACAGGCAAGATCAGTACAGAAATCATGAGCAATATGATCACGCCTCGTCCACGACGACTGACGTCGAGTGCACATGCCTCGTCCGAGGAGTGGGTCATATGTGCCTCAGCGGCATGATGACAGACGCATCATAGCGGCGAGCGAAGAATACAAGTCGACCCAAGGGAGCCAAGCTTTGATGCAAGATCTATTCTCGTTCAAGGTCTGGTTAACAGGAACAGAGCACACAGAGAAGGCCATGACAGAGATTATTAGACTGGTAGTAGAGTGCACATTTCAGGTCCCGAGTGTTTCAGCAGAGCCATCAGGGCTGCAGTGATTCCTCCTAATTTCAGGTCGGTGACAGGGGTCAGCATATTTATGGGTGAGTCTAAGCCTGACACTTGGCTTGAGGACTACCGACTGGCTGACACAAGTCCAGCAACACCGCCCGAATGTGCCGACAAATCCCGATAGGAGTTGCACATATCTCGTTCTCAGGGCACACTCAGATTGTCCAAACATCCGGTAGGCCAGCCCAGAGTTTCCCCTGGTGGCCACCGGCAGCTGACGAGGTGGACCAACACTCAGAGGAGCACTGGCCCGGGGGGTTTAAATAAAGATGACCCTTGGGCTCCGGAAACCCAAGGGAAATAGAGGCTAGGTGGCAAATGGTAAAACCAAGGTTGGGCATTGCTGGAGGAGTTTTATTCAAGGTGAACTGTCAAGAGGTTCCCATTATAACCCAACCGCATAAGGAACGCAAAATCTGGAAACATAACACCGATATGACGGAAACTAGGGCGGCAAGAGTGGAACAAAACACTAGTCAAAAGGTCGAGCCTTCCACCCTTTACCAAGTATATAGATGCATTTAGATAAACAAGGTTATAAGGTGATATCCCAACAATAAACAATGTTCCAACAAGGAACGATCTCCAATCTTCACCTGCAACTAGCAACGCTATAAGAGAGGCTAAGCAAAGCGGTAACATAGCCAATCAATGGTTTGCTAGGACATGGTGGGTTAGAGGTTTGACATGGAAACTTTGGGAGGCATGATAAGCAAGTGGTAGGTATTGTATCATAGGCATGGCAAAAGAGCGAGCATCTAGCAAGCAAAGATAGAAGTGATTTCGAGGGTATGGTCATCTTGCCTGCAAAGTTGTCAGAGTTGACTTGATCCTCGTAAGCGAACTCAACGGGCTCCTCATTCACGAACTCGTCTCCCGGCTCTACCCAAGCAAGAACAACAAGCAAACGGAACACAATCAACCACATGCAATGCTCAAACAACATGATGCAAACATGGTATGATATGCGGGATGCGATATGTGATGCATATGCAAGATTTGACAAGGAATGATTTAACCTGGCCTCATCTTGGAAATCCAAGAGTTCCACTGGAAAGGTGAGGTGATTTCAGTTCAAATCGATATAAAGATCACCGGAATCGGATGCACGGTTTGGAAATGGCAAGCAAAACAAATATGGCACCGGTCTACGATAATCAGCAAGTGACCAACTAAATGCATCAGGATAAATATGCTACAACACTCAAACATGACAACAAAATACATGGCAGGGATCCACTCATGAAGCTTGACAAAAGATGAACAGTGAGCTACGGCCAATTCATCCAATAACAGGTTCAAACAAGCATGGCAAAAGTGCAAATGATAACAGGTTTCAGACTTACTGAAATTAACACAAGTCTAGAATTTATCATAGGAAGCACACTTTAGAGCATGGAAACTACATACTACAGGAACTTAACATGACAAAGCAAGGCATGGCATGAAGCTACTCCAAGCACTTAACAAAAGTCCCTTAGTGACCTTGAGCCAACAGGGATCACAAAATACAATTGCAAGCATGTGAACATGGCAAAAACATAAATAGATTCAGACTTGGTGAAAAACTGGAGCATGCAAAAACAGTTAACGAGTAGGCATGTTTACGAGCTCGATTCACTCACTACAGAGCATGGCATGTCAAAATAAGCATACACCCATCAAGAATACATGGCATAGAAGCTAGACATGGCAAGGACAACAACATAGCTTGCACGGATCAATAGCAACATCCTCGGCAAAATCGCTAAACATGTCAACAATCTGCCAGGATTCACTTTATAGCAAATGTAGAGCTCGATTGACTCAAGATAGGGTGCTCCATAAATGCAAAAAAAGACATGGATGGATAGATCACCACAATGTTAATAAAACATCCTTACTAATCATCCTCAAAAGAGGCACGGATCACTAGGAAACAACATGAACATATGGCATAACAACAAAATCAGGACAAGGACTTGAGAAATTCTAAGTCCCTGAAATCAGCATTACCGATTACGCTACTTTGCAAGCTTGTGCTAGTCACCACAAATGTCACAAAAATACATGACAAGCACCCCTGAAAAGATGGCATGGCATATAACAAAACACATGTAGATCTCAGGATCATAGCAGGCACACATTAATCATGGCAAAAATGACAAAATGCCATTTGCTGAAACAGATCCGCCAAATTCATCACATAGCCCTTTTCCAACAGCATTTCAGGCATCAAGATGAGCTCAAATGAAAATGATGCAATGAGGTTAAATAATGTACTCGTCGAGGCTAACATTTTGATATGCTACACGTATGAATCAGAGCTACGGATGCAGAGTTATAGCATGCCAAAGTTTGCAAAAAATTAGGGTTCGGGGAAGAAGTCAACCGAGGGGATTTGACCAGATCTGGATCCGGCGCGGGCACTGTAGCAGATCGGGAGTCGCCGGAGTTCATTGCCGTAAATGGGGGCGATGGCGGCCGTACTTGACGGAGGAGTCCGGGAGGAGCGGGGGCTGGCCGGAGTTGAACTTGGGCGGCACCGGAGCGGTCTTGGCGGCGGCGAGCGGACCCGGGCGGCGAGGAAGAGGCAGAGGGGCGGTGGTCCGGTGTGGCGGCGAGGTTGGTCGGCGTCCCGCGGCGGTCGCCGGCGAACTCGTGGGCAGCGGGCGGCGCGATGGGCGAAGTCGGCGGCGGCGCGGGAGGAAGAAGGAGACCCGAGCGGCGGCTGTATTCTGACCTCTGTCTACCAATTGCCTATTATTCTTGTGGTCCGTCAAGCCATTCTATTCCGGAATGACTAGGAGAAACAAACTCCAGCACCTCATCCATTTCTTGGACTGGTCAAAGTAGTTGTAATTCACAGATCAAAATGCCAATCCAGCTTTTGTTTTGTTCTACCTTGGAGTATTACCCCTTTATGTTAGGATTGTCATGAGAATTGCACCACCTCTTATGAATTCTTGATGCAGTGATACTTCTCGCCATCATAATTGATTCCCCGGTTCCATGTTGTAACCGGGATGCCGACAAGTGAACTGTGATGTGTGAAATCAATACTCCTAGCAACCTTGTTGCTTGGTAGTTAATGGATAATACTATCACTCTTAGCGTGTTGGTTATTGAATCACCATCCTAGGACTGATCGTGCTACCTAGTCCATTTCTGTTGGTGCACTCTTCGATCGATGAGTTAGGATTTGGTCAAACCCTTGCTCTTTTGATCACATCATCCTGCCTTGAAAGGCAAGATTGTTCTCGAGCTTAGTAACATATCGATGGTTCATGATTTTCCAAATATCTTCTCGGAAGTGTTACCAGGTTGTCACCTGACCGCTATGTTGAGTTCGTGATCAAGTTGGTTTCTTGTAAACCACTCCTTCTCCAAGAATCCGTGTTGGATACCCCTGAGCTAGTTGGTTAAGCTAAACAACAACTTGGAGAGTTGGAAGATAAAATCTTACCTAATTTAGTTCGTTTCAAAGGGATATCTTTGTGTTGTGTGTTAGTTGAAGAAAGATGATATCTTCATCGAGTGGTCCCTGTGATCAGTTGTTGGACCTATTGTCTTATGAAAACTTGATTTGAGTATGGGCTATCACCAAATCAAATCAGAACCAATGATGTTCGTAGTGTTGTCTTACTCGTGGTTGATCCTAGAGCATACACCATTATATCATTGTTCTGACCAATGCTATTGCTTTGTTCACATAGCTGCGGAATTCCATCTTCATGGAAATCTTTATGATTTGGTGTTGAGCCCATCAGCAGCATCTTATCTTCTCCATGATTCATGTCGAACATCAAGGTAGTGTTGGAAACTTGTGTAAGCATTTCTTCATGTTTCGTTCATGAAGCACATGTTTGGATGAAAGAAGTGGATACCTTTGATTCACGTGCATTTGGTGAAAGTTGCCGCCGTGAATTCGAGAAAGTTAGTTTTGCTTCCTCTGGAATCATCCCAAGTCAGTCATGCACATGTGCGAAGTATTATATGGTTTGGAGACTTGCAACCTTCATTCTATATGAATCCCTAGCACACCAAGCCACTGATTGATTTGTTGAAGGAAAAGAAGTTCTTAAGTGCTAATCCTGAAGGACCCAAAGGTACATGCCCAGGACTTCGCTCTCCGCAATGACGGTTCCCAATCAAAACTCCGTAGTGTTTCGTTGTAAGACTACTATGTGGTCATGCTTGTCTTGGACAATGTGCTCACATGTATGTAGCAGAACCAGCTTATGTTTTGGAGCTTGCTAACGTAGTTCATCTCCCGAGAGTCTCGCAATGTTATCTCGCCGATTTGTGTTGCAACCCTTCTTTTTCAGACATGTGAGTCTGAAATATCATGTTACCAACCAGATCTGAATCTCAGGCAGATATGACGGTTGGAACTTTTCCAAGATCTATGATGTAGGTCCCGACAGGGTTGATGTTCTGGCCGACACACCTAGCCGGAAGATCTTTCATTGTAGTATATTTGACCATCTTTCCATTAGGATTTCATGCGTCTTATTCTAGAAGTTGTTCCTTAGGGATCCTTGTGCTCTCAGTTTCTTCGATGATTCAATAACTATTGAAACGTTGGAAACACTCTCGACTGTTGAGTTTTTCCTCGGTTACCAGAATCATTCCAGCATTTGTATTTTTTTCCCAGCTTGCACCTCAGTAATTGTTGTCCAGGATCATCTTCAAAAGTGGACTTACCATAGGTCCCATCCATTTCTGATGATAAGCAAAAATCATCCGTTGTGTTATCTTCAACAAGGTAGTCCACATCGTCCATCCTAGTCCGAGTATGTCATTCTTTTGGACTACTTCAAATGATTGATTGTATTTGCCCTAGGCTAGTATCAAGAGTTTCAATGATCTTTGAATCAAAAGTAATTATTTTTGCGACTTCAAAGAATTATTCTACGAGTCTCCTTCCCTAAGGTGCCCCGATATGGAATCATAGCAATTCATCTCCTTGCTACTCTAAAACCTATGCACCATCATCTTCAGCGTGGAATTTTTCCCTACCTAATAGAACCTTGTCATCTACCCCTTTCCATCCCTCCGAATATGTGCTTCACGTCTCAGCTCGTGAGATGTATGTATGTCTCATTCCATGAGTTAATCCTGAGTTGCTCGGTCTTCGAGAAGATCAATCCTTCTAGAGTTTCTTTTCCCTCTCGTTGTCATGTTGGTAGGAGTTCCTGGAGCAATACTTCGAGACAATGATGGTGATCGAATCAACGTTCTTATGGGGTGCACCCTGGATCATGGAGATTGTGTTAGTTTTCATTCCCCCTTCATCTTACCTCACATCTTGAATCTCGGGACGAGATTCTTGTTTAGCGGGGGTGAGTTGTCACATCCCTAGATTTACCTTGCACTAGGCTAGCACTTGTTTGTTGCATCATGTTCAAATTTTATGTAAAGATGAAATGGGGACTGATAAACCCTAGCAGCAAATGAAATCGAACTAGGGTCAAAATTAAATCTTTTCAATGAACCCAAAATGCCCTTCTAAAATGTTCATCATCTTTGCCTTGGTCTAGAACCTCTGAAAAAATGGTGCACAAATTTCTAGGTCATCCAAAGGTCACTAGATTAAATCATATGTTATTTGAAATTGGGCATTTAAATGCTAGTAAATATTTTAAATGCCCAAGTAATACTAAACTGAAATGTTCCATGTAGGATATATTCTATACAGTGGGCATGTGCAGTTTAGTGATTTTTGAAAGGGTCTAGGTATTTTTAGAAAAGCCACAAAGATTACAGAAAAATAGAAAACTGAAACAAGAGAGAGAGAGAGAGTGTGAGAGAGAGAGAGGAACTTACCTGGGCTTACCTCACCTGTGCAGCCACCTGGAGCCCAAGTGGCTGGCCCAGCCCACCTTCCCGGCTCCCTGTTGTCTTCCTCCCCGCGCCAATAGGCAGCGCGCGTGTCCGACGCACGCCGGCACGCGCCCGGCCACCTCCTGCTTCTGCCGCTGCCCCGACGCGTCTGGATGACGCCACGCACCCCCCGACCTCTCTCTCCCTCTCCCGTGCCTTCTCCCCCTCCTCTGGCTCCCTCTTTCCCCCACCGAGCGGAGCTCGTCGCCGCCGCTCATCGTTGTCGTAGCCGCCGCCTCTCCCTCGCCTCTCTGAGCTGTCCCAAGCTCTGCCACGATGTCTTCGTCCTCTCCATGGGGTTAAGCAGCGCCAGGAGCTCTGCTTCGTCCCCAACGCCACCGCCTTCCTCCTCGGCCGTCCAATATCGCCGTCAACGCCATGGCACCGTCCGGCCACCCCCGAGCCAGCTAACCTGTTCTTCTTCCCCGCCATGATCTCCTGACCCGAACCCCCACTCTGTTTTCTCTGCTGCACACCGTAGCTGACACACCTCGCCTGCCCGCACGTGCCGCCGCCTGAGCTCCTCACCGTCGTGGCCACCTACACTGGAGCTCAAAACTGAGCGCATCACCGCACGTAGCACGTCACCACGGGGCCGTAGCAACCACCCGTTGCTCCTACCATGCCCTGCGGCGTCGAGTCCGTCGACGTCCGAACTCCGGCGCCGCTCCGGTCATCGGTGCCGTCGACTCCGGCCACCCCGGCCCCTCTCATGCAATTCCCTGGATGAGGCGCACACCCAGCTCCACGCAGAGCCCCTCCGCCGTCCTTTTGGTTGCCTGAGGGCGAAACCCGAGCCTCCACCGTGCGTGCTGTCGCCGGCGACGAGCCTCCGACGTGTTAGGCCTGTTGAACAGGGGTTTGACCTCCCCTGGGTCATTGACATGTGGGGCCAGCCCCTGCTAATTACCTAGTTTAGGTTTAACTAAAATAGGATTAGCCCTGTGACACTGACATGCGGGCCCCACCGTCCAGGTTTGACCTGGACCGCCCAGTTGACTTGCTGACTTCGCTGTGACGTAATGCTGACGCTATAAATCATTTTCTGGATTTAAGTTTATTCAAGAAATTCTAGAAAATGCTACAAACTTCAAAAATTCGTAGAAAATTATCTATAACTCCAAATAAGATAAATTATATATGAAAAATGATCAGAAAAATCCAATCTATCAACTGGTACTGGTTTCATGCATGATAAAGCAACTTAACCTGGCTGTTCAAGTAAAACAATTTAATGCACCTTTATGACCTCATAAAATGGGTTTGCATTTGAATCTTTGGTTCAAACGGACTCATTTCAATCTGTTCTAACTTGCATTAGCCCAAAACACATTCATATTGCCATGTCATTCATGCATCATATTGTTGCATGGCATTGATGGTGTTTCTTCTTTGTTTGTCAGTGGTTGTTCCATCTCGATAGACGTGTTTCGACGACATGATCGATGACACCGATGAAGAACTATATTATCTTCAGAAGTGCGAGGCAAGCAAAACCCCCTTGTTCATTCCGATACAATCCCACTCTCTCGCTCCTGCTCTTTTTACTGCATTAGGACAACAACGATTCAACTGTTACATGCTGCGGTAGCTGAACCCCCTTTCCTCTACATGACATGTCATTGCCATAGTAAATAGATGAAAGCCACTAGCATGAGTAGGAGTTCTTTGAGCCCTGATGTGCCTACTCATTCATGCTTGTTTGTCATGCCTGCTATTTCTTAGACTTGTGTCAGGTCTGATTAATCGGGGATGAATTGGAAAGTTGTGAACATGTCCTACTGTGTGTGAGCTATGTGTGTTGGACACAATTTGGTAAAGGTATCGATGAGAGGCCATGTAGGAGTACATGGTGGGTTGTTTCATTGGAACCGTCCTTAAGCACTGAGATCTGTATGTGTGATTTAAGAATCAGCTACTACCATGCATTGGGATCCTTAATTGACCCTCTCGGCTTCTTAACCACCCTAGTACTCTGTCCAGGAGTTCCAACTAGTTTCTGGTGTTTATAGGATATGTGTTGGCGGCCGTGCATAGCGCTGACCCTAGAGGTGGGCTATGATGCGGTAGATACACCGTGGCACGGTGTATCGAGTCGCCCGGTTGGTGTCTCGGGAACCATGTACACATCGTTCGGGGCCGTATGTGGAAACCTCGGCCGGACTCCCTGTGGATGGAACCTGGATAGGCGATAAACCTGGACTAGAGACTTGATTGTTTAGGTAGGCCATGGTCGACACCCTCGTTGGGCTTCCGCTTGAAGGTTTCCTAGTACATGTCGTGTAAACGATGGTAAGTGGTGAGAGCGTGTATGAAGGAGTACACCCCTGCAGGGTTAACATCATCTATTCGAATAGTCGTGTCCGCGGTAAAGGACTACTTGGTTGCCTATATAGTTCATAGACAAGTGGAAGTGGATACTCTAAAATGCGCAATATAAGCGTGAGTGCTATGGACGACGTTCTCGTAGGGAGACGGGAGTGGATACATAGTGGTGTATTGATATGGTGAATATGTGGAATCGTGTGCGCCACCTCAAAAGAGTTGCTTGCAGTCGTAGTTCAGGTTAGCCATTGAGTCAAAGTTGGCTTGCTGCAGTTAAACTCCACTACCCCTTTGTTGATACCGATGCATATGTAGTTAGTTCTGATGTAAGTCTTGCCAGGTACATCTGTACTCACGTTTACCTATTTTATGTTTTGTAGAGAGACGTCAGTCTCGCTAGTAGTTCCGTGTGGACTTCGACGTTTAGTTTGATACCTCAGCTATGATCTTGTGCCCTCGGCAGGATCTGGTAGATTGTCAGGCTTCTCAGCCTTTTTCATTTGTAGATGTCTGTACTCAGACATGTTAAGCTTCCACATGTTCTTTGACTTGTATGCTCGGAATGTTGGGTCATGAGACCCATGTTTGTAATATCTGGCTCTTCGGAGCCTAATGAATAAATACTTTGAGTCATAGAGTTTTGTTGTGATGCCATGTTGTATTTGCACATATCGACCATATTATGTGTATGTTATTGAAATGCTTGGTATGTGTGGGATCCCACAATCTAGTTGTTTATCCTTGGTAGCCTCTGTTATGGGGAAATGTAGTCTGGTGTTTCCACTGTGCCTTGGTAGTCTGCTACATCCCGGTTTACCGGAGTCCTACTAGTCCAGCACTACTGCTCCAGAACAATTGACTGGCTGGCATGTGATTCACTTCGTTCCTGTGTCTGTCCCTTCGGAGAAATGTCACGCGGTGACATCCAGAGTCCTGCCTAGCCTCCTACAGCCTGGATTCCCGGAGTCCTGTTAGCCTAGTGCTGCAGCCCGGATTCGCATGCTGCTGACCGACATGCTCGATGTTGATTCATGTATGCCTGTCCCCGTAAGTTAGTGCCACTTTGGGTTCACGACTAGCCATGTCGGCCAGGGTTCTCTGTCATATGGATGCTAGCGACACTATCATATACGTGAGCCAAAAGGCGCAAACGGTCCCGGGCCATGGTAAGGTGACACCCGTGGGAATACCGTGTGTGGGGCCGCAAAGTGATATGAGGTGTTACGGGCTATATCGGTGTGACTTAGAATCGGGGTCCTGACAGCTGGCGCCTTGGTTGATGAACTTCCATCAGTGCTTTGGGGTTTGCGGACAACTCCTAATCGGTCGACTGGACGAGCTCCATTCTTCTTTGTCTATGTAGCTGAAGTTGTTCTTCCGAGTGACTTGATTCACAATGCACCCAGAGTCGAGCTTTTCTCAGAAGATGAAGCATAACAGGCTCGACAAGACGTAGTTGATCTCCTAGAATAGGAAAGAGAGATGTCCCTGATCCGGTCGACCATTTATCACCAAGACCTGCGTCGATTCCACACCAGAAACGTGAGGGGTCGAGCATTTCAAGAAGGAGACTTGGTTCTTCGAGTGGATCACTAGAAACCACACAAGCTCGCCCCTACTTGGGAAGGCCCCTTCATTATGACCAGAGTGCTCCACAACGGCGCATACCACTTGTACAATGTCGAGCATAGGAAAGGCGAGCCACGCGCTTGGAATGCGGAGCTGCTCCGCCCCTTTTACACTTAAGCATTCGGACTGTTGAGATGTAATAAGAAATACCCTTTAGTTTGATTATCAAAGACACAGTTTTACAGTCTCTTAAATGATTGTTGTTCCTTTTTCTCATATGTTATAAATCCCCCAGTGGGTGCCTTAGATGCGAATCTGTTTCGCTTAAAGTTGTAAAAATCCTACCGAGTGGTGAGCAAGCCTCTCACTTAGAGGCTTAGCTGTGCATCCGTTTCACCTAAGTTTGATAAAATCCTACCGAGTGGTGAGCAAGCCTCTCACTCGGGGGCTTAACTGCAATCCAGTACTCGCCTAAGTTTAAAAAATCCTACCGAGTGGTGAGCAAGCCTCTCACTCGGGGGTTTAGCTGCAGTCCGGTACTCGCACAAGTTTAAAAAATCCTACCGAGTGGTGAGCAAGCCTCTCACTCGGGGGCTTAGCTTCAGTCTAGTGCTCGGCTAAGTTTAAAAAATCCTACCGAGTGGTGAGCAAGCCTCTCACTCGGGGGCTTAGATGCAGTCCAGTACTTGCCTAAGTTTAAAAAATCCTACCGAGTGGTGAGCAAGCCTCTCACTCGGGGCTTTAGCTACAGTCCGGTACTCGCCTAAGTTTAAAAAATCCTACCGAGTGGTGAGCAATCCTCTTACTTGGGGACTTAACTACAGTCCAGTACTCGCCTATGTTTGAAAAATCCTACCGAGTGGTTAGCAATCCTCTCACTCGGGGGTTTAGCTGCAGTCCAGTACTTGCCTAAGTTTGAAAAATCCTACCGAGTGGTGAGCAATCCTCTCACTCGGGGGCTTAGCTGCAGTCAAGTATTCGCCTAAGTTTGAAAAATCCTACCGAATGGTGAACAATCCTCTCACTCAGGGGCTTAGCTGCAGTCCAGTACTCGCCTAAGTTTGAAAAATCCTGCCGAGCAGTGAGCAATCCTCACACTCGGGGACTTAGCTGCAGTCCAGTACTCGCCTAAGTTTAAAAATCCTACCGAGTGGTGAGAAAACCTCTCACTCAGGGGCTTACCAGCAGTCCAACACCCGCCTAAGTATGAAACACATCCCTATCCGCAAGGATGACGAGATGTAGGTCGACCGCAACCTACCCTTCGGAGCTGCGCCCCAAATACAATGTGCAGTCCATCCCCATCCGCAAGGACGATGAGGTGCGGGTCGGCTGCAACCTTCTCTTCGAAGCTGCACCACAAATACAATGTGTGTTCCATCCTGATCCACAGGGACGATGAGGTGCAGGTCAACTGCAACCTTCTCTTCGGAGCTGCGCCACAAATACAATGTGTGCTCCATCCTCATCCACAAGGACGATGAGGTGCAGGTCGACTACAACCTTCTCTTCAGAGCTGCGCCACAAATACAACGTGCGCTCCATCCTCATCTGCAAGGACGACGAAGTGCAGGTCGATTGGGACATCCTCCTCAGAACTGCATCTCGAGTACAAAGACTATTCCGAGTGAAGGAGAAGTTCCACTCGAAGGCAAATGCAAGCACATTCAGAAGATAAACCAAGTTCAGATAAATCCTAAAGTTCCCGAACGAAGATAAAAGTACTCGGGCATCAGGCCAGAAGGAGTTTAACGGTTACAAAATCACTCGGCATTCGGAGGCAAATTTAAGGCGAATTATAAATTTTGTTCACTCCGTAGGAGGAGGGCTTGCAGGCTCGACGAACTCGTCCAGATCAATTCCGTTAGTGATCCAAGTGGCAGCAGCAATGAAGGTTTCCATGCAGGATTGGAAGTCATGCCTTTTCGTACTCGCAACCTAGATCACCGCCAGCTTCTCTCCCCGAGCTTCTTTGCAATGGACCCTAACCAGCGACAGGGCCACGTTAGCACCGCATCGGGCAGAAGACTTCTTCAATTCCTGCACTCGACCAGGAACCTCATTGAGTCAAGTCATCAGTGGCTCGAGGTCATTTTGAAGCATTTCCCTTGGCTAGAGTGATGTATCAATGTGCGACACCGCCACCTTCAGGCGACCAAGATAGCTCGTAACACTGGCAGCGCGAGATTTCAGTCGAAGCACGTTCATGGCAGCCTCATCGCCAACAGGAGAAAGAATGGGGTCCAAGCCTGTCTCGATCCGTCTAGTTTATTCTTCAAAGTTTTCACAGCCCTAGTTCAGCCCTTGCTTGACTTTGCTTGTTCATCATGCCATCATGTTTAAATTCCAAAGAAACTTGAAATGGGGATTGTTGAAACCCTAGCACCAAATGAATTCAACTAGGTTCAATAAAAATATTTTCAATAATCCCAAATGCCCTTTAGAAAAGTTCATGATTCTTGTTAAAGGTGAAAACCTCTGCCAAAAGTCATGCACATATTTCTAGGCCATTCTGTATTTTTGAATTAAATCATATTGTATTTGTAATTGGGCATTTAAATGCTATATATTATTTTAAGTGCTCAATTAATTTTGAACTTAAGCAAGGGCTGATAGGTATAATCCAAACAGACCCACAATTATCTTCTGGATTTTTGAAAACGTTTTGGTATTTTTAATAAAGCTCAGAAGTTGCAAAAAAATAGAAAAACAAAAACAGAAAGCAAAGAGCAGAGATTCACCTGGCTTACCTGCCGCAGCCCAGCTGGCCAGCCCACCTGGCGGCCCAGCCCACTAGGGGCAGCCTCGTCTTCTACCTCTTGCCAGTAGGCAGAGGAGAAGCTGGGCACGGCGCATGCGCGCGCCACCTCCACCCTGCTCGCTTGCCTCTTCGACGGCCTGGACGCCTCTGGCGTTGCCACGCAGACCCCCTGGAACCCCCTCGCACTCTCCCTCGCTCCACCCCCCTCCTCCGTTTCTCTTACGCGTGGCCACCGAGCGCAGCCGTGGCCGCCGACGAGCACCGCCGTGGCCACAGCCACTGCCTCACCTCACCGATGCGCTCAGAGGCTCCGCCTCGACCCCCTCTTCCTCCTCACCGAGCCACGCCCCGCGGGAGCCCCTACAACACCGCCACCAGCTTCGTCTTCTTCCTCGGACTCCGACGATCGCCGTCGCCCCTCCGTCGTCTCCAGAGCCTCCCCCGAGCTGCCGACCCATCCATGCGATGCACTGTGAGCCTTTGAACCGTTTCCCCCTACGCCCGTGCGCTAATTCGAGCTCTAGCTCTCATTTCCGTCGAGACCAAGACCTCGCCGGCGCCGGCCATGTCGCCGTCGTCGTTTTGGCCGGCCTCCGTCCAAACCAAGCACGTCACCGCACTCAGTACACCCCCAGGAGCATGTTTCACCCACCAGCTCCTCCTCCCGTGCACCACAACGCCAAACCCGCAGGTGCCTGAACGCCGGCCGCCGCCACGAGCTCGACTACAGCGAGCTCGTTCCACCCCGCGCCTCCCGTGTTCCTCCCCTGGATGTGCGCGAGCAAGGGCAACCCTCTGGTGGCCTTGGCTTGGCCCAAAACCGCCCGTAGCGCCACTCCGACGATCTTCCGCCACAGTTTTGGTCGCTGCCGGCAGAACTCCGGCGAAGCGATGTGGCGCTGTCATTAGCCACTGATGACGCCCTAACTAACCCACCTAGCTCACTGACACCTGGGCTCACGCCCTAAATAATCTAGGTTTTATTTCAGTTTAGATTAGTTTATAATCACGCGGGACCCACCAGTCAAAGTTGACCATGCTGACATGGCTGTTGACCCGGCCCCACATGTCTGTAACCCAGACAGCTCTGTGTCACTGACGAGTGGAACCCACTGGTCAGGTTTGACCTGGCCGACCCAGTTGACCCGCTGACGTCACACCTATGTCATGCTGACGCATTAATTCAATTACTGGAATTATTCTTATACAGGAAGTTCCAGAAAATAGTACAAAATTCTAAAATTCATAGAAAATCAACCGTAGCTCAGAATGAAATAAATTATATATGAAAAATGATCAGAAAAATCCAAAGAGTCTGTTTATACCATGATCATGCATGTTTGAACAAGTTAACTGCACTGAATAGGACAAATGATGATTAGGGCAAATTATGAAATAACATTTGGAGTTGGAATTTGATCTTGTTTGAGTTCCACTTCAATTAAATTGGCTAGATATTGCATTAGGTCAATTCAGTACCTTAATATGTCATATCATTCATTCCCTTGTGCATTGCATTAATTGAATGTTGGTTCTTTGTGTTTGCCAGTGATTGCCCCCTCTCAGTAGACGTTACTTCGATGATGTGATCGATGACACCGATGAAGAACTATACTATCTTTAGAAGTGCCAGGCAAGCAAAACCCCCTTGTTCATTCCGATACAAACCCACTCTCTCGCTCCTGCTCTCTTTTACTGCATTAGGACAACAACGATTCAACTGTTACATGCTGCAGTAGTTGAACCCCTTTCCTTTGCATGACCTGTCATTGCCACAGTAAATAGATGAAACCCACTAGCATGAGTAGGAGTTGTTTGAGCCCTGATGTGCCTACTCATTCATGCTTGTTTGTCATGCCTGCTAATGCTTAGAGTTGAGTCAGGTCTGATTCATCGGGGATGAATTGGAAAGGTGATGAACATGTCCTATTGTGTGTGAGCTAAGTGTGTGAACACGATTTGGTAAAGGTAGCAGTGAGAGGCCATGTAGGAGTACATCATGGGTTGTCTCATTGAAACCGTTCTCAGGAACTGAGTTCTGTGTGTGTGATCCATGAAACAGCTACTACCACACATTGGGCCATGAAATATGACCCCTCTCGACTTATGGACCCCTCTCGTCCTCTGTCCAGGAGTTGCAACTAGTTTCTGGTGTTTATAGGATATGTGTTGGTGGCCGTGCGTAGCGCTGACCCTAGGGGTGGGCTATGATGCGGTAGATACACTGTGGCCGGGTATGTCGGGCGCCCGTTTGGCGTCTCGGGACCCTGTACACATTGTTTGGGGCCGTTGAGGACACCCCGGCCGGATTTCCTTGCGGATGGAACCCGAAGAGGCGATAAACCTGGACTAGAGATTTGTGCGGTTAGTCAGGTCATGGTCTACAACCACGTCGGCTTTTGCTTGAAGTCTGCCGAGCACATGTCGTGTGCAGACGCTAAGTGGTGGAAACATGTGTGATGAAGTACACCCCTGCAGGGTATACAACTATTCGAATAGCCGCGTCTGCGGTGAAGGACTTTTGGGTTGCCTATAATAGTTCATAGACAAGTGAAAGTGGATACTCTAAAATGCGCAAGATAAGCATGATTGCTATGGATGGCGTTCTCGTAGGGAGACGGGAGCGGATCCATAGTGGTGTATTGATATAGTGAATATGTGGATTCGTGTGCGCCACCTCAAAAGAGTTACATGAAGTCGTAGTTTAAGATAGCCACCGAGTTAAAGCTGGCTTGCTGCAGTTAAACTCCACCACCCCCCCTGTTGATACCGATGCATATGTAGCTAGTTCTGATGTAAGTCTTGCTGAGTCCTTTTGTACTCATGTTTGCTTAATTTATGTTTTGCAGAGAGACTTCAGTCTAGCTAGTAGTTTCGCGTGGACTTCGACGTTTAGCTTGATACCTCAGCTGCGATCCTGTGCCCTCGGCAGGATCTGGTAGATAGTCAGGCTTCTCAGCCTTTTTCATTTGTAGATGTCTGTACTCAGACATGTTAAGCTTCCGCATTTGCTCTGATTTGTATTCTATGATTGTGGGGTCATGAGACCCATGTTTGTAATATCTCACTCCTCGGAGCCTAATGAATAAATATTTGAGTCGTACAGTTATGTTGTGATGCCATGTTGTATTTATGCATATCGAGCATATTGTGTGTATGATTTAAATGCTTGGTATGTGTGGGATCCGACAATCTAGTTGTTTATCCTTGGCAGCCTCTCTTATGGGGAAATGTAGTCTAGTGCTTCCATGAGCCACAATACTGCTCAGGACACTTGACTGGTCGGCATGTGTTTCACTTGGTTCCTGTGTCTGTCCCCTCGGGGAAATCTCACGCGATGACATCCGGAGTCCTGCCTAGCCTGCTACAGCCCGGGTTCCCGGAGTCCTGTTAGCCCAGTGCTTCAACCAGGATTCACACGCTGGTGACCGACATGCTTGATGTGATTCATGTAAGCCTGTCCCCATAGGTTGGTGCCGCTTTGGGTTCACGACTAGCCATGTCAGCCCGGGTTCCCTGTCATATGGATGCTAGCGACACTATCATATACGTGAGCCAAAATGCGCAAACGGTCCCGGGCCATGGTAAGGCGACACCCGTGGGAATACCGTGCGTGAGGCCGTAAAGTGATTTGAAGTGTTACCGGCTAGATCGATGTGACTTGGAATCGGGGTCCTGGCAGCTTTGGTATCAGAGCCTGACTGCCTGTAGGATTACCAAGCCAAACTGGTCGAAGTTGAGTCTGGAAATGCTTTTGCTATATAAGGGAATTCATTGGGGAAGGGAACGTAAGGTTCTTTTTACTCCTTTACCTTATGTCCTTCTAATATGAGTGAACCTCTTCTTTTCTACGGGGATTAAGAACTAGGCCTTCTCATCAATCTATCAGGATGACGTGTTACTAAACCGTAGTTGCCTAAGATTGTTGGATTCAAGCCCGAGTTCGGTTCCTACTACTTCTGTGTGTTGGCAGTTCATCTCAGAACTTTGATATTGTGATGTTTAGTGGTTATGCCTCCATTTTGCATGATGTCTCAAATCATTTTGAGCATTTACAGCCGTTATGCTATCCGAGTCATCCCAAGTTTCTAAATAGTCTGATGCATTTGCAAATCCTTCCTCCCAGTTCCCGATGTCCTTTTGCGCCAGTTTAAGCACACTAATCCGTCTGTTGAGGTACTTCGCTGCCTCAGCATTTATGTTGGAGCTATTATTATGACGCTAGGTGTCTAGAGTAGCACCTGGTAATCTAGCAAAGCTTTGCATCCCCAGTGTGATGATTCTGGCCACCATTCTCGAAAGCATCCCGTGATGCCGTTTAGTTAGTAGGCATTCTATTCCTGGGTTCTTGGCCCAAGATTCACTCTACTTATCTCGTGTTGATAGTGTTGTTAGTTCCTTTAGGATATTAGTAACCTTGCGACAGTCCTCGAGGTCCGTGGTATTTCCTTCTTCCAAATACCATGAACCATTAAGGCAGAAGTTCTTCGAACCAAAAGTTCACAATAAGAGTGCTCTTAATGGGTTCTCCATTCAAGAATTGTGAATCTGCCACTCCTACCTTTCTGCATGGGTTGTCCGGAAGAAATGTTGAGTTTTGCTCGACATACTAATCTATGCATCCACAACTCAGAAAGTTATATGTTCCTTGAGTTGTTCCTCTTTATTGTATTCCGACCATCCTCTATCAGTTGATAGCCAAGAGTACGTGTGACTTCGTGTTCATCGATGCCTAGTATTCTTGTGGTTCGTCAAGCTGTTCTATTTCAGAATGACTAGGAGAAACAAACTCCAGTACCTCATCCATATCTAGGATTGGGTCAAAGCAGTTGTATTCCGTAGATCAAAATGCAACCCAGCTTTTGGTTCTGTTCTACCCTGAAGTATTACCCACTTTATGTCAGGAGCGTCATAAGAATTGCACCTTCTCTTATGAATTCTTGACGCAGTGATACTTCTTGCCATCATTGTTCATTCCTCGGTTCCCGTGTTATTGTAACCGGAATGCCGGCAAGTGAGTCATGATGTGTGAAATCAATACTCCTAGCAACTCTGTTGCTTGGTAGTTAATGGACAATTTTCTCATTCTTAGCGTGTTGGTTATTGAATCATCATTCTAAGATAGATTGTGCTACCTAGTCCTTATTTCCTGGTGCACTCTTCGATCAATGAGTTAGGATTTTGCCAAACCCTTGCTCTATTGATCATATTGTCTTGCCCTGAAAAGCAAGATTGATCTCGAGCTTAGTATCATATCGGTGGTTCGTGATGTTCCGAATATCTTCTCGGAAGTATTACCAGGTTGTCACCTGACCGCGATGTTGAGTTCGTGATCAAGTTGGTTTTTTTTATAAGTCACCCCTTCTCCAAGAATCTGTGTTGGATATCCCTGAGCTAGTTGGTTGAGCTAGACAACAACTTGGAGAGTTGGAAGATAGAAGCTTGTCTGACTTAGTTCATCACTAAGGGATATTCTTGTGTGTGTGTGGGTTGAAGAAAGATGATATCTCCATCGATTGGTCCTCGTGATCAGTTATTGGATCTATTGCCTTGACAAAACTTTGACTTGAGTATGGGCTATCGTCAAGTCAAACCAGAGCCAACGATGTTCATAATGTTGTCTTACTCATGGTTGACCCCTCGAGAATACATCATTACATCTTTTGGTCTGACCAATACTATCACCGTGTTCACATGATGGTGGAAGTCTAGTGATATGGAAATTCGGATGAGTTGTTGTTGAGCCCATTAGCAGCATTCTGTCTCCCCCCATGACTCATATTGAACATCAACTTAGTGTTGGAAACTTGTGTAAGCATTTCTTCGTGTTTCATTCATGAAGAATATGTTTGGATGAAAGTAGTGACTTCCTCTAATTCATCTGCATATGTTGGAAGTTGCCGCCATGAATTTGGGAAAGCTTGTTTTGCTTCCTATGGAATCATCGCAAGTCGTTCAAGCATATGTGGGAAGTATCCTGTGGTTTGGAGACTTGCAACCTTCATTCCATATGTTCCCTAGCACCCCAAGCCATTGATTGACTTGTTCAAGGAAAAGAAGTCTAGCACGCGTAAGGACTTCGAAATCCTTGATGATGGATCCTAACCCGAACTCGATAGCGTTTTATTATAAGACTACTATGTGGTCATGCTTGTCTGGGACAGTGTGCTCACATGCTTGTAGCAGAACTGGCTCATGTTTTGGAGCTTACTATCGTAGTTCATTCCCCCGGGAATCTCGCAACGTCATCTCGTCGATTTGTGTTGCAAACTTCCATTTTTCTTTCCTGACCCGATGAGTCTTGATTATCCTGACACCAACTAGATCTGAATCCCAGGCATATATGATGGTTGGAACATTTCTCAAGGACTATAATATTGATCTCTCTGTAACCCGGTAAAGTGGATGTCGTGACCAACACGCCCAGCCGGAAGATCTATTATTGTAGTATCTTGATTGAGTAAGTAGGCCACCTCCTCATAAGGATCTCGTAGAATTTATTCCAATAGTAGTTCCTTATGGATTTTTGTGTTTCCGAAGTCCGACCTGCTACTTGATGTTCTAGATACCAAACCATTTCAAAGAATGGTTAGGCTAGCACATCAAGGAGAGCATCAGAAGCGGAGCGCTAAATGTCTCTTGGTCGATCATCCAGATTTTGATTCCTTGGCCTTGCTAAGGTGAAATCTGAGAAAGTGTTATCTTTCTTGGCATCTCCACCTTCCACCATTATTCATCATGGTAGCATGTTGTGTTGCCAGGATCCTTGACTCAGATATTGGTAAAACCTTGATGAATACGGAAATGCTCAGGTTCTTGAGAGCTCGCGCAAGCACTAGGATTAATCATCAGCATTAATTGGGATCCGTTCTCAATTTATTTGATTATGCCATAACCTTTCAAACAGTGGAATCTCTCTCTACTGTTGGGTTTCTCCCCAGTTACTAGATTCATTCCTAGCATTTTCATTTTGTTCCCAGCTTGCACCGCCATTGTGTCATCCTACTACGGACTACCCTTCTCAGTAATTACTGATCAGGATCATCTTCAAAGTGGTCCTACCACGGGTCCCATCCATCTCCGATGATAAGCCAAAAATCATCCATTGCGTTGTCTTCAACAAGGTAGTCCACGCCATCCATCCTAGTCCGAGTTTGCCATTTCTTCGAGCTCTTACAAACGATCAATTGTAAATTGCCTTTAGCTGGTATGAAGAGTTTCAATGATCTATGGATCAAAAGTAATTCTTTTTACCACTTAAGGGAACAATCCATTGAGTCACCTTTCCCAAGGTGCCCCGTTATGGGATCATGGCAATTATTTCCCCGCCACCTTGACACCATCCACCATCTTTCTAAGCGTGGAATTGTTGGCCACCAAATCAAACCCTGTCATTGTTCTTCCATCCCTCTCGATATGTTTTGTGTCTCAACTCGAGATGTTTCAACATCTCATTCCGCGAGTGATATTGTATAGCTCGATCTTCGAGAAGATCAATCCTAGTAGAGTTTCTTTCCGTTGTCATCGCGTGGATGAAGATCTCAAAAGCGAGGATGTCAAGATCAACGTATGCAACGAATCAACAACCTTATAGGTGCAACCTGGATCGTGAAGATTATGTTAGCTTGTGTTCCCCCCTTCACCTTACCCTACGCTTGAATCTCGGGACGAGATTCTTGTTTAGTTGGGGTGAGCTGTCACAGCCCCAGTTCAGACCTTGCTTGACTTTGCTTGTTCATCATGCCATCATGTTTAAATTCCAAAGAAACTTGAAATGGGGATTGTTGAAACCCTAGCACCAAATGAATTCAACTAGGTTCAATAAAAATATTTTCAATAATCCCAAATGCCCTTTAGAAAAGTTCATGATTCTTGTTAAAGGTGAAAACCTCTGCCAAAAGTCATGCACATATTTCTAGGCCATTCTGGATTTTTGAATTAAATCTTATTGTATTTGCAATTGGGCATTTAAATGCTATATATTATTTTAAGTGCTCAATTAATTCTGAACTTAAGCAAGGACTGTTAGGAATAATCCAAACAGAGCCCACAATTATCTTCAGGATTTTTGAAAATGTTTTGGTATTTTTAATAAAGCTCAGAAGTTGCAGAAAAATATAAAAACAAAAACAGAAAGCAAAGAGCAGAGACTCACATGGCTTACCTGTCGCAGCCCAGCTGGCAGCCCACCTGGCGGCCCAGGCCACCAGGGGCAGCCTCGTCTTCTACCTCTTGCCAGTAGGCAGAGGAGAAGCTGGGCACGGTGCACGCGCGCGCCACCTCCACCCTGCTCGCCTGCCTCTTCGACGGCCTGGACGCCTCTGGCGTTGCCACGCAGACCCCCTGGAACCCCCTCGCACTCTCCCTCGCTCCTCCCCCTCCTCCGTTTCTCTTACGCACTGCCGCCAAGCGCAGCCATCGCCGCCGACGAGCACCGCCGTGGCCACAACCACTGCCTCACCTCGCCGATGCGCTCAGAGGCTCCGCCACGACCCCCTCTTCCTCCTCACCGAGCCACGCCCTACGGGAGCCCCTACAACGCCGCCATCAGCTCCGTCTTCTTCCTCCGACTCTGACGATCGCCATCGCCACTGTGTCGTCTCCAGAGCCTCCCCCGAGCTGCTGACCCATCCATGCGATGCACTGTGAGCCTCTGAACCGTTTCCCCTACTCCCATGCACTAATTCGAGCTCTGGCTCTCATTTCCATCGAGACCGAGACCTCGCCGGCACCGGCCATGTCGCCGTCGTTGTTTTGGCCGGCCTCTGTCCAAACCAAGCACGTCACCACACTCAGTACACCCCCAGGAGCATGTTTCACCCACCATCTCCTCCTCCCGTGCACCACAACGCCAAACCCGCAGGTGCCCGAACACCGGCCGCCGCCACGAGCTCGACTCCGGCGAGCTCGTTCCACCCCGCCCCTCCCGTGTGCCTCCCCTGGATGCGCGCAAGCAAGGGCAACCCTCTGGTCCCCTTGGCTTGGCCCAAAACCGCCCGTAGCGCCACTCCGACGATCTTCCGCCGCGGTTTTGGTCGCCGCCGGCACAACTCCGGTGAAGTCGACGTGGCGCTGTCATTAGCCACTGATGACGCCCTAACTAACCCACCTAGCTCACTGACACCTGGGCCCATGCCCTAAATAATCTAGGTTTTATTTCCGTTTAGATTAGTTTATAATCACGCGGGACCCACCAGTCAGAGTTGACCGTGCTGACATGGCTGTTGTCCCGGCCCCACATCTCTGTGACCCAGACAGCTCTGTGTCACTGACCAGTGGACCCCACTAGTCAGGTTTGACCTGGCCAACCTAGTTGACCCACTGACGTCACACCTATGTCATGCTGACGCATTAATTCAATTACTGGAATTATTCTTATACAGGAAATTCCAGAAAATAGTACAAACTTCTAAAATTCATAGAAAATCAACCGTAGCTCAGAATGAAATCAATTATATATGAAAAATGATCAGAAAAATCCAAAAAATCTGTTTATGCCATGATCATGCATGTTTGAACAAGTTAACCTCACTGAATGGGACAAATGATGATTAGGGCAAATTATGAAATAACATTTGGAGTTGGAATTTGATCTTGTTTGAGTTCCACTTCAATTAAATTGGCTAGATATTGCATTAGGTCAATTCAGTACCTTAATATGTCATATCATTCATTCGCTTGTGCATTGCATTAATTGAATGTTGGTTCTTTGTGTTTGCCGGTGATTGTCCCCTCTTAGTAGACGTTACTGCGATGATGTGATCGATGACACCGATGAAGAACTATACTATCTTCAGAAGTGCCAGGCAAGCAAAAACCCCTTGTTCATTCCGATACAAACCCACTCTCTCGCTCCTGCTCTCTTTTACTGCATCAGGACAACAACGATTCAACTGTTACATGCTGCGGTAGTTGAACCCCTTTCCTTTGCATGACATGTCATTGCCACAGTAAATAGATGAAACCCACTAGCATGAGTAGGAGTTGTTTGAGCCCGGATGTGCCTACTCATTCAGCTTGTTTGTCATGCCTGCTACTGATTAGAGTTGAGTCTGGTCTGATTCATCGGGGATGAATTGGAATGGTGATGAACATGTCCTACTGTGTGTGAACACGATTGGGAAAGGTAGTGGTGAGAGGCCATGTAGGAGTACATGGTGGGTTGTCTCATAGAAACCGTTCTCAGGAACTGAGTCCTATGTTTGTCATCCATGAAACAGCTACTACCACACATTGGGCCCTGAAATATGACCCTGCTCGACTTACTGACCCCTCTCGTCCTCTATCCAGGAGTTGCAACTAGTTTCTGGTGTTTATAGGATATGTGTTGGTGGCCGTGCGTAGAGCTGACGCTAGGGGTGGGCTATGATGCGGTAGATACACTGTGGCCGTGTATGCCGGGCGCCCGTTTGGCATCTCGGGACCCTGTACACATCGTTTGGGGCCGTTGAGGACACCCCGGCCGGATTTCCTTGCGGATGGAACCCGAAGAGGCGATAAACCTGGAATAGAGACTTGTGAGGTTACTCAGGTCGTGGTCTACAACCACGTCGGCTTTCGCTTGAAGTCTGCCGAGCACATGTCGTGTGCAGACGCTAAGTGGTGGAAACATGTGTGACGAAGTACACCCCTGCAGGGTATAAAACTATTCGAATGGCCGCGTCCGTGGTAAAGGACTTCTAGGTTGCCTATAACAGTTCATAGACAAGTGAAAGTGGATACTCTAAAATGCGCAAGATAAGCGTGAGTGCTATGGATGGCGTTCCCGTAGGGAGACGGGAGCGGATCCATAGTGGTGTATTGATATGGTGAATATGTGGACTCGTGTGCGCCACCTCAAAAGAGTTACTTGCAGTCGTAGTTTAAGATAGCCATCAAGTCAAAGCTGGCTTGCTGCAGTTAAACTCCACCACCCCCCTGTTGATACCGATGCATATGTAGCTCGTTCTGATGTAAGTCTTGCTGCGTACTTTTGTACTCACGTTTGCTTAATTTATGTTTCGCAGAGAGACTTCAGTCTCGCTAGTAGTTTCACGTGGACTTCGACATTTAGCTTGATACCTCAGCTATGATCTTGTGCCCTCGGCAGGATCTTGTAGATAGTCAGGCTTCTCAGCCTTTTTCATTTGTAGATGTCTGTACTCAGACATGTTAAGCTTCCGCATGTGCTTTGATTTGTATGCTATGATTGTTGGGTCATGAGACCCATGTTTGTAATATCTCGCTCCTCGGAGCCTAATGAATAAATATTTGAGTCGTACAGTTATGTTGTGATGCCATGTTGTATTTACACATATCGAGCATATTGTTTGTATGATTGAAATGCTTGGTATGTGTGGGATCCGACAATCTAGTTGTTTATCCTTGGCAGCCTCTCTTATGGGGAAATGTAGTCTAGTGCTTCCATGAGCCATAGTAGTCCGCTACAGCCCGGTTCACCGGAGTCCTGCTAGCCCAGCAATACTGCTTAGGACACTTGACAGGCCGGCATGTGTTTCACTTGGTTCCTGCGTCTGTCCCCTCGGGGAAATTTCATGTGGTGACATCCGGAGTCCTGCCTAGCCTGCTACAGCCCGGGTTCCCCGAGTCCTGTTTGCCCAGTGCTACAGCCTGGATTCACACGCTGCTGACCGACATGCTCGAGGTGATTCATGTATGCATGTCCCCATAGGTTGGTGCCGCTTTGGGTTCACGACTAGCCATGTCAGCCCGGGTTCCCTGTCATATGGATGCTAGCGACACTATCATATACGTGAGCCAAAAGGCGCAAACGGTCCCGAGCCATGGTAAGGCGACACTCGTGGGAATACCGTGCGTGAGGCCGCAAAGTGATATGAAGTGTTACCGGCTAGATCGATGTGACTTGTAATCGAGGTCCTGGCAGCAGTTTTGGAAAAATTCTGCATATTCAAAGAATTAGTGAGTCAACCGATTCACGGTGACTTGCAAATAGTAAATTAGTCGGATAAAGAAAAGCACCTTCGAGCATAAGGAAGAGCTTCTTGGCAAGTGCTTTCAAATAAGCTTGCAGGTCGTTTCTCCTACAAGACATGCTTTCCAACCGCTCATTCAGAGTCACTTTATCTTTCTTCAGATGAGTCACCTCTCGGTTAGACTCGGTAAGGGACGTCTTCAGTTGGTGATCTCCTCCTCTAAGACACCGACCGAAGCCACCTTTTTGTCACCAAGTGCAGTCTTCTCCTGAGCCTCCTTTTCGCAGCTGCAAGATCGAGGTCCTTCTTCGCCTGAGCCAGCCTCATTTTCTCTGCAAGATATACACTTAGGTCAGATAGAAGAACGAAGAAATAACTTGAGTCAAAATAAACAGTCGACAGGTCGTTACCTTCCGTACCAGCAACTTCATCTTTAGCCTTCTTCAAGTTATGATGGGCCAGCTCCAAGTTAAGGTTCAGTTGTCTCTGTTTTTCCTCGAATTCAGTGAACATGGAGATAAGCGCACAAGATTTGTACAATGAGCAAAAGACATGTCAATGGACCAGATCAAAGGTCATTTACTTCCGAGAGAATACAACTTTAAGACTACTGCACAATCAAACATTCTTCAGTAGTCTCAGGGACTACACCCAGTGGGTGCACTTATCGTGCCCCCCACTGATTCAGATTCCACTCGACATGGTCCGCCCAGACCGAGTGGAAGAAAAAAAAGAAGAAAGAGAAAGACATACTCAGACCCCAACCGACTGCAAGCAGTCGACTGCGGTCTCCAGGACTACACCCAGTGTGTGCAATTAGCGTGCCCCCACTGGTTCAGATTCCGCTTGACATGGTCGGCCCAGACCGAGTGGAAGAGTGAAAACAACAGAGATGCCAAACACCCAGTGGGTGCGCAGATGCGAAATGCATGATAACAAGAAATTGCATGGAGAAAGGTTTTCAGGTAGCATATCCTAACAGAACAAGTTCAGTCAGAAGCCAACTTACTTGGACATTGGTTCGAAGGGCCGCGCTGGGGTCGTAAGCAGCTTGACTATTTTCATGCACCACCTTCACTCGCTCCGTCATTATGCCAGCATGGCGAATGGCTTCTGCAGCGGCGTCCGCCTGGCTGTCTGGAACATGATGAGTGGTGAAGAATGGGACTGATGGTACAGGCGCAGCAGCTTGAAGTTCTGAGGCATGAAGCTGGACGGTTGAAGCAAGCACTGGTACAGTCGACGATGTGGGTGTTCACTAGATACCGGATCAGCAAAAGTAACAGAAGCCAGAGTCACACCTTCAGGCTGTTGAACCACTGGCTCTGCCGCTAGCACCGTGTGAGATGTCTTGCCAGCTGATGCCTTCTTGTTCTTCATGGGCCTCAGCGGCACGTCCTCATCATCATCTGGAAGCTCAATGACATTGGGAGGAGCTGCAAAAAGATCAGTCGACCATAGATCAATCGTCCGAATTTAATCGACTGAGTAACTGAAGACAGGATTATGAGAGTTGTACCTGGGTTGGAGGTGACTGCATCTTCCATTTCTTCATCTTCATACTTGTGGGTGGAAGTCCCAGAGGTAGCACCACTGCAAATTTCAATATTCAGTCGGTCAGGTCTATGATAGCGGGTCAACCAAGAAATTAGATCCAACTATTACTCGGAAATAGTAGGAACGACCACTTTGATCTTGGGCAAGGCCTTCGGCGGTATTGACGGCGTAGCTTTTGGTTGCTTGGTGCGTTCTTAGTCGGCGCTGGAGAAGACGTCCGAGGGCTCTTTGACGACTGTCCAGTCGGTGCGGTCACTTTGTCATGGGTGCTTGCCGGGTCGTGAGTGTGCTTGGATCGCCTTTCCCTACGGGGAGATGAGTCGACCTATTCTTCGTCACTCGGGCCATCACTCTCCTCGTCCTCCTCTTCATCAGAGTGCCCCTCGCTGCTCTCGCCTCCGCTCGCCTCCCCATCTGGATCCTGCTCCTGCTCCCCGTTGGGCATCGAGTACATCTCAATAAGGGTCTGAAAGATAACAAGCGAAGCGAAAATCAGTCGGTTGACAACAAGCAGTTACATGATAAATCAAGAGAACACTCGGCAATTTAGAGTTGGACCTTGTCTGGTTGGCATGAGTTGTCGAGTGGAGGGATTCTCCTAGACCCCCCAGGGTTATCTTTGTTGCCGGTGATACCCCTCAGCCACTTCTCCACTGTATCCTCGTCGACCTCTTCTGGGTCGATCCAAGTGGAATCCTCAATGCCCGAATGCATCCACATAGGATGGTCACGAGCTTGAAGCAGCTGAATGCATCGTTTAAGGAAGACCTCCAACAGATCCATGCCAGTCACGCCATCACAGACGAGTTGGACCACACGCTCGACCAACACCTTGACCTATGCTTTCTCCTCTAGGATCACTTTCAAAGCGGAAGGCTTTTCAACTCGGGCCATGGAGAAGGGAGGAAGTTCGGTCGACTGGCCTGGAGTCGGCTGGTCTTTGCAATATAACCAGGTCGACTGCCACCCTCGGACTGGCTCAGGAAGGATCATGGCTGGGAAAGTGCTTTTACCTCTCATTTGAATCCAAAGACTCCCACACACCTGGATCACGTGCGTCCTCTCATCACTCAGGTTGGCTTCTTCACCGACTAGGAACGCCATGTGAAAATGTGCTTGAAGAGGCCCAATGTGGTCTACAACCCAAGAAATTCTAGCACATGGACACGAAGGCAGCGAGGTACACGATGGTGTTGGGGGAAAAGTGGAGGAGTTGTGCTCCAAAGAAGTTCAAGAAGCCTCTGAAAAAATGATGGGGACGCAAAGAAAATCCACGGTCAACATGGGTGGTGAGGAGAACGCACTCACCCTCCTGCGGATGCAGTTTGGTCTCGCCCTCCGGGAGACACGCCGATTCGTGGGGAATCAGTCCCCCCTTAACCAGATCGTCGATGTCGTCCTGACTAATCATCGACCAAATCCAGTCTCCCTGGATCTAGCCGCGCGGCAGGCCGGACCTCAATGAAGATCCGCCCCGGCTGGACTTCTTCCCCTTCGCCTTTGTCATCGCCTTCTTCGCGTGCTCCAAGCCACCATCTTCTCCTTCCCCATTGCAGCAGGCGGAGCATGAATAGAGCGGCGGCGCCGGGAGCAGAGGTGGATATGTTGGAGAAAGCGGGGGAGAAAGAAGAAGAATGGGAACACACTGTGCAAAAAACCCCAATCCGACACCTTATATGAGGATGTTTCTGAGTGGCTGACCTCTGGGTCCAGGCGACCCTATCAAATCCCGCAACAGTGGCGCGCGCGATACATGGAGAAAAAGGTAGCCCAGCGATCGAGGCGACCCTATCTAATCCAACCCGATTACTGCGGCCTCCTCTGCCCCGCACGCTTCCCGAAATTTGAATCCCACAATATCCACGAGCAGCAGAGCAACCTGTCAGGCAGAAGATTTTTCCCATATTAGCACTCAAAGCTTAGCAGCAAAAGTTCACTCGACAGGACCAAGAATGGATCAAGCCGACTGAAAAGGAAGGTGAAGTCATCATGATTGCTCATTTGGTCCCAATCAGGTGCTTCCGACGCGCGAAAATCGAATCGGAGGTGTTCTCAACTCCTTCTCCACTCAAACCCTAAACCATTTGGGGGCTAATGATGAAGCTATGTACCTAGGGTAGGGTCATAGGCCTGACCTAGACACCCTCCCCTAGGACACCATCCTAAAACTAGAAGCATTCGAGGGATAGCATCATCCACTCGACTATGAGGCATCCCACTCGGAAGACTCAAAGTCACTCAACCACGACAATTATCACTCGACGGGCAGAAGATCTAAAGTCACTCTTCACGAAAAGGGTCGGACGTTTACTTCATAGACTTAATAGGCATTTATGTCACTTAATTGCTAGTGTTACCAATAACACCCCCCTCTTGATGTACCTTAAAACCCTTGTAACGTGGGCTGGCTGGGGTCTAGGCGCACTCTATATAAGCCACCCCTCCACTGGCACAAGGGTTCGCACCCCCTGTAAACACACACATACATAATCCAGTTGACCGCCTCCGGGCACCGAGACATAGGGCTGTTACTTCCTCTGAGAAGGGCCTGAACTAGTAAAACTCGTGTGTACAACTTCGCCATAGCTAGGATATTGCCTCCTCATACCTACCCCCCATTCTAGTGTCAGTCTTAGACCCACGACACCTACTAGTACCATGTTTGTACTATACAACTAGTACTACCACTATACAACTAGTAGGTACGTGCACAGCACAGCATCGTAGGAATAAAAAACGGGAAGATCTTGTTTGGGGTGATTTATCTTTTTTCTGTCAATGTAGTACGAATAATATGATGTGGGGGGCACCCATGAAGCTTATGTGGCTTGGTTGCATGGCTACGAAAGTTTAGAGAAAAATAAATAGATAATGTGTATTAAGTGCACTCCACTAAACAGATATACTTTGGATCCATTGCAACAGGCCGGCACGTCTATATCTATACCCCCTATATAGTGTGTGAATAACTTTGAAAGTTGGTCATTGGATGAAGCCAATCCAAGGGTACAAAGATGGCAAATCCGAGCACTCCTGGCCGTTGGATATCATCTATATTCCACTAGATTCTGCCACATGTAGAATCTAGAAGACTCCATGATTGAACTTCATTCATGACTAACTTTGCCACAACTAAGCATAGGCAAACTGTGTCTGAAAAAAATGTGGCTAACAAAATGGCCACAAGTGTGGCAAGATTTGGCAAGAGTTGAGTCTATGACATGTGGACCATGTAGCTAGAAAAGTGTGGCAAGCCACAAGTGTAGCAATGAACCAAACACATGCTTGGTGTGTTTGGTAGGGTGTATGAAGGGTGCATGATCCCAAGAGTTCCCTTCTCGACCCATTTTTGGGTGTTTGGTAGAGTGTATGGAGGGTGCATGAGTCCACACTAGATTAGCACAAATACACTAGAAGCATGCATGAAGAGAGCATACATGAAGAGGGGTGTTGAGTTGAGCATGCATGAAGAGGGAACAACTATGCTGAGAGGAGAACGCAAACAAACACACTAGTGGCACGCCTAAGCTTAGGCGTGGAAACCTTAGGTTGCAAACCAAACCATAACTTTGAAAGTTGGTCGTTGGATGAAGCCAATCCGACGGTACAAATATGGCAAATCCGAGCACTACTTGTCGTTGGATATCATCTACATTCCATCAGATTCTGCCACATGTAGAATCTAGAAGACTCCATGGTTGAACTTCATTCATGACTAACTTTGCCACAACTAAGCTTAGGCAAAGTGTGTCTGCCACAAAAAAGGTGGCTAACAAAATGGCCACCACAAGTGTGGCAAGATTTGTCAAGAAGTTGAGTCTATGACATGTGGACCATGTAGCTAGAAATGTGTGGCAAGCCACAAGTGTAGCAATGAACCAAACACATGCCGGCACGCCTAAGCTTAGGCACGACAACCTTAGGCTGCAAACAAAACCATAACATTGAAAGTTGGTCGTTGGATGAAGCCAATCCGATGGTACAAATATGGCAAATCCGAGCACTACTGGCCATTGGATATCATCTACATTCGACCAGATTTCGCCACATGTAGAATCTAGAAGACTCCACATGTAGAAGCATAATGCACAAACCACCAGAATCTCATGCGTGAAATGCACGTGTACCTTACTAGTAGTTGGTAGTAGTAAGAAAAAAATTCCGGGTTTGGCACGAGCTCGTACTGTGGGAGTACTACAAGGCCTGCTGCAGGAGTTACATTTCCCTCTCAGGGCCCACGGGACCGAACTTCAGTAGCTTAGTGCCCGGCCTATGAGTCAATGACATGCAGTCCTTAAATGCGGTTGGCTCACATGTCATTCTCATGGTGGTGGTGTGGTTCACGACTCACTCGTTTGAGATGAACCACCCGGTGGTGGCGTGGTCATGCCGAGGGTGCCACAACTGGGCGTCGGGGCGTTACGAGGCGTAGATGGCCACACTGGCGGGTACTACCTGTAGTACAGAAGTACTCCAGCTGAGGACTGATGCCCGGGACAAAATGTGTCGCAGACGCTGGATGAAAATTCGATGGTGTGGGACATGTGGTGTCATGGGTTCGTGCGGCATCGTGGGAATCGCATGTGGCTGTGGTAGAAACTTGATGCTCGCCGCATTTAAGGTGGCCCACTTGTCATGCACACAAAGGCAGGGGCGGTGCGGCCGAGAGGGGTGAGGCGCACGTCGGGGGACGTGGTGCCATGGGTTGGAGCGGCGTCGTGGGAATCGCCAGTGGCAGTGGATGAAACGTGATGGTCATCGTAGTTGAACTTCCATGGACAAGCTGTCATGTCTACGGACACCTGCATTGCATACCGATCACTAGAAGGAGTAGTAGAGAAAGCTAGGCGGATAAATAGTTCCTTATAGTCAAGCGGACCCACGCTACTACTTGTTCCAAAGACATGCACGCCATCGAAATAGTCCATCTATATCAATATACATAGAGAGGGAATATTTTTTTACAAGAGAGGAAATAGTTCATCCATCCATAATGCCCTGCTGCTGGTGCAGCATCTTCTTCTTCTTGTTGTTCTCAATTTCTATGGGAGACGGCTTCACAACAAGCTCTCTGGACCTTGCAGCTATCTCGAAACTCACACGGGCATCGAGGGAAGCATATTTTATTCGCTCGTATGTCAAGGGATAATTCTCCCATCCAGACGACCTTAATTCTAGCGTCTCGTCACCCTTCTGAAGATTTGTTCCTAGCAAAAAATTTGCTACGTCGAATAGGGATGGTGTCGGTTTATCACATTCTTCTTCAGGAATTTTTATTCTCGTTTGTAGGTCAGCGATGCTTTTCAAGTCAAGGTTGAACGGCTCCAACTTCTGTTGTCCCCTGCGATGGCTGCCCCACAAAAGTATATGTCCTCCCGAGACAAGAAATCATGAAGCTCGCCTGGTATGGAGGGCGCGTGTATGATGTGGTACGCCAAAACATCATCTTTGACGCACAGCTGAAGGACATCTGCGCGTTGGATCTTCCTAGTGTCACGCTCCGTTTACTCTGCGTCGAGACCGATGAAATTCGTCTCCACCTTTTGGATGGAGTAGGATACATTGTTGATCCACTTCCGAACAACCCTTGGGTGGTCGATGATTGTGGCAACTATGTTCAATGAGCCTTTGACGAGGACATGTTGGATGCTAAAAACCTGCATCTCGATCTCTTTTGCCATTTGGAACTACTGGACCAGAGGGCTATGGTTTGGAGAATTAGGATTAGATGGCTAATCTAACTGAAGAAGATGATTATTTATAGGGGCTTCAGAATTACTCCAAGAGGATGTGAAGACTGAACAATGTGAATGCTGTGTGGTTTGGATGCAAATGAACATCTAGGACTAGTGAAAAAGCCGAGGAAAATCGATTCCGATGGAGAAGTAAATGGGAGAAATTATGCGCATGCATGAGGAGAGGTGCGGTGTTTTGACTGCTGCATGCAATGGATTGGACGGGCTCTTCGGTTGCCTTTTCTCTCTCCCACGCGCACAGAGTGGCCCACTTGCATGCTGCAGTTTATTGGCTAGAGTCGGGCTACGGCTGCTCATGCGTACGCTTATTAATGCTGTGAATGCGGGGCATGGAGGGAAATGGGCACATGCAAAAGGGTATATATGAAGACTAATTAGACTAGCCACAGTGGGAGTAACTTCAGCAGTAACATGCAAAAGGGTATATACAAAGACTAATTTTGCTTATGTCGCAAATAGTTAATGAAGAGAGAGGTAGTTGTAGTAACTTAGCTAGTTACTGTAACATCACGTGTTCCAATGCAATATGAGTCTATAACCTAATAAATTAGTCTTTGCATGTTATCACACTTAAGTTACTACCCACTATGAAGTTAGTAACATAGTCTAGAAATATGTGTATTTTACTAGTGTATGTTACTATCCATTATGGCTAGTCTTAGAGAAATACTGAAAAATGTTATGCGCAGACAAAAGAGGAGTAGAGGGAGTACTACTCATGTTCCTACTATGGTTAAGGAATATGCGGTTATCCTAAAAAAAGAAAAGTCCTTCTTCGTGCTTCCGCATGCACGAGAATTTGGTTATGTTCGCAATATGGATGATAACTGGAGGATGAAGTGAACCCAGAGGCATGCTAGCACCGGAGTGTACTCATGTTCCTACTACTCCTACTAGTAGTAGTAGTACAACTGTGGTACACTTGATGGTCAAAATAGTATTATTCATCCGGTCCTCATAGTGAATTGACAAGACCCAGCGGCCGAGGTGACACCAGTCCAGGCAACGTGTCCAGGTTACCAAAGTCAACCTCACCTTGTGCACTGTGTAGTCACTGTTACCGCCACTGTATAGCATGCCTCGCCTCACCTCCCTCTCCCCTAGCACCACTCCATCTCCGTATCATCAGAGATCCTGAGGTCACTCTTCATTATCTCATTGTGCCCCCGCATACCCTCGCCTTGCTCGCCTCCCCCAGTACCACTATTCACTCGCTAGCCGCACCAGCGTCGATAGCCTTCTCCCCCATAAATCAAGCCCCACAAAACCCCACCTTCCAAACTCCACCATGGCCGAACACGAACCGCACAGGATCCATATGGGCCACGATTGGAGCAATCTCCCCAGTGATGTCCTCGACCTCTGTTGTTCGTGTATGGATATGTTGAGCGCCCTGCGGCTGGCTGCATGCTCGAGGGGCATGCACACGGCCATCATCAAAGCGAGGCCAAAGCTTTTCAAGACACCCTGCTTGCTACTATCGTGTCTTGCGAGAATGGATCACCATGATACGGAGGCGTACATGATGCCCCTCGACTTCAATCCGATCTCCATTAGCCGAAACTTCTTTCCAGGTATGTAGTGGGTTGTCGTACATCATTTCCCTCGACTTTGATCCGATCACCATCGCCCGAAACTTCTTGGCAGGTATGTACTGGGTCGGCATGAACTCCCACTGGATGGCTGCCTTCAGAGAAGACGGTAAAAAGTTGGTGCTCGTGAACTTCCAGACCTCCCATGAGATTATCCTTCCTCCATTGGATTATATAGAGTTTTACCATCATGGTCCTAGTCACCTAGATTACCACGTCAGTTGAACGGACCTTGTTTTGCAGAAGATTGTAATCTGCCAAGTGCCCACACGACATGCGATTTACGCAGACTTCAAGCTAATTGCCTTGTTCGACCGCAGAATTGCCTATCTTTACGCTGGTGCCTTCTCTAGCTGGAGACAACTCAGCTCGCAGTGGATCATCGTCAAAGCTGACTCACACTTCTATGATGCTATTGAACACAATGGCATCATCTACGCGATCGATAAAGCATATGGCACCACGTATTGTTGGGACGGCGTGTGTAAGTTGTTTCCGTCTCATGTTAATGATGATGCCATGAAACTATTTGAACCTTTTGTGATGATTGGCATATCCCTGTTTCAGCAGAATTTGAGTAGAACTATGGCAATGTATTAGAGACGCCATAAATCAGCTATATTTGGAATGAGCTAATTCATGTGATTGTGATTATGTCATTATAGCCAATTTGTACCCCTGAATAATCAAACTGTTAGGAATATATGGATATTCTCCTTATTTTACAGTAATCTATATACTACTACTAAATATGAGTGGGTATCAATGGCCATGTTAGTTTCCTCATTTTCGTGATGTAGAAACATGCAACACACTATTGGTTTCATCTAACCATACATTAGGGAAGTAAATGTGCATATCGAGAACTCTATATTTGGAAGTAGTGAAATCCCGTAATACTTACCATGTGTACATACCTATATTCTCCCTTCAGCAACCAATGGCTAGAATAATATCCTCACAAAAATTTTACCCATAGAATACGAGTATATAACAATGCATGGTTTGTTAGTTACCATGAAGAATTTGTTTGTGAGGACAGAACATGATTCCATAACATGCATGACATGGTAGTTTCCTGTGAAGAATCGATTGCGAGATAACATGATTATAACCATGCATGGCACTTCTATATTTTTGAACCCAGTATACATTTCCCTATATTTTCCTCCTAGTTCCAACAGGGACATATCAATGCTTTTCTTCCATTAACAATGCCGAAATATGTGAGTATCCGGATAGTGGTTGTTACGTCTATGAGCCAGATACCAGCTTGTTGGGGCCTTCAGGATTTTTTAGTTGGAGGCGGGTAAACAGCCATGGTTCACACTCTATGTTTCTCGGACTCCATTATCCGATTAACCAGGAGATCACCATTGGCAAGGACCTTGATGGCAGAGAGGCTTTGTTTGCTATGGAAAACTGTGTCTACACGGCGAGCCCTAGGAGTTCGGGAGCAAACTCCCCTGATTGTCAACGATACAACCTGTAGCCAAAAGAAGGTGAGAATGACAAAGGCATCCGGATTAACTTTGATCCTTGGATGTCTCAATTACGACAGGCAGTGATGTGGTTCAAGCCTTCAGGTTGATAGGTAATTGGGTTGTTGCGTCGAAAGGGTGGAGTACTGGTGTCTCCGGATCATTGGTCACTGAAGCGGGGCTGCAAATTATGATGGTGTTGAATCATCTCTTCGAATGACTTTGTTGTCTTTGCTGCTTGTTCTGGATGGGTAGTTCTTTCTTTTGTTATGCATATTCCTTGTCATTCGGTCATCCTCGTCTACGTCACTCTTGCTATGTAATAGTTGGCTCTGTTTAGAATGTCATTCTCGTCTGGATCACGAGAGTCTGAGCGCTGCGGATGGGTGCGTTTTGATGGTGTAGCAAGGCTTGCTATGTCTTGTTGTTTATGTCAGTAGTAGTCACTAGTCAGTGTTTGAATGTTGTATATATCGTTGTTTTGAATTCTTTATTCTCTCGAACTACTGGTGGGCTAAATGAGGGCATCACCATTCTCCAGTGTTCAAAGTGTTTCTCCTTTTTTCAAGTTATATAATTTGAGCTCAGTGTCTTTTTGATGATGTACACTTGTTTGGGCTAGTGAGGTGTCATTGAATATGGGCCGAGTAGTAACGCAATGCCAAAGAAGTTCAATTATGACTCTCAGGCCGGGCTCTCAAAAGATCCTCAAAAAAAGGCCGGTGTCGTTGTCAAAACCGGCGGATCTCGGGTAGGGGGTCCCAAACTATGCGTATAAGGCGGATGGTAACAGGAGGAAGGGGACACGATGTTTTAGCCAGGTTCGGGCCCTCTTGATTGAGGTAAAACCCTACGTCCTGCTTGATTGTTCTTGATAATATGAGTAGTACAAGAGTAGATCTACAACGAGATCAGAGAGGCTAAACCCTAAAAGCTAGCCTATGGTATGATTGTATGTTGGCCTACGGACTAAAACCCTCCAGTTTCTATAGACACCGGAGGAGTCTAGGGTTACACAAGGTCGGTTACAAAGGAGGATATATGCATATCCATATTGCCTAGCTTGGCTTCCACGCCAAGTAGAGTCCCATCCGGACACGGGGCGAAGTCTTCAATCTCGTATCTTCATAGTCCAACAGTCCGGCCAAAGGAGATAGTCCGGCTGTCCGGAGACCCCTAATCCAAGACTCCCTCAGTAGCCCCTGAACCAGGCTTCAATGACGATGAGTCCGGCACGCAGTGTTGTCTTTGGCATTGCAAGGCGGGTTCCTCCTCCGAATACACCACGGAAGAGTTTGAATACAAGGATAGTGTCCGACCTTGCAAAATAAGTTCCACATACCACCGTAGAGAGAATAATATTTCCAAAAATCTAATCCGCTGACACGCTTTGGCAGCATGACATCACGCCATGGCCCGGTAATTATTTCAACCATTTTTCTTTAACCAGCCCCGCACATAACGCGAGGCGGTTTCTTGACACGTCTTGTCAAAGCAGAGATCGTGTTCCCCTTATCACAGGATTCTCATCAATACGGATGTGGGTAACCCAACCATGCCATCAATTACGGTGCTTGGGGGGGATAAGTGAGTTTTACCAGGCTTGTGGGGCCGCATAGTTTTGTCCGCCCTTATAAAGGTATAAGGTCTCACCTTTTTCTACCCACTCCTTCTTCCTCCTTGCTCATCCATTCTCACGCACTCGAGCTCCAGCGCCCAAGTCCACATCCTTCTCCTCAACTCTCCTCAAACATGTCCGGAGCGGGAGGCAAGTGGATGGTCTGCTCCGTCATGGAGGGACACATCAATAAACTACGTGAGGCCGGATACTTAGTAGCGGATATCGCGCACCGGCTTCCAGCCGCGGGGCAGATCGTCCCTACCCCGGAACCTCATGAAAGGGTGGTTTTCCTCCCCCACTTCGTCCGCGGACTAGGGTTTCCCCTCCATCCATTCGTCCGCGGACTAGGGTTTCCCCTCCATCCATTATGGGCTGGACTTTCATGATCTGGCCCCGAATTTCATCCTCAACATCTCGGCGTTCATCGTCGTGTGTGAGGCTTTCCTCCGCATCCGGCCCCACTTCGGCCTGTGGCTGAAGACCTTTAATATCAAGCCGAAGGTGGTTGGAGGCCAACAAGCGGAATGCGGCGGAGCCATGGTGGGTAAAATGCCCAACGTTACATGGCTCGAGGGCTCCCTCGTGGAGACCATAAAGGGGTGGCAATCGGGGTGGTTCTACATCACCGAGCCGCGTGACACCAACTGGGTGGCGGGCCCCGAGTTTCGATCCGGAATCCCCACGCGGCTCACTTCCTGGGAGGAGAAGGGCCTGTCCTGGGGCTCATCGATAGAGCTAGACGAACTGTTGAAGTGTATCCGGAACATGACAAGCAAGAAACTTAAGCTTGTCAACATAGTCCAGGTCATGCTCTTCTGTCGGATCTTCCCGTGTCAACAACGGGCTTTTAACTTATGGGAGTTTTACCCGGCCCAGCACCAGACTCTACACGAGCTCTTCAACACGACGCATAAGGACGTCTGGAAGGTGCTTTTTAAGGGCGCCGAGGTCCCCCGTTCTCTTACCGAGGACCGCGGGCTAAGCGCGAAGCGCTCTGCGAATCCGGTAAGCTCTGTGCATAGGGTATTTATTTCCCCTAGCTTAACCATGTGCGTGGTCTGAGCTCCCGTGCCTTTGACAGGAATGGGTGGAGACGTCGGAGCAGATTGACTGTCTGGCCCCTCTGCCCGAAGACCCTGCAGACGCTCTCCTGAGGAAGATGCGGACTCCAGCTCCTTATGAGGTGCCGGAGAAGACCAAGAAGAAGGCCAAGGGAACCCGAAAGAATTCCCGGCACCAGGTGGTATCGGACTCATCGTCCGATAACACCAAGACGCACTCCTCCCATGAAAACGAGGAGAAGGAAGATGAAGATTCCCCCCCTCCAGCCGGGGGAGACAAGAAAAGGAAGGCCACCCAAACCTGGGAGGCCGAAGGGTCCAAGAAGGGAAGGACTCTCCTTCCCGACTGTTCCACCACCGCGCCGTTGGCCGAGACGAATGGCTGCTCAGGGCCAAGCCCCTGGCGAAGTCGTAAGTATTCGGATACCAGAGTAACTCATAGCATACTTTTATTGCATTGCTTCTCCTAATCGTCGAATATGATCATGCAGTCCGCCCCGATCCCGTGTCGACGTATCCTCGTCAGACGGTTCCTTGGACTCGTCTGATATGGATAGTGATACACTTCCAACGGCCTCCTCTCCTCGACCTACGGACGATGTCGAGGTACTATCTCAAGGGGCACCGAGCTGAGGGGAGACAGTCTCGGAGGCACCTCAAGGCGACCTTTCGGACCCTAGGCGCGAAGGGAGCAAGACTCCCAACGGCTCCAAGTTCGGCCCCCAGCCGAACGCCGCGCCGGACCCTCCAGTGGTTCCGGACTCCGGCAGGCGGCCCCCTTCCAAGAGGGGCAAGCCGCCCGTGCCGGTGACCTTTGTCCATCCAGAGGCACCAGACAACCTGCTGGGAGCGCTTCGCGGCGCTTCCATCAACGAAGAGCACCGCACTATTATGAGTGCGGTGATCAAGAAGGTTCAGTCCGCCAAGAGCGAACTGACTGAAGCCTGTGCTAGCCTTCTAACAGGCTTTGAGGTAAGTATTTAAAATATAGGAAAATATTACCGCATAGACAGTAGCCCTTGATGCTCTATTTGGTGTTCAGAAAGAAAAGCCGAATAGAGGATCAAATAATATCTGGAGGAATCTAATTTAAGTATGTATGTATGCGTATGCAGGCTTTGCTTCTGACATTTGCCGCACTGATTGCGGAGGTCGCCGCACTGAAGCAGGACCTCGAGTGTTCCGAGAAAGAGCTCGGCCTTGCCAAGAGGCAGCTCGAGGAGAACAAAGGTAAGTAATACCTTGTCTACATAAAAAAGAAAATGTGGTTTTGAAATGATAGGATCATCATGAATGTGCCAGGTGCCATGACTGAAGTGGCGACCCTGAAGCAAGCACTGACCGAGGCCAAAAACAAAGCGGCCAAGGAGCGCACCGAGTGGGAAAAACAAGAGGCACGGGTGGGCAAGGTGCAGCAAGAGCTCCAAGCTCTCGTGAAGAAGCACGAGGCTTTGGAGCTTGACTCGAAGACGCAAGAGTCCGAGCTTGCCGCGGCCCTCGAGAGGACAAAGCATGCAAAGGCTGAAGCCAAAAAGGCCCTCCAGGAAATTGAGACAATGTGGAAGATAGCGGCGGGTAAGGCATTCAATATGCAACGCAGGCATGTGAAAGTAAATTACTTGTTACATACCCGAGTCCGGAGCTCTCCAGGAGCATTCGCAGATTTGCCCCGCAGCGTGTCGGATGCCGCGAAGTATTACCAGGCCGAGGAGGGAAGCTCGACGGAGAAGTTGTTCTGGTCTCAGTATACTAGGACTGAACACCCGATCCCTATGAGCGACCAGCTGAAGCACCTGGTCGAGCTGCACAAGGCGGCCGAACAGGCCATGAAGGGCTTTATAGTCCGGATGTCGCCTGGCGACTCCCTTCCCAATAGCTACTTCGGCCTAGTGAGGCATCTTGTGGATGCCTGCCCACGGCTAGAAGTCATCAAACGGTCTGTCTGTATCGAAGGTGCCCGCCGGGCTTTCGCCGGTGCAAAGGTGCACTGGGCCAAGATGGACACCGAGAAGCTGGTGAAGGAGGGGCCGCCGCAGGGCAAGGAGCATCGCCACCCTGAGATGTATTATGAGGGTGTCTTGAAGGGTGCCCGTCTTGTGGCGGACGAGTGTGCGAAGGATGTAATTTTTGAATGAACTTGCTCGTGTGATCCTGTATTATGAAAACTTGTTCATATGCGCTATGCAACTCTTGTTTGAATTTAAAATATTACCTTCTGTGTGGCTGTTTATCAAATCTGAGAGATGGCCAGTCGTCGGCTTCTGCCCCCATGCCACGAGTGCTAGGGTGTTCGGGATAAATCTGAGCACTCTTTTTCCCATTGTTGGGTCCTTCGAGGGAGGTGCTTAGCACAACGAACAAGGCAATCGGACTATAATGCTTTATCACTCTCACTTATCCATAGAAGTATACAATTTTAAATTTTGGCGAAGCCCCTAGTATTCGTAAGGCCGAATTCGGGGCGCTATACACGGCTTAAGCCGGACAAACCGACTCCTCGCTCTAAGCGGCATACATCTTTAGGGACTCGAGACCTCTCGAACAACGACCAGCTCTCGCCTTATCATGACAGTCAGTTTTAGCTTTCTCTACTGAGGTTCTTAGCCCAGATGAACCAGGGCACAATCGCAGTAGTTCTCCCAGTGCTACCTTAGCCGATATAGCGGAACGTAAGGTACCAAAACATGGGAGCTGGGAAAACCCAACTATTGACCCAAGGCATGATTCGGAGCTGATGCATATAATGCTATAAGTTCGGGTTGCCGCACTGTCGAAAGTGTTCGGACTTCTCACGCTGTATTATGGGATACGCTTAAGCCCCTGGCGTATGGGCCGTACCAGAGTGTACGGTTGCTGAATGTCATGAATGAATATATATATATAAGAAGAATGCGATAATAGTCTAGTGCTATGCATCGTTTTATACAAAAAGGTGCATCGAAGTAGAATGATACAAGTAGTGCGATAAGCAAAAAGTAGGACTATTTGACATGTCCCCTCCAAGCACAAGCTGAGGAATTGTATTTAAAGCAGGTATTTCACTCGTTATCAGGGACCACCTGGGATTTCCTTGATGTGACATAGCTTTCTGCCTCCTTGGTTGTTGTATTGTGTGTCCGGCAATCGTACTGCCGGACGGGGCTTCCATAGATTAAAGTCCTGAAAGAAAGAAAAATAACAAAGCGGGAAGCCCCTAGTGCGGTTGAGCCGCGTCTTGGGGCATGCCGTAGTCATGCCCCCTCCCCACCTGTGCCCATGGTATTTTCAATGCGTAAGTATGTACACGTGGAACGGATTTCCCGGTTTGGCTGGGACTGGAGTGGGGGCCGCATTGCTATGCGAGCTCGCAGTGTGCCAGGCGGTCGTGTTGCCGATTACTCCGGGCATGCTTGAAGGTGTCCAGGTACTTAATCGTCGAACTGGTGGATTGCCTTAAGAGGCTGCTTTGCACTTCTGCTGCGAGGGCCGCAGTGTGCTCCTCCGTGCGGAGAGAGCGCTCTGTGTTTCCATTGACTGTGATGACCCCCCGAGGTCCTACCATCTTGAGCTTGAGATATGCATGGTGCGATACCGCGTTGAATCTCGCAAATGCGATTCTCCCGAGTAGTGCATGATAGCCACTGCGGAATGGTACTATATCGAAGATTAACTCCTCGCTCCGGAAGTTATCTGGGGATCCGAAGACCACTTCCAGTGTGACTGAGCCTGTGCAATGGGCCTCTACACCTGGTATGACGCCTTTGAAGGTCGTTTTTGTGGGTTTGATCCTTGAATGGCCTATACCCATTTTGCACATTGTGCCGTGATAAAGCAGGTTCAGGCTGCTGCCGCCGTCCATAAGGACTCGAATGAGGTGAAATCCATCGATGATTGGGTCTAGGACCAGTGCGGCGAATCCGCCATGACGGATACAAGTGGGATGGTCCCTGCGATCGAAGGTGATTGGACAGGAGGAGCATGGGTTGAACTTTGAGGCGACTGGCTCCAACGCATATACATCCCTTAACGCACGCTTCTGCTCCCTCTTGGGGATGTGGGTTGCGTATATCATGTTCACCGTCCGCACTTGTGGGGGGAACCTCTTCTGTCCTCCAGTGTTCGGCTGTCAGGGCTCCTCCTCGTCATCGCTATGTGACCCCTTATCTTTGTTTTCGGCATATAACTTGCCGGCCTGCTTGAACACCCAACATTGCTTGTTGGTGTGGTTAGCTGGCTTGTCGGGGGTGCCATGTATTTGGCATGAGCGATCGAGTATTCGATCCAAACTGGACGGGCCCGGAGTGCTTCTTTTGAATGGCTTTTTCCGCTGACTGGGTTTAGAGCCTCTGAATCCGGCATTGACTGTCGTATCCTCGGTATTGTCACTGTTGATGCGACACTTGTGTTTGTTGTGACATGACCTGCCATTGCCATCCTTGGTATCCGAAGTACCATGGTTCTTTGATATATTATTGCTACGAGCCAGCCAACTGTCTTCTCCTGTGCAAAAGTGGGTCATGAGTGTCGTGAGGGCTGCCATAGATATCAGCTTTCCCTGGCCAAGGTGCCGGGCGAGCCACTCGTTGCGGATGTTGTGTTTAAAAGCTGCTAGGGCCTCCGCATCCGGACAGTCGACGATTTGATTTTTCTTTGTCTGGAACCGTGTCTAGAATTGCCTGGCCGATTGCTCTGTCTGCTGAATTATGTGGCTCAAGTCATCGGCATCTGGTGGTCGCACATAAGTGCCCTGGAAGTTGTCGAGGAATGCGGCTTCCAGATATTCCCAACAGCCAATGGATTCTGCTGGCAGGCTGTTGAGCCAATGTCGAGCTGGTCCTTTCAGTTTGAGTGGGAGGTATTTGATGGCGTGTAGATCGTCACCGCGGGCCATGTGGATGTGCAGGAGGAAGTCCTCGATCCATACCGTAGGATCTGTTGTACTGTCGTATGATTCAATATTTACGGGTTTGAAACCCTCTGGGATTTGGTGATCCATTACTTCGTCTGTGAAGCATAGGGGGTGTGCAGCTCCTCTGTACTGGGCTATATCGCGACGCAGCTCAAATGAGTCTTGTCCGCTGTGTTCGGCCCGGCCGGATTTACTTTTACTGTATCCGTCATGACGGTTATCGTCTCGCATAATGTCGCGCCCTCATTATCCGTAGATCGATCTTGCGTGCTTTGCTTTGTCCTCCAATATGTCTCGCAGGTCTGGCGTATTTCCCCATGCCTTGATATTTTTATTTGAGTGGCGTCGGGGTGCGGGCTGAGCTTTTGGCTGAAATGCCTCTCTGTCGCAGCCACGGGGTGGCCGATCAGCCGCGTCATATGCTGGAGATGCATGTTTTGGTGCTTCCTCCTCCAGTCGGGGTAGCAACCTGCGCTTTGGGTAACTCTTGGAGGGACATTTGAGTTTATATTCCTCGGCCGGAAGGACTTCAGTCCATCTATCAGCTAGCAAATCTTGATCAGCTTGAAGCTGCTGTTGCTTTTTCTTAAGGCTATTTTCCGTGGCTATAAGCCGGCACTTGAAGCGCTCTTGTTCGACGGGATCCTCAGGCACGACAAATTCTTCATCGTCGAGGCTTGCCTTGTCTTCGGAGGGAGGCATGTAATTATCATCCTCTGCCTCTCCATCTGCCGCTCTCTCGGCAGGGCTAGCTTCTCCATCTTCCTGCTCTAAATCCTGCTAGAGGGGATTGTTGTTATCTTCGGCACTGTCCGGAGTGCTATTATCTCCTGTGCCGGTATCACCGCTTTTGCCTTGGCAAGACTTAGAGCGGTGCCATTGACGTCAGAGCTTGGGTTGCTTCTTGGAGGGGTCATCCTCCGCTGTCCCGTCGCCATTGCCTTCTTTGGGTGTGTCGACCATATATATATATATATCATATGACGAGGTGGCTAGCTAGTGCCCTGTGAGCTGTGGTTCTTGTTCACCTCCTGCATTGTCGTCCATTCCGTCGATGTCTTCGGAGTCGAAGTCAATCATGTCTGTTAAATCGTCGACAGTGGCTACTAAGTGGGTGGTGGGTGGGCGGCGAATTTCTTCGTCACCCGCATCCCAATCCTACCGGACATAGTTCGTCCAGGACTCTCCTCACAAGGAGAGAGACCTTAATGAGTTCAGTATGTCGCCGAAGGGCGAGTGCTGAAAGATATCCGCGGAGGTAAACTCCAGGATCGGCGCCCAGTCGGATTCAATAGGCACGGGCGCAGGCGGTTCGGAGTCCGTGGTCGGGGAAGGATCCGGTAGTTTGGCATCACGGCTCTCGTGAAGGGTAAGGTCGATAGTTGGCTCGATCGTCGCCGAGGATATGGCCTCCGTGGCGGGGTCTATCCACCCGTCCATGGATGGCGCAATTGGCTCCGAATTGACGGTTGGAGTGGTTGCGGTGTGATCTCCTGAACACTGTCCGATGGTAGAGCTAAATCATGCTCATCGTGACCGTGTGGCGCACTAGGCAGGGGCTCGAATCCGTCGAAGATCAAGTCTCCACTAATATCGGCCGTGTAGTTTAAGCTACCAAACCTGACCTGGTGGCCAGGGGCGTAACTCTCTATCTGCTCCAGATGGCCAAGCGAGTTGTCCTGTAGTGTGAAGCCACCGAATACAAAGATCTGTCCGGGGAGAAAAGTCTCACCCTGGACCGCATCGCTATCGATGATTAAAGGATCCATCAAGCCTAATGATGACGACACAGAGGAACTCTCAATGAAAGCACCAATGTCGGTGTCAAAACCGGCGGATCTCGGGTAGGGGTTCCTGAACTGTGCGTCTAAGGCGGATGGTAATAGGAGGCAGGGGACACGATGTTTAAACCAGGTTCGGGCCCTCTTGATGGAGGTAAAACCCTACGTCCTTCTTGATTGTTCTTGATAATATGAGTAGTACAAGAGTAGATCTACCACGAGATCGGAGAGGCTAAACCCTAAAAGCTAGCCTATGGTATGATTGTATGTTGTCCTACGGACTAAAACCCTCCGGTTTATATAGACACCAGAGGAGGCTAGGGTTATACAAGGTCGGTTACAAAGGAGGAGATATGCATATCCGTATTGCCTAGCTTGCCTTCCACGCCAAGTAGAGTCCCATCCGGACACGGGACGAAGTCTTCAATCTCGTATCTTCTTTGTCCAACAGTCCGGCCAACGGCTGTCCGGAAACCCCCTAATCTAGGACTCCCTTAGCCGGGATCTCCAAAAAAGAAAGAATAAGGACTCTTAGGCCAACATGTGGGTGCCACCGGTGTTTTCATGCGCTTGCGCGCCGAGAGCATATTGGCGCGTGTTCGAAATTCAAGCAACCTTTTCATCCCCAATCTCCCGCCCCTCCCCCACCTCTGGAATCTCGATTCCTACTCTAGTTCCCCCAGATCGCCCTTGTACTCCCTGTACTCAAGAGAACTATCATGTCGCCGTTCAACGCGGATCTTCGAGCCGCAGATCATAAGGTCCGTCCTACCTTCGGTCGCTATGTGTTGTCGCTCAATAGTGGCATGGCGGCGCTTGACAACTAGTTTGCTGGCAAAGTGCTGATGGTAACCATCAACGGCGACCGGCCTCTCGTCTCGTCAGACGACCTTGTAAAAGCTCTTTTCATTGTGCATGACATCCAAATAAGTGACTTGCTCATCGAAGTCTATCCGCCACCGGCTGATTTCTTCGTTAGGTTCCGGACAACTTTCGACTGCAGTCATGTGTTCGAATCTTCCCGGTGTTTGTTCTGCGATGGCGCGCTGGTGAGCATTGATCGGTGGCACCCAGGATAGGGCTCGGTGCCCTGTGAGATTGAGTTTTTAACAAATCTTACCTTCCATGACATGCCTTGACGTGCTTGGAACAGTGAGTCCATGAATGAGCTTACCAAGGACCTTGGAGGTGAGCTCGTAAGTATGTTTGTTCCTCCAGACAGTTGGGCTCTGACGGTTATTACATGGATGAAGAAGCTGTCCACCTTACCGAAGGTGATTGGTGTTGAGATACCGGTGCAGGAACCGGGGTTGTACTATTCGTCGCCACCAAGGCTGCCGCGGACCACGTTAGGGATGTACCTGTATCGAGTGTTCGTGCATGTCGAAGAAGTGGTCAATCCATCAATCGAAGTCCTGCCATCGCCGCTGGTGCCAGGGTCCATCAACGATGTCCATTACATGAGTCAACGTCAAACTTTCCCTGTGATGGATGGCACAGGGCCTACTCCATCACGCGGCGGATGCCACTGCTTCTTTGGGAGAAGAGGAAGGGCTGGCTGCATGGATGTTCTCTAGTTTGAGGTAACAACTGAATCTTGTCAGATACTAGTTAAATCTGAGCAATGGGTGTGAAGCACAGATATGCCAATACATTTGATTGTGACCTGTTCTAATTTTGTACGTGAACTTTTTTTAGAAAGGGTTGTACGTCAACTTAATGTGCTTGCAGAACTTATTGTGTTTTCTGTCTGTTTTCTTTGCACAACATTCAAGATATTTCCCTGTCATTGATAAAGATGATGAACCATTATGTACGAGTTTGTTGGTTTCAACATAGCCCTACCCGTAGCGATCCACTGCTTCCATCCTAATTGTGCCGCCTGCGTGAAATTTTTGTATGCAAGTTTAGTGTGCTATGATGTTCTATATGATTGTGTCAACTATATAAGTTTTTACCGAGCATCAGCAATGCATATGGCTGAAAGATGTATTTACGAGCATCGACCGATGGGTCTCTCTCTCACACACACATACGCACACACACACAAGTGGGACCCATTGAATTATTTCCTTGCTCGTCACAACTTTTAATTAGGTTCCACTGTAATCTAACTTTTTTCTTAAGTTATTAATTGAGCTTAGTGACTTCAAAAAGTTGTATAGAAGCCTTGTTTGGACCTTTCTGGCGTCGTTGAATGTGGTCTGAGTAGCCATGTTAGGTTATACTATACTACACAGGCCTTTTTTTCAACATCAACAATGCAACTGGGCCGACATTTGTACACAATATCTGGGTCAAATTGTTATTCTCCGCCCCGTTGGGCTGCAAACTTTTCTAGGAGGTATGCATTAGGCTTAACAAGAAAATGGACTTTAAGAAATAATAAATGTGATGTAATTATAATAACCAGGCAGTAACTAGTAAAAATGCACCAAACGCGTAATTACATTAAAAATATATTATTTTCGGAATTTAAATTTTTTTAATTTCATTACTTGTTGTGCGCGCAATATTTCATTGGATTTTAATGTAATACAACTTTATTTTGATATTATATTTAATCTGACTAGAAAATTCAGACAAAAAATTTCGGATCCCATAAAAATGTGGGATTTTTTTTAATTCTGTTTTGAGCGGTTGTCGGCGTTCTGGGAACGGGGGTCCCCAGACTTGCCTTCCTGCGGCCTGCGGCGTGGCTCGAGGAGGGGCCCAGCACGGCCCATCTTCATCAACACAGACCCAAGACCCTCGCGAGGTGTCAAGCCTCTCGGGGCGGACGACACAGAGCTTCCTTAGGCACGGCCTCATCAGGCTGGCTCGCAAGGAGGCGGAGAGATCAAGGCGGGGTACCTCACGATGTGCCCGTGACGCAAGCCATGACGACCAAGGGTGCCAGGCGGGCGCTAGCCCGCGCAGTGTCCTCCTTTCCTCTTTGGTGCAAAGGGAGCAAGCGCAGGCGAGAGCATCAAGCAAAGGCACCTGTTTCGGGGCAACGAGACCAAGACCAGCCCAACGGCAGGGAGGAACTCATTGTGGAGCCCAAGCCATCGTCACCACCAGAGCCTTTGGCAGGCGAGGACCAACTTTAGTCAGGATAAGTGTACCAGATGTTCCCCTTCGAAATGGCCAACTGTTGGCGCCCTTCCCGCTCAATATTTGGGAAGAGGCCCTGGGCCTTTGCCTATAAAATAGGACTAGCCACCCCAAGGGTAGAGGGAGAGAGAATCGAGAAGAGAGAGAGAGAGAGTGAAGGGTGACTGAACTCCTCCTAGCAGTTCATCCCCCAGCCAAGAACAGACTCTCGCGAGGCTGTTCTTCCTTGTATTGCTCATCATCATCAGCCTAAGAGGAAATCCACCACACCACACACTGGAGTAGGATATTACACCACAACGGTGGCCCGAACCAGTATAAACCATGTGTCTCTTGTGCTGTTCTTTCCATAGCTTAGATCTTAGCGAGGCGGAGGGGTGCAGGTAGTTAGAAGGCGAAATCTCTGCGCGCACCCCAATGTTCGAACCTCAAGGGTCTGCCGGAATCCGAAATCTGACATTTGGCGCGCCAGGTAGGGGTGCACCGGAGTTTTCCCTTCCGCCACCGCCACGACCTGCCTCGCGATGAGTAGCTCGTCGCCCGCTCCGGCCGCCGGCGCCAGCACGGGGGCTAGGGGGCTCCGAGCCCTGGCCCCAGCCCTGCAACAGGTACGGTGGCCGGACAAGTTCAAGCCAACGATGCCGCCGTGCTGCAGCGGTGTCACAGCCCTAGAATTTGCTTGTAGCTTATGACCTGAGTGAGCATCATGCATCATGTCTAAATTCTGAAAGTTGAATTGATGTTAGTTGAAACCCTCATAAATCACTTCAAAAATAATCAACATTAAAATCTTTTCAAAGAAGTCAAAGAAAATGTTCCTCTTAGTCTCTGAAAATATTGGCAAGAGGTAAAACTTAAAACAATATTTTGGAATCTCAGAGATATTTATTTCAGGCCTTTGAATTAAATCAATAACTATTTGCATTGGATATATATATTTATTAATTAATTAATATATGTCCAATAATTCTGATCTTTGGTGAAGGGCTTTGGAATAATCCAACTAGTCCCTACAAGAATTATCAGAAGCAACAAAAATGATTTAGGGTCTAAAACTAAATCAAAACAATTACAGAAAAATAGAAAACAGAAACTAAATAAAAGAGAGGGAGAGAGCTACCTGGACTTACCTCTGCAGTCCACCTGGCGGCCCAAGTGGCCGGCGCAGCCCACCACCGCCTCCTTCCCTGTCGCCTTCCTCCTCGCGCCAGTAGGTAGAGGGCGTGTGCCCGCGGCGCGCCGGCACGCGCCAGCCACCTCCTGCCTGCTTGCTCGCTGCTGGAGACAGCCCTGAGCGCCACGCACTCCCCCTCGACGCCCCGTACCCTCTCACTCTCCCGTGCTCATCCCCTCCCCTGTCTCTCTCTCTCACACGCACGACCGAACGCAGCCGTTGCTGCCGACGAGCTCCCCCACGGTCACAACCATCTTTGAGCCTCTCCGATGCGCCCCGAGCTCCGCCTGGTGCCCCTCTTCCTCCTCGCCAAGCCACGCAAGCCGAGGATCACCATGCCGTCGTCTTCGAGCTCGTCACCACCGCTTCTGCTCACCGGACTTGGCCGGTCGATTCGCCACCTCCGACGCTTCCCCGAGCACGCTGGCCATCCCTACGTCATCACAGTGAGCCCCCGAGTCGTTTCCCTCTTTTCCCCTGGTCGTTTTTGACCTCTAGGCCATAGCCCCATCTTGGCCGAGAACTCCACGCCGCCGGCGATGTCGCCACCGTGGCCACAGCCACCGCAGCTCGTGTCCGAGCACACCATCGTGCTCAGCACGATCCAGTGAGCCCGCAGACAACCGCAGCACCCCCTCCCGTGCACCACGACGCCAAACCCGCAGGTGCCCGAACTCCGGCCGCCGCGGTAGTGCTCGCCGCCGCCAACCCCGGCCATCCCAGCTGCTGCCACTACCACCACTAGATGCGCGAGAGCCTGGGCTTCGCACCGGTGGTCTCGGCCACTAATTTGGTCGCCAGAGGGCAAAATCCGAGCCCCTCCGCCGTCTCGGCCTCGCCGGCGACTCAACGCCGGCAGGGTTTGACCCCTGTTTGACTGGGGTTTGACTCCCCTGAGTCAGTGACATGTGGGCCCAAGCCCCTAACTTGTTAACTCGAGATTAATTAGAGCTAACTAATTTAGTTAACTAAACTAGACACTGAGATGTGGGCCCCGCCCTGCTAACAGCCTGGTTAGGGTTAGTTTAACACTAACTAACTCAGTTAGTGGACTGAGTCACTGACCAGTGGGTCCCACTGGTCAGGTTTGACCCGGACCAGCCCTGTTGACTTGGTGACATCATCACGACGTCAGGCTGACGCAGTAATCCTTTTTCTGGAATTTAAATAAATCTTAAATGATTTATTTATTTCAGAAAATGCCCAAAACTTCTAAAAATCATAGAAAATCAACCGTAACTCCAAATGAAATAAATTATATATGAAAAATTATTAGAAAAATTCAAGGAATCTGTTTATGGCATTTTCATGCATGTTTGAACAATGTTTGTCCTCTGTTTTGGACAAAACAAATAAATGGCATTTAACTAATCATATATGGAGTTTGAATTTGAATCTTGTATTCAAACCAACTTCATTTAATTGTGTTGCTAGTTGCATTAGCTCAATCAACAACATATTGACATGTCATGATCATGCATCATATTGTGCATTGCATTGATTATGTTCTTTCTGTGCTTGCCGGTGGTTGTCCCCTCTCGATAGAGGTTGTACCGATGCTGTGATCGTTGACACTAATGAAGACCCAATGATACCTTCAGAAGTGCCAGGCAAGCACAACCCCCTTGTTCATTCCGATACAAGCCCACTCTCTCGCTCCTGCTCTCTTTTACTGCATTAGGACAACAACGATTCAACTGTACATGCTGCGGTAGTTGAACCCCTTCCTTTGCATGACCTGTCATTGCCACAGTAAATAGATGAAACCCACTAGCATGAGTAGGAGTTGTTTGAGCCCTGATGTGCCTACTCATTCATGCTTGTTTGTCATGCCTGCTACTGCTTAGAGTTGAGTCAGGTCTGATTCATCGGGGATGGATCGGAGGTGTGTAAACATGTCCTACCGTGTGTGAGCTAAGTGTATGAACACGTTTTGGTAAAGGTAGCGGTGAGAGGCCATGTAGGAGTACATGGTGGGTTGTCTCATTGAAACCGTCCTCAGGAACTGAGCTCTGTGTTTGTGATCCATGAAACAGCTACTACCACACATTGGGCCCTGAAATATGACCCCGCTCGACTTACTGACCCTTCTCTCCTCTGTCCAGGAGTTGCAACTAGTTTCTGGTGTTTGTAGGACATGTGTTGGCGGCCGTGCGTAGCGCTGACCCTAGGGGTGGGCTATGATGCGGTAGATACACTGTGGCCGGGTATGCCGGGCGCCCGTTTGGTGTCTCGGGACCCTGTACACATCGTTTGGGGCCGTTGAGGACAACCCGACCGGATTTCCTTGCGGATGGAACCCTAATAGGCGATAAACCTGGACTAGAGACTTGTGTGGTTAGTCAGGTCGTGGTCTACACCCACGTCGGCTTTCGCTTGAAGTCTGCCGAGCACATGTCGTGTCCAGACGCTAAGTGGTGGAAACATGTGTGACAAAGTACACCCCTGCAAGGTTATAAATGATCTATTCGAATAGCCGTGTCCGCGGTAAAGGACTTCTGGGTTGCCTATAACAGTTCATAGACAAGTGAAAGTGGATACCCTAAAACTCGCAAGATAAGTGTGAGTGCTATGGATGGCCTTCTCGTAGGGAGACGGGAGCGGATCCATAGTGGTGTATTGAATGGTGAATATGTGGACTTGTGTGCGCCACCTCAAAGAGTTGCTTGCAGTCATAGTTCAGGTTAGCCACTGAGTCAAAGCTGGCTTGCTGCAGATAAACTCCACCACCCCCCCTTGTTGATACCGATGCATATGTAGTTTAGTTCTGATGTAAGTCTTGCTAAGTACCTTTGTACTCACGTTTGCCTAATTTATGTTTTGCAGAGAGACTTCAGTCTCGCTAGTAGTTCCGCGTGGACTTCGACCTTTAGCTTGATACTTCAGCTACGATCTTGTGCCCTTGGCAGGATCTGGTAGATAGTCAGGCTTCTCAGCCTTCTTCATTTGTAGTTGTCTGTACTCAGACAAGTTAAGCTTCCGCATGTGCTTGTTGCTTATATGTTCTGTGTGTTGGGTCATAAGACCCATGTTTGTAATATCTCGCTCCTCGGAGCCTAATGAATAAATACTTGAGTTGTAGAGTTATGTTGTGATGCCATGTTGTATTTACACATATCGAGCATATTGTGTGTATGATTGAAATGCTTGGTATGTGTGGGATCCGACAATCTAGTTGTTTGTCCTTGGCAGTCTCTCTTATGGGGAAATGTAGTCTAGTGCTTCCATGAGCCATAGTAGTCCGCTACAGCCCGGTTCACCGGAGTCCTGCTAGCCCAGCAGTACTGTTCATGACACTTGACTGGCCGGCATGTGTTTCACTTCGTTCCTATGTCTATCCCTTCGGGGAAATGTCATGCGGTGACTTCCGGAGTCCTGCCTAGCCTGCTACAGCCCGGGTTCCCCGGAGTCCTGTTAGCCCAGTTCTACAGCCCGGAATCACTCGTTGATGACTGACATGCTCGATGTGATTCATATATGCCTGTCTCCATAGGTCTGTGCTGCTTTGGGTTCACAACTAGCCATGTTGGCCCGGGTTCTCTGTCATATGGATGCTAGCGACACTATCATATACGTGAGCCAAAAGGCGCAAACGGTCCCGGGCCTGGTAAGGTGGCACCCGTGGGAATACCGTGCGTGAGGCCGCAAAGTGATATGATGTGTTACATGCTAGATCAGTGTGACTTAGGATCGGGGTCCTGACAGCGTTGGTATCAGAGCTTGACTGCCTATAGGATTACCAAGCCAAACTGGTCGAAGTTGAGTCTAGAACTGCTTTAGTTATATAAGGGAATTGATTGTGGAAGGGAACGTAAGGCTCTTTTACTCCTTTACCCTATGCCCTTCTGATCTGAGTCAACCTCTTCTTTTCTACGGGGATTAAGAATTAGGTCTTCTCATCTATCTATCAGGATGACGTGCTACTAATCCATAGACTCATAGGAATGATGGAATCAAGCCCAGTTCAGTTTCTACCACTTCTGTGTGTTCATAGTTGTTCTCGGAACCTTGATATTATGATTGTGAGTGGTCATGCCACCATTTTTGCAGGATGTCTCAAACCTTTTCGAGCATTTACAGCCGTTATGCTGTCCGAGTCATACCAGGTCTCTACATAGTCTGATGCATTTGTGAACCCTTTCTTTCCATTCTTGATGTCCTTTGGGGCCAGTTTAATCACACTAATCGGTGAGTTGAGGTACTCTGTTGCCTCGACATATATGTTGGAGCTATTAATATGACCCTAGGTGTTTTAGGGAGTCACCTAGTGATCTAGCCATGTTTTGTATTCCTAGTGTGTGATTATGGCCATTATTCTCAAAAGCATCCCGTGATGCCATGTAGTGGTAGGTATTCTATTCATGGGTTCTTGAACCCGAGATTCACTCTACTTTACCTCTTGTTGATAGTGTTGCTAGTTCCTTTAGGATATTAGTAACCTTTGCATTAGTCCTCGAGGTCCGTGGTATATCCTTTTTCCAAATACTATGAACCGCCTATGCTAGAAGTTCTTTGAACCATAAGATCACAACCAGAGTGCTCTTGATGAGTTCTCCATTCTTCATTGTGAATCTGCCAGTCCTATCTTTCTGCATGGGTTATCCGGAAGAAATAACATGCTAATCCATGCATCCATAACTCAGAAAAATTATATATTCCTTTGAGTTGTCCCTCTTTAGTTGTTTTCTGACCCTCGTCTATCAATTGATAGTCAGGAGTAGTTTTGCATTCGTGTTATCGATGCTTATTATTCTTGTGGTCTATCAAGCCATTCTATTCTGGAATGACTAGGAGAAACAAACTCCAGTACCTCATCCATATCCAGGATTGGGTCAAAGCAGTTGTATTCCGCAGATCAAAATGCCATCCAGCTTTTGCTTTGCTCTACCTTGGAGTGTTACCATCTTTATGTCAGGAGTGTCATGAGAATTGCACCATCTCTTATGAATTCTTGACGCAGTGATACTTCTTGCCATCATTGTTCATTCCTCGGTTCCTGTGTTATTGTAACCGGAATGCCGGCAAGTGAGTCGTGATGTGTGAAATCAATACTCATAGCAACTCCATTGCTTGGTAGTTAATGGACAATACTCTCATTCTTAGCGTGCTGGTAATTAAATAATCATTCTAAGATTGACGTGCTACCTAGTTCATATTTCCGGGTGCACTCATCGACCAATGAGTTAGGATTGTGATAATCCCTCGCTCCTTGATCATATCGTCTTACCCTGAAAAGCAAGATTGTTCTCGAGCTTAATAACATATCAGTGGTTCGTGATTTTCCGAATGTCTTCTCGGAGGTATCACCAGGCTGTCACCTGATCGCTATGTTGAGCTCGTGATCAAGTTGGTTTCTTGTAGCCACCCTCTTCTCCAGGAATCTATGTTGGATACCCTAAGCTAGTTGGTTAAGCTAGACAACAACTTGGAGAGTTGGAAGATGAAAACTTGTTCGACTTAGTTCATCACTAAGGGATATCCTTGTGTGTGCGTGTGTGTGTTGAAGAAAGATGATATCTTCACCAATTGGTCCTCGTGATCAGTTGTTGGATCCATTGTCTTGTCAAAACTTTGACTTGAGTATGGGTTATCGTCAAGTCAAATCAGAACCAATGATGTTCGTAGTGTTGTCTTACTCGTGGTTGATCCTTCGAGAATACACCATTACATCTTTTGGTCTGACCAATGCTATCACCGTGTTCACATGATGGTGCAAGTCCAGTGATATGGAGATTCGATGAGTTGCTGTTAAGCCCATCAGCAGCATTTTGTCTCCCCCATGATTCACGTTGAACATTACACTAGTGTTGGAAACTTTATAAGCATTGCCCTCATGTCCCAATCAAGAAGCATATGTTCGGTTGAAAGATGTGACTTCCTCTAATTCATGTGCATTTGATGTAAGTTGCCGCCGTGAATTCGAGAAAGTTTGTTTTTTCTTACTCTGGAATCATCCCAAGTCAGTCATGCATGTGCGAAGTATTCTATGGTCTGATAGACTGATCATCTACATTCTATACGTATCCCTAGCACACCAAGCCACTGATTTATTTTTTCAAGGAGAAGAAGTTTCTTCTTAAGGGTTAGACCTACGCAAGGACTTTGATATCCTCGTTTATGGTTCCCCCTGAACTCGGTAGTGTTTCATTTTAAGACTACCAGGTGACCATGCTTGTCTAGGACAACGTGTTCACATGCTTGTAGCAGAACCGGCTCCTGTTTTGGAGCTTACTACCATAGTTCATTCCCCCGAGAATCTCGCAACGTCGTCTCGTCGATTTGTGTTGCAAACCTTCATTTTCCTCTCTAGACTCGATGAGTCTGGAATATCCCGACACCAACAAGATCTGAATCTCAGGCAGATATGATGTTGGAGCATTTTCCAAGAACTATAATATTGGTCCCTCGATAACCGGTAAGTGGATGTCGTGGCCAACACACCTAGCCGGAAGGCCTATTATTGTAGTATCTTGATTGAGGAAGTTGGTCACCTCCCCATAAGGATTTCATACGATTTACTCCAGAAGTTGTTCCTTATGGATCTATTGTATTCCGAAGTCCGACCACTACTTGGTGGCTATACCGATGCCTTAAAGCATGACCGTGGTAACCAGTACATCAAGGAGAACATTGGAAGCGGAGAGCTAAATGTCTCTGGGTCGATCATCCAAATTTCATTCCCTTGTTCTCGCCAAGGTGAAATCTGAGAAAGTGTTATCTTCCTTTGCACCCGCATTGTCAATCACTATTCATCATGGTAGTAAGATGTGTTGCCAGGATCCTCGGCACGGATGTTGGTAAGACCTTGATGAGTATGGAAATGCTCAAGTTCTTGAGAGCACGCTCAGGCACTAGGTTCTGATGTTGTCGTTAACTGGAATGTGCCTCCATTCTCTCAGTTGTTTGATAGCCATCCAATTGGTGGAATCACCTTTGCCGGTGAACCTTCTCCCCAGTTACTAGAATCATTCCTAGCATTTGCATTTTGTTCCCAGCTTGCACCGCCATTGTGTCATCCTAGTACGGACTACCCTTCTCAGTAATTACTGATCAGGATCAACTTCAAAGTGGTCCTACCACGGGTTCCATCCATGTCCGATGATAAGCAAAAATCATCCATTGCATTGTCTTCAACAAGGTAGTCCACACCATCCATCCTAGTCCAAGTATGCCATCTCTTCAAGCTATCTCAAACGATCAATTGTGAATTGCCTTAAGCTGGTACGAAAAGTTTCAATGATCTATGGGTCAAAAGTAATTCTTTTTGCCACTTAAGGGAATACTTCTGCGAGTCACCTTCCTTAAGATGTCTCGTTATGGTATCATGGCAACTCAACTCCTCGCTACATTGACAACCGTTCACCACCTTCTTAGGTGTGGAATTGTTGCCTATCTAGTGAACCTTTGTCATGTGTTTCACTCCATCCCTCTCGGTGTGTTTTGTGTCTCAACTCGAGATGTTTCAACATCTCATTCCGCGAGTTGATATTGTTTAGCTCGATCTTCGAGAAGATCAATCCTAGTTGAGTTTCTTTCCGTCGTCATCGCGTGGATGAAGATCCCAAAAGCGAGGATGTCAAGATCGACATGATGCAATGAATCAACATCTTCGAGAAGGGAAATCGGATCGTGAAGATTCTTTATTGGTGTTCCCTCTGTCTTCTTACCTCACGTCTTGAATCTCGGGACGAGATTCTTGTTTAGTGCGGGTGAGTTGTCACAGCCCTAGAATTTGCTTGTAGCTAATTACCTGAGTGAGCATCATGCATCATGTCTAAATTCTAAAAGTTGAATTGAGGTTAGTTGAAACCCTCATAAATCACTTCAAAAATAATCAACATTAAAATCTTTTCAAAGAAGTCCAAGAAAATGTTCCTCTTAGTCTCTGAAAATATTGGCAAGAGGTAAAACTTAAAACAATATTTTGGAATCTCAGAGATATTTATTTCGGGCCTTTGAATTAAATCAATAACTATTTGCATTGGATATATATTAATTAATTAATTAATATATGTCCAATAATTCTGATCTTTGGTGAAGGGCTTTGGAATAATCCAACTAGTCCCTACAAGAATTATCAGAAGCAACAAAAATGATTTAGTGTCTAAAACTAAATCAAAACAATTACAGAAAAAATAGAAAACAGAAACTAAATAAAAGAGAGGGAGAGAGCTACCTGGACTTACCTCTGCAGCCCACCTGGCGGCCCAAGTGGCCGGCCCAGCCCACCACCGCCTCCTTCCCTGTGGCCTTCCTCCTCGCGCCAGTAGGCAGAGGGCGTGTGCCCGCGGTGCACCGGCACGCGCCAGCCACCTCCTGCCTGCTTGCTCGCTGCTGGAGACAGCACCGAGCACCACGCACTCCCCCTCGACGCCCCGTACCCTCTCACTGTCCCGTGCTCATCCCCTCCCCTGTCTCTCTCTCTCACGCGCGCGACCTAACACAGCCTTCGCCACCGACGAGCTCCCCCACGGCCACAGCCATCTTTGATCCTCTTCGATGCGCCCCCGAGCTCCGCCTGGTGCCCCTCTTCCTCCTCGCCAAGCCACGCAAGCCGAGGATCACCATGCCGTCGTCTTCGAGCTCGTCACCACCGCTTCTACTTACCGGACTTCGCCGGTCGATTCGCCACCTCCAACGCTTCCCCGAGCACGCTGGCCATCCCTACGTCATCACAGTGAGCCCCCGAGTCGTTTCCCTCTTTTCCCCTGGTCGTTTTTGACCTCTAGGCTATAGCCCCATCTTGGCCGAGAACTCCACGCCGCCGGCGATGTCGCCACCGTGGCCACAGCCACCGCAGCTCGTGTCCGAGCACACCATCGTGTTCAGCACGATCCCATGAGCCCGCAGACAACCGCAGTGCCCCCTCCCGTGCACCACGACGCCAAACCCGCAGGTGCCCGAACTCCGGCCTTCGCGGAAGTGCTCGCCGCCGCCAACCCCGGCCATCCCAGCTGCTGCTGCTACCACCACTAGATGCGCGAGAGCTTGGGCTTCGCACCGGTGGTCTCCGCCGCTAATTTGGTCGCCGGAGGGCAAAATCCGAGCCCCTCCGCCGTCTCGGCCTCGCCGGCGACTCAACGCCGGCAGGGTTTGACCCCTGTTTGACTGGGGTTTGACTCCCCTGAGTCAGTGACATGTGGGCCCAAGCCCCTAACTAGTTAACTCAAGATTAATTAGAGCTAACTAATTTAGTTAACCAAACTAGACACTGACATGCGGGCCCCGCCCTGCTAACAGCCTGCTTAGGGTTAGTTTAACACTAACTAACTCAGTTAGTGGACTGAGTCACTGACCAGTGGGTCCCACTGGTCAGGTTTGACCCGGACCAGCCCTGTTGACTTGGTGACATCATCACGACGTCAGGCTGACGCAGTAATCCTTTTTCTGGAATTTAAATAAATCTTAAATGATTTATTTATTTCAGAAAATGCCCAAAAGTTCTAAAAATCATAGAAAATCAACCGTAACTCCAAATGAAATAAATTATATATGAAAAATTATTAGAAAAATTCAAGGAATCTGTTTATGGCATTTTCATTGCATGTTTGAACAATGTTTATCCTCTGTTTTGGACAAAACAAATAAATGGCATTTAACTAATCATATATGGAGTTTGAATTTGAATCTTGTATTCAAACCAACTTCATTTAATTGTGTTGCTAGTTGCATTAGCTCAATCAACAACATATTGACATGTCATGATCATGCATCATATTGTGCATTGCATTGATTGTGTTCTTTCTGTGCTTGCCGGTGGTTGTCCCCTCTCGATAGACGTTGTACCGACGCTGTGATCGTTGACACTGATGAAGACCCAATGATATCTTCAGAAGTGCCAGGCAAGCACAACCCCCTTGTTCATTCCGATACAAGCCCACTCTCTCGCCCCTACTCTCTTTTACTGCATTAGGACAACAACGATTCATCTGTTACTTGTTGCGGTAGTTGAACCCCTTATCCTCTGCATGACCTGTCATTGCCACAGTAAATAGATGAAACCCACTAGCATGAGTAGGAGTTGTTTGAGCCCTGATGTGCCTACTCATTCATGCTTGTTTGTCATGCCTGCTACTGCTTAGAGTTGAGTCAGGTCTGATTCATCGGGGGTGAATTGGAACAGTGATGAACATGTCCTACTGTGTGTGAGCTAAGTGTGTGAACACGATTTGGTAAAGGTAGCGGTGAGAGGCCATGTAGGAGTACATGGTGGGTTGTCTCATTGAAACCGTCCTCAGGAACTGAGTTCTGTGTTTGTGATCCATGAAACAGCTACTACCACATTGGGCCCTGAAATATGACCCCGCTCGACTTACTGACCCTCTCGTCCTCTGTCCAAGAGTTGCAACTAGTTTCTGGTGTTTGTAGGTTATGTGTTGGCGGCCGTGCGTAGCGCTGACCCTAGGGGTGGGCTATGATGCGGTAGATACACCGTGGCCGGTGTATCCGGGCGCCCGTTTTGTCTCGGGACCCTGTACACATCGTTTGGGGCCGTTGAGGACACCCCGGCCGGATTTCCTTGCGGATGGAACCCTAATAGGCGATAAACCTGGACTAGAGACTTGTGTGGTTAGTCAGGTCGTGGTCTACACCCACGTCGGCTTTCGCTTGAAGTCTGCCGAGCACATGTCGTGTGCAGACGCTAAGTGGTGGAAACATGTGTGACAAAGTACACCCCTGCAAGGTTATAAATGATCTATTCGAATAGCCGTGTCCGCGGTAAAGGACTTCTGGGTTGCCTATAACAGTTCATAGACAAGTGAAAGTGGATACCCTAAAACTCGCAAGATAAGTGTGAGTGCTATGGATGGCCTTCTCGTAGGGAGACGGGAGCGGATCCATAGTGGTGTATTGAATGGTGAATATGTGGACTTGTGTGCGCCACCTCAAAGAGTTGCTTGCAGTCATAGTTCAGGTTAGCCATTGAATCAAAGCTGGCTTGCTGCAGATAAACTCCACCCCCCCCCCCCCCCTTGTTGATACCGATGCATATGTAGTTTAGTTCTGATGTAAGTCTTGCTGAGTACCTTTGTACTCACGTTTTCCTAATTTATGTTTTGCAGAGAGACTTCAGTCTCGCTAGTAGTTCCGTGTGGACTTCGACGTTTAGCTTGATACCTCAGCTACGATCTTGTGCCCTTGGCAGGATCTGGTAGATAGTCAGGCTTCTCAGCCTTCTTCATTTGTAGTTGTCTGTACTCAGACAAGTTAAGCTTCCGCATGTGCTTGTTGCTTGTATGTTTTGTGTGTTGGGTCATAAGACCCATGTTTGTAATATCTCACTCCTCGGAGCCTAATGAATAAATACTTGAGTTGTAGAGTTATGTTGTGATGCCATGTTGTATTTACACATATCGAGCATATTGTGTGTATGATTGAAATGCTTGGTATGTGTGGGATCCGACAATCTATTTGTTTGTCCTTGGCAGTCTCTCTTATGGGGAAATGTAGTCTAGTGCTTCCATGAGCCATAGTAGTCCGCTACAGCCCGGTTCACCGGAGTCCTGCTAGCCCAGCACTACTGTTCAGGACACTTGACTGGCCGGCATGTGTTTCACTTCGTTCCTATGTCTGTCCCTTCGGGGAAATGTCACGCGGTGACTTCCGGAGTCTTGCCTAGCCTGCTACAGCCCGGGTTCCCCGGAGTCCTGTTAGCCCAGTGCTACAGCCCGGAATCACTCGTTGATGACCGACATGCTCGATGTGATTCATGTATGCCTATCTCCATAGGTCTATGCCGCTTTGGGTTCACAACTAGCCATGTCGGCCCGGGTTCTCTGTCATATGGATGCTAGCGACACTATCATATATGTGAGCCAAAAGGCGCAAACGGTCCCGGGCTAGGTAAGGTGGCACCCGTGGGAATACCGTGCGTGAGGCCGCAAAGTGATATGATGTGTTACATGCTAGATCGGTGTGACTTAGGATCGGGGTCCTGACAAGCGGCGCGACTGATCCGCTAACCTTCTTGCTGGCATACGAGGAGGCCATCCTCAAAGCTGGAGGTGACGATAGGGTCATGGCCAACTGGCTCCCCACGGCCCTCACCGGCGCTCCGCGCGCATGGCTGCTCCACCTACCGGCAGCCTCCGTGGCCTCTTGGGAAGAGCTCCGCAGCCTCTTCCCCGCCCACCACGCTGCACCAACACCCCCGGTCGTCGCGGCCCTCCTAGGTGGCTCGCAGGCGCCGCCTACAAGTCACCATGTCAAGCCATTCATCCGCCGGGTCAGTGCCGCTTCCACGCGGCAGGGTGATCTCCCGGACAGGGCGGCGCCCAAGGCCGGCCTGACCTTCAGCTCGGAGGACCACCCCTCCAACTCGGCCTGCTCGGGTGCGCTCCCCATGCTATGCACCCCACCATCTGCCAGGTGGCCGTCACCAGAACTCTCATCAATGGCGGTGCGGGCCTCAGCGTGCTCTCGGTTGAGGCCTTGAACCTCCTCTGCATACCCCTGGAACGGCTGCAACCCAGCCGCCCCTTCTCAGGCGTTGGGGGCGGATCATCCAGCTCCTTGGGACAGATCCGGCTCCCAGTAACTTTCGGCACCTACAACAACTTCCGTACGGAGCTAGTCGACTTCGACATCGCCCCCATCGGCCTCCCCTACATCGCCATCCTCGGCTACCCAGCGCTGGCCCAGTTCATGGCCGCGACGCACCCGACGTACAACCTCATGAAGATGCCCGGGAGCAGCGGTGTCCTCACCGTGCACGGGGACACCGGAGACGCGCTGCGAGTGCTCAAGCTCGCCTTCAAGACGGCGGTGTCGGCACAGCCCGCCGACTCGGAGACCCCCGAACCCAAGGGGGCTGCACCCACCAAGAGGAAACAGTTGTTCACCCAAGAAAAGGCAGAAACCAAGCAGATACCCGTCGATGAGGACGGGTCCACCCATGCCACTTTCACCATAGGCGCCAACCTCAAGCCCGAGCAGGAGGAGGCCCTGGTCAGGTTCCTGCGCGCAAACAAGAAGGTATTCGCTTGGGAGCCTGACCAGTTAGCGGGGATCCCTAGGAGCGTAATCGAGCATCACCTCAACGTGTGCCCCAACGTGCGCCCTATGAAGCAGAAGGCAAGGCGGTAGTCCACAGAAAAGCAGGCCTTCATCGTCCAAGAGACCCGCAAACTAGAAGCCGCTGGGGTCATTCGCGAGGTCCGATACCCTGTCGTTGTGCCAAAGAAAGGAGGGAAGGAGCGCATGTGTGTCGACTTCACCAACCTCAACAAGGCATGCCTGCAAGATCCGTTCCCGCTCCCCCGCATCGACCAAATCGTCGATTCCACCGCAGAATGCGACCTGCTATGCTTCTTGCATGCCTTCTCTAGGTATCACCAGATCAATATGGCGGTAGAAGACGTCGAAAAGACAGCCTTCCTAACCCAGTGTGGGGTGTACTGCTACACGTGCATGCCATTCGGGCTGCGTAATGCAGGGGCGACCTTTCAGCGGCTGATGCACACCACCTTAGGCCCGCAGCTCTGGAAGAATGTTGAGGCTTACGTTGATGACATTGTGGTGAAGTCTCAGGAGGCCAGGACCCTGATAAAAGCCTAGAGGAAACCATCGCGGGCCTCAACGCAGTGAACCTGTGGCTCAACCCAGAGAAGTGTGTGTTCGGAGTCCCCTCGGGCAAGCTCTTGGGTTTCCTTGTGTCCCACCGAGGCATCGAGGCTAACCCGGAAAAGGTCAAGGCGGTCGAGGACATGAGCCCGCCAAAGACCCTCAGAGAAATGCAGAAGCTCACTGGGCGCGTGACCGCGCTGGGGCGCTTCATCTCCAAGTTGGGGGAGCGAGCGCTGCCCTTCTTCCAGCTAATGAAGAAAAAGGGGCCCATTGAATGGACTGAAGAGGCCGACAAGGTGTTCCAGGATCTCAAGAGATACCTAACCAGCCCTCCGGTCATGGTGGCCCCGCGCCCTCGAGAGCCCCTGGTGCTTTACCTCACCGCCACTCCCTACTCCGCCAGCGCAGCCCTGGTGGCGGTTAGGGAGGAGCGTCAAATCAAAACCACAGCAGCAGCCCGGGACAAGGCAAAACAGGAACAAGGAAGGCCCACAGAAACCGCCACCACGGCTGAGGAGGATGTGCCGCTGCAGAGGAGTGCACCGGAGGCGGAAGAGGCCCCTCTCCCAGATGGCCAGCCTCAGGAGGCCTCATCGCCTCAGGAGGCGCCATGGTCTTCGGAGGGCACCACCAGCACTGACGCACCCAACCTCGTTGAGCACCTAGTGTACTTCGTCAGCACGGTGTTGCGGGATCCGAGGGCACGGTACCCCATGCCTCAGAAGCTCCTCCTCGCGCTACTAGTGGCCTCGCGCAAGCTGCGGCACTATTTTCAGGGTCACCCCATCAAGGTCGTCACGTCATACCCCCAGGAGAGAGTGCTTAGGAGCCCTAACTCAGTCGGAAGGGTCGCTGAGTGGAACATAGAACTGCAAGCATTTCAGCTCGAATTCAGCACGACCAGAGTCATCAAGGGAGCAGCATTAGCGGATTTTGTGGCAGAATGGACGGAGGCACCTGGCCTCAAGGCCGACGAGGATCGGTCCCTCTCCCCGGGAAGCAAGGCGCCAGAAGGCTGGGTCATGTACTTCGATGGGGCGTTCTCCAGACATGGCGCTGGGGCTGGGGCGGTGCTTATATCGCCCACTCAGGACAAGCTCTACTACGCTGTACAGCTCTGTTTCTAGCAAGGTGAAAAGGTCTCCAACAACATAGCGGAGTATGAAGATTTAATAGCGGGCTTGAAGGCCGCAGCTGCCCTGGGGGTGAAACGCCTCACCATCAAGGGCGATTCGCAGCTCCTTGTCAATTTCTCCAACAAGGTGTACGAGCCGAAAGATGAGCACATGGAAGCCTACCTTGCGGAGGTCCGCAGGATGGAGAAGCAGTTCTGGGGGTTGGACTTGCAGCATGTGCCCCGTGGCACCAATCAGGAGGCTGACGACATCGCCAAACGGGCGTCCAGACGGTTACCTCAGGAGCTGGCGTCTTCGAGGAGCGGCTCTTCAAGCCCTCAGCCCTGCCGTCATTGTCAAACACGCCTCAGTCTCGGGAGGATCTCCCCCAGCCTCCTGCCTTAGGAGCCCCGGTCTTTGGCCGGCCTCAGGAACATGCCTGCTCCTGATGATGGAACCTCAGGAGGGGTGCTGGATCACGGAGCTCCGGAGTTATTTAACACAAGGGACCCTGCCGGAGAAGGAGGAGGAAGCGGAGCGTGTGGCACGGCAGGCCACGGCATACTGCATCAAGGATGGAGAGCTCTACCAGAAGCGACCAAACGATGTATCCTTGCGCTGCATCTCCAGGGACCAAGGAAAGGAACTGCTGGAAGATATACACGGCGGAGACTGTGAACATCCTTCATCATCACGAACCCTCGTCGGCAAGGCGTTCCGCAGTGGGTTTTATTGGCCCACCGCACTCAATGACGCCGTCGAACTGGTGAAAGCTTGTGAGGCCTGCCAGTTCCACGCCAAGCAAATCCATCAGCCGGCAGGGGGCCTGCAGACTATACCCCTTTCGTGGCCATTCGCAGTCTGGGGGCTGGACATCCTGGGCCCGTTTCCTCGGGCACCAGGGGGCTACCGCTACCTCTACGTCGCCGTGGACAAGTTCACCAAGTGGGCTGAAGTAGAGGCCGTCCCCACCATCCCCGCGGGTTATGCGGTCAAGTTCATCAGGGGCATCGTGAGCTGGTTCGGGGTGCCGAACCGCATCATCACAGACAACGGTTCGCAGTTCACCAGTAACCTCTTCAAAACATACTATGCTAACCTTGGAACGCAGATATGCTATGCTTCGGTGGCGCACCCCCGAAGCAACGGCCAGGCCGAGCGAGCCAATGCAGAGGTCCTGAGGGGCCTCAAGACCAGGACGTTCAAGAAGAAGCTGGAGGCCTGCGGCAGAGGTTGGTACGACGAGCTTCAGTCCATGTTGTGGTCCATCCGCACAACCGCGACCAAGCCGACTGGAGAGACCCCGTTCTTCCTGGTCTACGGAGCCGAAGCGGTCCTCCCTCACGAGGTCAGACGTCGCTCCGCGCGGGTCCTGGCGTTCGACGACACGCAGAAGGACGCCATGCGGGGGATGGACCTCGTGCTGGGGGAGGAACGTCGCCGAGAAGCCGCGCTGCGAGCGGCGAGGTACCAACAAGCACTGCGATGATATCACTACCGCAACATCCGCCCCAGAACTCTCGAGGTAGGAGACCTCGTGCTCAGGCGGGTTCTCTCTAGGGAGGGACTGCACAAGCTCTCTCCCATGTGGGAGGGCCCGTTCAAGGTTGTTCATGTTTCTAGGCCTGGCTCCGCGCGCTTGGAGACTCAGGAGGGGGTGCCGGTCCAGAACGCATGGAACATCCAGCACCTCCAGAGGTTCTACCCCTAAAAAGGACTAGAGCCTGTGAAGAAGGCGAATGCCTGTGAAGATTATCCTTTTTGGAAAAGGCCCAGAGCCTGTGAAGAAGGCGAATGCCTATGAAGCTGTCGCATTTTGGAAAAGGCCCAGAGCCTGTGAAGAAGGCGAATGCCTGTGAAGCTGTCGCGTTTTGGAAAAGGCCCAGAGCCTGTGAAGAAGGCGAATGCCTATGAAGTTGCCGCGTTTTGGAAAAGGCCCAGAGCCTGTGAACAAGGCGAATGCCTATGCAGCTGTCGCGTTTTGGAAAGGGCCCGGAGCCTGTGAAGAGGGCAAATGCCCGTGAAGCCTGCTTCCCCCAAGAAAGGCCCGGAGCCTGTGAAGAAGGCAAACGCCTGTGAAGCTCGCCGCCCGTGACACTCTCACGTAATAATGAGTTGGGGCTGTACACGCCCCGGAGTCTCAGGAGCGCCGGCCTCAGGCGCTGGGGCTCCCTCCCACGCCCAGTGGCAGCACTTAGCTCCGCGCTGGTGAGAAGACGTCGAAGACTAGATTAGGTGCCGGACGTGGCTTTTTCATTTGCTTTCCGCAGTTGGCTTGTTCATTGTCATTCGAAGTTTTATTGAATCTGTTGCCGTCTTTCGCTCGTGGTTCTTCGACTTTTCACTCTCCTACATTGATTTCTCTTATGCAAGGCCTCGTGAGGGGGGCAGCCGAGCACCCTCGCGAGTGTTCCTGTCCTAGTCGTTCAAAGGTTTCGCGACCTGGGTCCATTACAGGAGCACCCCTCCAGTCCGTGCCCCACGGGCACTGCGACGCGAACAGAGGGCCTGGGTCGCTCGCCCCCCAAGGCTGGGGCCGGGAACTATCCACGCGCGGGCACGTAGCCGGAAGGCACGATAACAGAAGCAAAGCGATGATTAACAGCAATAACCCAAACACGCCCCCGCGGGGCTCCATGCTACTGTCTTTTTACGCAGGAAAAAGGAAAAGAAAGAACGAATCAGGCACAGCTCGCCTCACACCAGCCTGCAGGGAAGACTCGAGCTGCCTCCGGGGCTCAGGCAAACTCCCTCTCGTGCTTCACCGAAGCGCGACGGCGGGCAGACACGCTACCACCTCCCAAGCAGGTACGACGGCGTGGAGGCTGACCGCGGCCATCGCTAGAAGAGTCGCCGCCTGAAGAAGAACCGGTGAAGCTTGGGGAACCCTGAGCACCGCCAATCACGCAAGCATTGTCCTCTCCATCATCGCCGGGGCTGGGTTCCCGGCCACGGTCGTCGTCCTCAGGGCAGCACCCTGCACGACGACCATCTTCCCCAAACACCCTCACGTAGAGGGTGGCATCGTCGTGAAACTTGAAGTGCAGGGTGCACTGACGCCTCAGGGCAAATGTCTGCCAACCGCGGGTCAAGGCCAGGTTCCCGGCTGCGGAGACCTCCAGTGAAGCCCATGAGGCCCGGCTGCAGCAGCCATCTGCCTGAAGCCAGAGGCCGCCCGGGGCGCCGGCCGGGAGCTCGCCGAGGAGGAAGCGAGGAAGTTGAAGCCGGGTGCTAGTCGGCTCCGCCGACCACACAACGAACTCCGGCAGCACCTCTGCAGCGCGTAAGCGCGGCCTAGGGGAACGCACGACTGAAGCGGCCCCCCCCCCCGGCCGCAGCAGTCCACCCGTCACCGTGCTGGAAATCGTCTCCACGGCCGCGGGGAGCTGGCTTGGTAGCCATAGGATGTTTGCGAGGGCGCCCTCGGCCGCGCTTGGGCGGGGGAGAGGCAGGCTCAACCTGGCGAGCCTTCCCCTTCTCTGCGGCCGAGAACCTCCTCGATGGGGCCGTGAAGAAGAAGGAGAAGCAAGGGGGAATGAACTGGAAGGGCGCACGCCGATCCGTACTTATAACCGGCGAGGGCCAACCGTCGGCCCCCACGATCGTAGGTAATCCTGACCCGCTTGCATGCAAGGACTTGTCCAATCCGCGCAGTTGCCGAGGCGCTGTGGGGAAGTGGAGACGCCCATGTCCTATCAACCGCCATGCGGCGCCTAAGGCCGCAGGCTGTTTGGGCCGCGGCGCTTCACACTTGCCCTTTCGCCTCCCTGCACGGCCAAGTCCGGGCGCGCCTTGGGCCCGGGGGCTACTTTCGGCGTTCTGGGAACGGGGGTCCCCAGACTTGCCTGCCTGCGGCCTGCGGCGTGGCTCGAGGAGGGGCCCAGCACGGCCCATCTTCATCAACACAGACCCAAGACCCTCGCGAGGGGTCAAGCCTCGCTGGGCGGATGACACAGAGCTTCCTCAGGCACGGCCTCATCAGGCTGGCTCGCAAGGAGGCGGAGAGATCAAGGCGGGGTACCTCACGATGTGCCCGTGACGCAAGCCATGATGACCAAGGGTGCCAGGCGGGCGCCAGCCCACGCAGTGTCCTCCTTTCCTCTTTGGTGCAAAGGGAGCAAGCGCAGGCGAGAGCATCAAGCAAAGGCACCCGTTTCGGTGCAACGAGACCAAGACCAGCCCAACGGCAGGGAGGAAGTCATTGTGGAGCCCAAGCCATCGTCACCACTAGAGCCTTTGGTAGGCGAGGACCAACTTTAGTCAGGATAAGTGTACCAGATGTCCCCCTTCGAAATGGCCAATTGTTGGCGCCCTTCCCGCCCAATATTTGGGAAGAGGCCCAGGGCCTTTTCCTATAAAATATTACTAGCCACCCCCAGGGTAGAGGGAGAGAGAATCGAGAAGAGAGAGAGAGAAGGGTGACTGAACTCCTCCTAGCAGTTCATCCCCCCATCCAAGAACAGACCCTCGCGAGGCTGTTCTTCCTTGTATTGCTCATCATCATAAGCCCAAGAGGCAATCCACCACACCACACACTGGAGTAGGGTATTACACCACAACGGTGGCCCGAACCAGTATAAACCCTGTGTCTCTTGTGCTGTTCTTTCCATAGCTTAGATCTTAGCGAGGCGGAGGGGTGCAGGTAGGTAGAAGGCGAAATCTCCACGTGCACCCCAGTGTTCGAACCTCAAGGGTCTGCCGGAACCCGAAATCCGACAACGGTTGGTTGAAATTATTAATCGTTGTCCTAGCTAGAAAATGGGTTGTACTTTTAACAAACTATAAATGGGCTGTAGTAAATTCCATTATAATAAAAAAATTGGTCTTACAAATCGCAAATGGGCTATATGTTCTCTGCCACACACTTGTGGGCCTTCTAAGTTGACATGTCCCGTAAAAGACTAAGTTGAGGTGTATGCAAGGCATTGTCAACAACACACGGTTCTGGCAGCTGTCGTGCTTCTTCTTCAATCTCGGATATTCTTGCTTCAGCCACCCAAAAAATGATTCCTCCCCCTGACATCTGGGCACACCGTTTCAGAGGCTGACCTGTGGGCCTACTAAATTGACGCGTACCAAGGGCTTTGTCAACTTAGTCAATATAAACGATTCTAGCTGCAGTGACCGTATGATGTCTATCCAACGGCCGTAGTGCTTGTTCAATCTCTGGTCTTCTTGCTCCAGCCACCCAAAGCAGCGTCGGTCGTGCCGCGTGCTCCTGCCTCCCGTGGCCGGCTGTGATGCCGCGGAGGCCTCACCGCCCCCTACTACTCCCACCGCTGGCCACGCCATCCCTCTACTCACCCACACCCCCTGTTATTCCACGGCGACGGCGGCCTCACACCGCAGCCGAATCAGGGAACCCTCATACTCCTCTCTGCGCGGGCTTCCACTACCGCATCTTCCACAGCTACGCGTCTCCCTCTTCCTAGGCCTCGCTGTCGTCCACCGCCCTGGTGCTCTCGGCGCGGCGTGGTCAACGTGGTCAAGGAACGACTTCCATTGGATGTGGACTGTACGTGGAGAGGGTGATAGCCGAGTCCACGGCCGCAGCAAGGAAGTGCCTCCTTATTACGTGGAAAGTAATGATTCCTCCACCTGACAGCATAGACCCACAGGATGGGCCACCATATTTCACGAAAAAACGTTTCCCCCCTGACTGCTGGGACCCACCGGACGGCCCACCGTATTGCGCAAAAAAATGTTCCCCCCGCTGTCAGCTCGGACCCAGCGGAAGTGCCTCCTTTTTCGCACAAAAAAATGAATACTCCCCCTGCTAGTTGGGACCCACCTTGGTGGGAGGCTGACTTGTGGGCCCACTAAGTTGACGGGGACAGAGTGCTTTGTCAACTTTGTCAATATGAACAATTCTAGCTCAAGTGACCGTACGATGACCATCCAACGGTCGTAGTGCTTCTTCAACCTCTAGTCTTGTTGATCCAGCCTCCCAAAGGAGCGCCGGTCATGCCACATGCTCCTGCCTCCCGTGGCCGGCTGTGCTGCCATGGAGGCCTCACCGCCGCCTACTATTCCCACCGCTGGACAGGCCATCCCTCTACCCACCCACAACCCCTGTTATTCTGCGGCGACGGCAGCCTCACACCGTAGCGAACTAGTGAACCCTCGTACTCCTCTACGCATGGGCAGCCACTACCGCGTCTTCCCCGGCTCCGCGTCGTCCCCTTCCTAGGCCTCGCCGTTGTCCACCGCCCTGGTGCTCTCGGCGCGTTGTGGTCAACGTGGTCAAGTAACGGCTTCCATCGGACGTGGACTGTACTTGGAGAGGCTGACAGCTGGGTCCACGGCCGCAATAAGGAAGTGCCTCCTTATTACACGTAAAATGATTATTTATCCACCTAACAATGGGGACCCACCGGACGGGCCACCGTATTTCATGAAAAAAATGTTTCCCCCTGACTGTTGGCACCCACCAGCTACATCTTCGCATGCAAGGAAGTGCATCTGGGGAAAAAACGATTCGCCTCCCTGACTGCTGGGACCCACCAGCTACATCTTCGCAGGCTAGGAAGTGCCTGATAGTCGGGACCCACCTGGTCAAAGCGTACGTAGCGTTGTCATTCTGGTCGCGAACGTGTACGTACATACTGGTCGATGTAGAGGCACGCACGTGTCGTACTAGAGGCGCGTACATAGCATGTACACGTACGTACAATGGCCAGTGTGCAAGAAAGAATATACGGCCACGTACGTACATACGGGCAGGGTCTTGAACGCCTACTCGCACGTACGTACGGCTAGGGCTCGTGTACATGGCTGGGTCGGAACAAAGAAACAACGTCATCGTCATGTTCATGGGGAACCATACGGCTGGGTCAGAACGGAATGTGTCGTCGTGTTCATTGGGAGGGCTTGGACAGAATAGCCGATGGAAACGAGGCCTGGCGTACCGCAAAATGGAGGAAACGGCCTTGTGTTCGACCGTCCATGTTTGAAACGGGATCCTTTTCATCGGGAGGGGTCTGGCGTACCGCAAAATGGAGGAAACGGACCTCCTACCGTCGAAACGGGGTCCTGTTGATCGGGAGGGGTCTGGCGTACCGCAAAACGGAGGAAACGGACTTGTGTTGTTGCGCTACGATCGAAACTGGGGTCCTGTTCATCGGGAGGGGTGTGGCATACCGCAAAACGGGATGCCACGGGATACTGTTCATCTCCACCGTCGACCCCCTCCAGCCTCCACGGGCTACTGTTCATCCACTGTCGACGTCCTCTAGCCTCCACATGCGACTGTTCATCCATGGGCTCCTGTTCATCCAGCCTCCACCGCGCCCTACTCAACCGGCTACTGTTCAACCATCCCTCTCCACGGGCTCCTATTCAACCACCCCTCCATGGGCTATTGTTCATCCTGCCCTCCATCGTATACTGTTCATCATGCCCTCCACGGGGTGGTCCTGTTCACCCTGCCCTCCACGGGGTCCTGTTCATCCAGCCCCAACTGGCTCGATCGATCGGGGTACTGTTCATCCAGAGGCAACACCAGGGGGTCCTGTTCATCCACCCCCACCGGGAACTGTTCTTCCACCCCCCCCCCCCCCCCCCCCCCCCCCCCCCCCCCCCCCGCGTTCAACGCTCACTGTTCATCTAGAGGCAGCATCGATCGGCTTCAGTTAGCAGTAGTAGCGAAGGAATCGCTCGATCGGGTTTAGTTAACAGCCATCGATCGATCGCTTGGGTTCTGTAACGCGTAGCCTGTAGTGCAATCACTCGGGTTCAGTTAGAGCCCAATACCTCGCACGCATGCGCGTGCGTTTAAGAGAGACTCGCGCATCCCTCGGCTCTGACCACCCACCGTAACCGGGAACACACCGATATTTTCCTCGCCCTCGCTTCTACAACAGTTTTTTCTGTCATGGACGGCCCAAAGAATGTCATGGAACTGCGTCTCCGGCCCGCCCAGGATGAAAAGCCCATTTTTTGTCATGATTTTTTTGTCATAGAAGTAGGACCCCACCACATCTATGATGATACCGGGTTTTGTCACAATTATCGTCATAGAACTGTCATCGGTATGACAGAAAAAATTTCATTCGGCCCAAAATGTCACGAATGTGTCTTTTGTTGTAGTGAAGGTGAGCTAAAGACATAAACAAGGAAAGATACATGCCACAGGGACGGACCCACGTGTCCTGGGAATAATGCAACCCCCTGGGCGCTCCCAGCTAAATGAACTTGGAAAATGTCACCTGGTTCCGTTAATGATGGGATGTTGAGGTAGATGAAGGTTCGCGGTGAAGGGGTTGCCCCTCACGAGCCACCTGGGCCCTGAGCGTCGGGAGGCTCTGGGGTCCCAGCGATTCCTTGAGGACCATCTTCATCTCCGCCAGGACTGCGTGGTGCCTGGCCTCCTGACCCACCATGATGCTCCCCAGGTTGCGCTGGAAGGCAGCGGCCACGCTCGGCAGGCCGAACGGCATGCGAACATAGTTGTGAGGTGGACCTTCGCAGTGCCCGACACGTGAAGGCCAGAAGCGCTCCTGAGATGCGGCTCGGTTGAGCCCTGGTATGTTGATGCAGACGCGCAGCTCACCACCCTCGCCTGGGTAGGGAACTACGCCAGGTTAGCGGCGGTCGCCGCGTATTCCTCTTGCTTCCGGAAGCTCCTGTGATACCTTCGTGATGAACTCTTGAGCACCGGGCGCTCCTTGCACAGTGTCCTCCTGAAGGAGACGTGCCGTGAAACATGCCTCCAAGTGGTTCCCAAGCGTCTCCCTCGTGACGTTGGCGAGGTCTGAGGCCCTCCAGAAGAGAGCCCCCGAGCCCTGCCTGAGGAGGGCGCCGGGTGCGCCTTCCTATGCGATAGAGGAAGGCGCCCCAGGTGCGGGCGCTGATCCTGACGAGGTGGCACTTGCGGTGCTTCCCTCCTGAGGTCCAGGACAGAGTTCCTGCTTCTTCTTCTTGGGGACGACCTCCGGAGGGTACCGAGCTGCATTGTGGCCGGGGTCTTCGATTGACACTGCTTGGAAGGCGCGCTCGAGGGAACACACCGCATCCCTTTCTTTGCAGGGGACTGTGATGATCCCGCCGCTTCCTGGCATCTTGAGGACGTTGTAACCGTGGTGCGTCACGGCCATGAACTTGGCTAGGGCCGGATACCCGAGGATGGCATTGTATCACAGACGGATGTGGGCGACGTCGAAGCCGATGAGCTCGGTGCGGTAGTTGTTGCCCTGTCCGAAGGTCACTAGGAGGTGAACATGACCGATCGGCGTGGTGGAGCCGTCGGTCACTCCTGAGAAAGGCTTGGTGGGCTGAAGCTGATCATACGACACTTGGAGGCTGTCGAACGTCTCGACGGACAGGATGTTGAGCCCTGCGCCGCCGTTTATGATGGTCTTGGTGACTTGCATGTTGCTGATGACGGGAGAACAAAGCATCGGGAGGACGCCGACGGTAGCCGTGCAATTGAGCTGGTCTGCAGAGCTGAATGTGATGGCGCATTGGGACCACCTGAGCGGACGCGTGGCATCGAGCTTCTGGAGGACTGCGTTTACCTCGCGAGCAAACTTCTTGAAGATACGCTGTGAGGCTGGGGCTTGAGCTCCGCGCAAGATGTAGGCGATGGCACGTGGCTCCTGGAAGCCCCCAGCCCCCTCGTCTTGGTGGTGGCGGCAGTGGAGGGAGACGGGCGTTGCCCTGAGGACGATCCTCACAAGGATGATCCCTCAAGGGGCCCTCGCGAGGCTGATACTGCCAGTGGCCCTCACGAGGCCGGTCGCGCCACTCCTGGTGCGGGCCACAGTCATCCCATCGTCCGCCACCACGTCCTCCTCCTCGGCCGTAGCCCCGGTCATTGCACTCGGGGCGTCGACCGACGCGTCCTTCGCGTATGGCTCTGAGCTCTTGACATTCGCTGGTGTTGTGGCTATGTAGGTTATGGAAGGCGTAGAATAGTCGGCTGCTCTTGGATGACTCAGGCTGGTCCCTGCCGCGCTTTGTGTCCGGTTTCGCCGCGAGCACGGCTCCTCCCCTTGAGCTTCAAGTCTTCGGCCTTGGCTTTCTTCTCCTACGGGTCCGCAGTCGGGAGCTCGAGGAGGGAGAGGCGCCCCTCCTCAGCTCTTGCGCACTTGGTCGCCAGGTTGAACAGCTCCAGAGATGTGCACGGCTTCTTGTGGATGGCGAGCTCCTCCTTCATCTTGACGTCACGGACGCCATCGGAAAACGCGGAGATGATGGCCTCGTCCGTCACCTTGGGGATCTTGAGGCGAATGTTATTGAAGCGCTGGATGTACTTCTGGAGGGTCTCTCCTGGTTGTTGCTTGATGCGGCGCAGGTCACCTGTAGCTGGTGGGCGGTGGCGAGTGCCCTGAAAGTTGGCAACGAAACGGTCGCGCATATCGTCCCTAGAGGAGATTGAGCCTGGAGGCAGATTCAGGAGCCAGGAGCGGGCACCATCCTTAAGAGCCATGGGAAAACAGTTTGCCATGACTTTCTCGTTGCCGTTGGCTGCCTCTATGCTCAGCTCGTAGAACTGTAGGAACTCCGTGGGGTCGGGGGTGCCGTCGTAACGAGGTGGCAGATCCGGCTTGAACTTGCCCGGCCAAGCGATGCTACGCAGCTTAGGGGTGAAGGCGCGGCAGCCTTCCATGCTCACCGGGACTCTGCGCTGGTGGAGAACATGTCCTTGATGGGGTCCGTGCGCCACTGCCGCAGGCGGCACGCGGTTTTGCCATGGCGGCGCAGGGAGGGCAGGGGCGTTTTCTCATGGCCGAGGGACTTCTAGCTTCTTTCTTCTTGCATGGGCGCCGGACGTGGCAGGTCGTGCCGTGAGGTCGTGCGCCTGGGCGTCAAGACTTCGTCTTGTGCCAGAGGTGGTGGAGGCGCTTCTTGGGCCACGCCGCCCGTGGCTGGCGGAGGGCGAGGCAGCGAGAGGGACGGCACAGGGGAACCCCCTGCGGCGCTGACAAGCTCGGCGATGTGGTCGAGCCAGTCCTCGTAGAGGTCGTCGATTGGGCGATAGTGCAGGAGCTCGCGTGCCATGCCTAGAGCGGCCTGCGCGTCCATGGGAGCGCGACGAGTGTGGGACGACGAACCGGCCGGGGTCAGCGATGGAGTGGCGGTGTGGCCGTCCCGCCGCACCGAGGGGTGCAGCGAGGATGTATGCTACTCATTCCCCGCCGGGCTGGTGGCGGCGTTGGCGGCAGGCGACGGAGAACGATGAGGCATCCGCCGACGGGCGCCATCTGAGCAATGCGGGCGGCAAGGGCAGCCCGGCGCCTAGCATGAGTGCAGCGAGCGTCCAACATGGAGACGATGAGACGACAGGACGCAGAGCAACAAAAGGGAAGCTTCGGCGCACCCCTACCTGGCGCGCCAAATGTCGGATCACGGGTTCCAGCAAAACCCTCAAGGTTTGAACACTGGGGTGCGCGCGAAGATCTCCCGCCTACCGATCCACGTCCTAACTCGGCTAAGATCCCAAGGGATAACTTAACGAACTCGCAGCACAAGGGACACAAGATTTATACTAGTTCGGGCCACCATTGTTGTATAATACCCTACTCCAGTGCGGTGGTGGTGGATTGCCTCTCGGGGTGAGGATGAACAGTACAAGGGGAAGAACAGCCTCCTAAGGAGAGGTGTTCTTGCTTAGTGGATGTGGTTGTGGGGATGAACTAGTTCTAGTATAAGATGAGGTCGCCCCCTAGATACGATGGTGGCTAGTCCTATTTATAGTGGCCTTGGTCCTCTTCCCAAATATTGAGCGGGAAGGGATACCACAACGGCCAATTTGAAGGGGGACATCTATTACAAGCTATCCTGACAAAAGCGGTCTTCGCCTGCCAAAGGCTCTGGTGGTGACGCCGTCTTGGGCTCTATGGTGACCTCCGTCCTGTCGTCCTGCTGGTCTTCGTCTCGTTGCACCAATATGGAAACCTTTGCTTGACGCCTCGGTACTCCGCGCCTGCGCTTGCTCCCTTAGCACCAAAGGGGAAACAAGGATAATGTGCGTTCTGGCGCCCGCCTGGCCTTGGTCGACACGGCTCACGTCTCTGGAACCTCGCGAGGTTTGACTTGCCTTGAACTATCCGCCCCTCGTGAGCCAGCCTGGTGAGGCCGCTCTTGAGGAGGTCTTGTGTCACCCGCCTCACAAGGCTTGGCCCCTCGCGAGGGTCTTGAGTCTTTGCTGGCGAAGATGGGCCGTACGGGCCCGCTCGCAGAGCCACGTCGTGGGCCGCAGGTAGGCAAGTCTGGTGACCCCCATTCCCAAAACGCCGATAGGGCTTCCACTTGGGCATGGGTGGGAGACCCTGTGAGGCCCAGGCGTGTACAGCCCCACTCATTGTTGTGTGAGAGTGTCACGGGTAGAACCTCTAGAGGTGTTGGATGTTCCAAGAATTCTAGATGGGGACCCCGTCCTACATCTGCAAGCATACGGCGCTATGCCAGGAGACGTTGGCGACCCTGAACAGGCCCACCCACATGGATGAGAGTTGGTGAAGGCCCTCCCTGGAGAGGACCCACCTTAGGACGAGGTCTCCCATGTCGAGGGTCCGGGAGCGGACGCTGCGGCAATGGTAACGCCGCAACGCCTGCTGGTACCTTCCTGCTTCCTCCCTGAGCACGAGGTCTGTCGCCCGCAAGGCGTCCTGACGCACCTTGTCGAATGTCAGGACCTGAGGGTAGCGATGCCTGACCTCGTGAGGGAGGACCACCTCGGCCCGTAAACGAGGATGAACGGGGTCTCACTGGTGGGCTTAGTCGCAGTGGTGCAGATAGACCAAAGCACGGACTCAAGCTCACCGAGCCAATCCCTGCCGCACGCCTCGAGCTTCTTATTCAAGCTCCATGCCTTGAGGCCCATCAGGACCTCCACGTTGGCGCACTTGGCCTGGCAGTTGCTTTGTGGGTGCGCCACCGAAGCGTCGCATATGTGCGTTCCAAGGTTAGCGCAATACATCCCGAAGAGGTTGCTCGTGAACTGGGAACCATTGTAAGTAGTGATACGATTGGGAACAACAAAACGGTTCACCAAGCCCTTGATGAACTTGATGGTCGAGCCAGCGGAGATGGCTCATACGGGCTCCACCTCTGCCCACTTAGTGAACTTGTCGATGGCCACATAGAGGTAGCGGTATCCGTTGGCTGCTCGGGGGAAGGGGCCCAGGATATCCAACCCCCACACCATGAACGGCCATGAGAGCGGGATGGTCTGGAGACCTTGCGCGGGCTGGTGAATCCGCGGGAATTGGTAGGCCTCGCAGGATTGCACCAGCTCGGTGCCATCGTTGAGCACCGTATCGTTGAGCGCCGTCGGCTAGTAGAAACCACTACGGAAAACCTTGCCCACAAGGGTGTGCGATGAGGAGTGGTGCCCGTAGTCCCCGCCGTGGATGTCAGCCAGCAACTCGTACCCATGTTCTTTGGATATGCACCGCAGCGAGACATCATTGGGGCGTCGGCGGTACAGCTCACCATCATGCAAGCAATAAGTAGTGGCCTGGCGGACCACGCGCTCCGCGACCTCATCCTTCTTTGGCAAGGTGCCACGGAGCAGGTACGCCTTGAACTCCTTGGTCCAGCAGCTCGCCTAAGGTTCCAGCACCTGGAGTAAGCTGGTTCCTGAGGTCGGGCCACAAGCCGGGGCTCCTGAGGTCAAAGCCAGTGTCAGCTCCTCCCTGAGCAACGCCGAGCCCGGGACTGGGGGCGGTGTTAACGGCTTGTGGAGCCTCTCCTAGAATACGCCAGGCCTCTGGGGCTCGCAGGGGGATGCCCTCTTTCCAAAGTCGTCTTCTTCTTTGTTCGCGCCTCGCGGGACATGCTACAATTCCAAGCCCAGGAAGCGTTTTTCAATTTTACGTACCTCTTCCAGGTAAGCCTCCATGTGCTCATCATTCGGCTTGTACAATTTATTGGATAAGTTGACGAGAAGTTGGGAGTTGCCCTTGATGGTGAGGCGCTTGATTTCCAGGGTAGCCGCGGCCCTCAGGCCAGCAATCACGCCCTTGTACTATGCGATGTTGTTGGAGACCTTCTCGCCGCACTGGAAGCAAAGTTGCACAACATAGTAGAGGTTGTCCTCACTTGGTGAGACGAGCACGACTCCAGCCCCCGCGCCCTGCCGTGTGAAGGCACTATCGAAGTGCATGACCCATCTGTCAGGTGCCCCATCGCTGGGCGTGAGGGATTGGCCCTCATTCAGCCTCCAATCAGGGGCGTTGGTCCACTCCGCCACGAAATCAGCTAGGGCCGCTCCCTTGATGAGCCTGGTCGTGCTGAACTCCAGCTGGAAGGCCTGTAGCTCGATGTTCCATTCTGGAACCCTCCCCACAGCGTTGGGGCAGTGCAATATCTTCTCCAGGGGATATGTTGATACGACCTTGATGGGTGGACTTGGAAATAGTGGCACAACTTCCTAGAGGCGACGAGGAGCGCAAGCAGGAGCTTCTACTACATGCGTAGCGCACGCATGCATCGCGCAACACCATGGTGACAAAGTACACTGGATTCTCGATGAGGGACAGCGAGTTGGAGGCGTCTTGCTCCGCGGGGGGCACGAGGGACTCATGAGGCTCGGAGGTCGATGAGGCAACGGGATCCTCAGGAGCGCCACCCTGGGATAGCGAAGGTTGCGCGGCTTCTCGCGTGTCAGCTTGCTTCAGCCTACATCGGCTGGTCCCCCCTGACTGCCACGTGTGCCGCACTGGCGGAGTGGGGAGTGGCCGCCATGTAAAGCACCAGGGCCTCATGAGGACGGAGCACCACCATGACGGGCGGGCTCATGAGGTATCGTTTGAGGTCTTCAAAGGCCGCCTCTGCTTCCGGGGTCCACTTGAATGGGCCCTTCTTCTTAATTATCTTGAAGAAAGGGAGGGTGCGCCAGCCAAGCTTGGAGTGAAGCGCTCCATGAGCTTCTACATCTCCTTGAGGGTCTGAGGCAGGCTCATCCGTTCTATTGCCTTAACCTTCTCGGGGTTGGCCTCGATCCGTCTATGCGACACCAGGAAGCCCAACAGCTTGCCAGACGGAACCCCGAACACACACTTCTCCGGATTGAGCTTCAGGTTTATGCTGAGCAAGTTAACGAATGTTTCTTCCAGGTCTTTAATTAGGGTCCTTGCCTCCAGCGACTTGACCATGATGTCATCGACATATGCCTTTGAATTCCTCCCCAGCTGTGGCCGTAGCGCAATGTGCATCAGCCGCTAGAAAGTTGCACCGGCGTTACGCAATCCGAAGGGCATGCAAGTGTAGCAGTACACGCCGCACAGGGAGATCAAGGCTATCTTCTCAACATCCTCTATCGCCATCTTGATTTGGTGATATCCCGAGAAAGCATCCAGAAAACACATCAGATTGCACTCGGCAGTGGAATCCACAATCTGGTCGATATGCAGGAGCGAGAAAGGGTCCTGAGGGAAAGCTTTGTTGAGGCTCGTGAAGTCGACGCACATGCACTGCTTCCCACCTTTCTTGGGGACAATGACAAGATTTTCCAACTAGTTCAGGTGCCGTACTTCCCAAATGATGTCGGCCTCTCGGAGCTTGGCGACCTCCTGTACGATGAACGATTTCTTCTCTTGTGCTTGACACGCGCTTTTCACTTCACCGGGCATGCACCAGGACACACCATCAGGTGGTGCTCAATTACCTCCCTCGGGACACCAATCAAGTCTGATGCTTCCCACGCAAATACTTCTTTGTTGGCCCTCGGAAAGTGAACCAGTGCCTCCTCCTGGTTGGGAGGTAGGCCCGCACCAATGGTGAAGGTGGGGACCGAGCCTCCGATGTCGACAGGCACCTGCTTCGTCTCATCCCGGTCCTGAGAGAACATCTGCTTTTTCTTTGTGGGCGCGGCCTCTGGAGCCTCCGCAGCGCCCGTGGTGGTAGGGCATGAAGTGGTCACGACCCTGTAAGCGAGCCTAAGAACCCAGACTAAATCCTTCGTATCCCCGACCACCGAGATGATGCCGCTGCTGCCCGGCATCTTGATGACATTGTAGCCCGGATGGGTCGTTGGCATGAACTTGGCGATGGCTGGATCCCCCAAGATGCCGTTGTATGGGAGGCCGATGTGGGAGACATCGAAGTCCATGAGCTTAGTGTGGTAATTGTCTCACATGCTGAACGTGACGGGGAGGCATATCTACCCTAGGGGAGTGGCCGAGCCCTTGACCACCCCCAAGAAAGGCTGAGTGGGATGGAACTGGTCGTACTGCACTTGATGCAGGTCGAAAATTTCCACCGAGAGGATGTTGAGGCCGGTGCCTCCATCGATGAAGGTCTTGGTCACCGTGAAGTTGCTGATTGTAGGCGTGCACAGCAAGGGGAGGGTACCCGCCGTGGTCATGGCCTTGGGGTGGTCTCTATAATTGAAGGTGATAGCGGTTTCTGGCCCGACACGGCCCTGCACAGCCCCGCGCTACGGCAGGGTAGCACCTTGCGGCGAAGAAACTGCTTGATGTGGCTACCAGAGGCAGGTGCCTGCGACCCGCCGATGATGCACGCGACCGCATGGGGCGCTGGAGCCGCGAAGCATGCGACGGACTGGTCGCAGAGTTCCACCCAAAAGGAGATCGAGGCACGCGGGAGGCTGCGGAGCCTGGACCGAGGGGCCTCCTTGAGAGCTAGAGGACCCAGTTCGCCATGGCTTTGTCATCGCCGCCTGTCGCCTCAACGGCCGGCACGTATGACCGGAGGAACTCTTTGGGGTCCGCAGCATCGTCGTACCACGGGGGCAGCACCGGCTTGAACTTTGCAGGGCATTGCACCCGACGCCGATCGGGAGTGAAAGCCATATAGCAAGGTAGTGCCCACCATGGGAGTAGTGAGGCAAGGATGAAGCGGGGTCAGCGGAGGAGCAAACTTTTACACGCCCCTACCTGGCGCGCCAAATGTCAGATTCAGGGCTCCGCGGATCGAAGAAGGTTCAAACTCCAGGGCATGTGCGAAGATCTCAACCTCTCAAGCTTTGAGCATGTCGCCCCATAGACTAGCCTGATTCGCGAGAGTGGGGAATAAGATGGACACACAGTTTACCCACGTTCGGGCCACCTTGCGGTGTAAAACCCTACTCCTGCTTTGTGGTGGATTGGCCTCATGAGGAGGTTTGAGGATGAACTAGTATAGTGGATGAGCTGCCTCGCGAGGGCTCGGGGGTGAGAATGAGTCACCCCTACTATGGTGTTGGCTAACCTATATTCATAGTGGCCCGGTCCTATTCCCCCAAAACATAGGCGCGAAGGGATCCCACAACGGCCAATTTGAAAGGGGACAAGTAGTACATCTAATCCTGACGAAAGGTGGCCTTCGCCTGCAATGCTGCTGGTCAAGACGCAGTTGTGGGCTTGCTGATTACATCCGTGTTGCCGTGCCCGTGGTCTTGGTCTTGTTGCACCAGAATGGAAACCTTTGGGGATACCTTGGGAATCCACACCTGTCCTTGCCTCCTTAGCACCAAAGAGGAAACTGCCTCCTCTGTGCCCGCTGGAGCCCGCCTGGCCTTGGTCGTCATGGATTACAGCATCACAACCTCGCAAGGCTAGACACTTTCATAGGAATCTCCTCTCCTCGGGAGGTAACCTGGGGAGGCCGCTCCCTCTAGAGGTCTTGGTGTCGTCCGCCTCACGAGGCCAGGGGCCCTCGACAGGGTCTTGTCTCGAAGGTCTTGCAAATGGGCCATACCAGGCCGTCGAGGGAGCCACGCCGTGGGCCGCAGGTAGGCAAGTCTGGGTAACCTAGTTCCCAGAACACCGACAAAATATATTAACTTTATTGATTACCATGCACTACTGCAGGTTGCTGCTAACGCGACACTATGATCAGAGAACCTTTGACAAAACTGTGTGCGGTACATTAATCGCAAACGGTGGTGAAGAACCATCAAAAAAGGTGCAAAATGTTTGCGATGACGGATGCATCAAACACGGTTCATATTTAAGTTGCGTGTGCAATGCAGGGCATACAGTTTAGTTCAATTAGCTGTTTGCGATGTGCCAAAACAAAAGATACGGGCAGCCAGATGAAGGCGTGTGCGATATATAGCTTACGGTTGTTGTCGGAAACCACGGCCAGCTATGGGACCGGAGGGCCACTTGCTGGTTCGGCAGGGGGGACGTCGCATTGCACAAAGAGCACACGAGTGTGGGGCAGCACGGCAGAGATCACACGGGCACTTTTACCCAGGTTCGGGCCACCGTGAGGCATAAAACCCTACTCCTACTTTGGTGGATTGATGTTGGAAGAGTGGTCGTGGAGCGTAGTACACTTTCCCAGCAGGGGTGGCAGTGGCTATGCGTGTATGGGTGTGTGAGTTATCCAACCTTCTATAGATTAAGGGGTTACCACAATGGCAAAGTAGTCATTATGCACTGATAAGATAGCAAACAATGCTATCATACCTAACTTTGTAGGCTAATAGGGTGCATTAAATGGACCGATTAACGTCACGTCATTGGTAGCTAGAGAAGCCTTGCCAGGCTATCTCTCCAGCTCCACGTCCACTTGCTTGACACGTCCGAGGACGGGTGTCATCTGTAGGCATTTCCTATAGAAAGATGCTACCATGCAGCAAATGGCTGCCACTTAGTCACTTTGCGGCTTGACACCGCCTTGATTGAAGATGTGGGTCGTGGCAGAGTTGTTGAGTGAGGTAGTTCAGCCTTCACGAGTACCGGCAGACCCTGCCGGGACGTCTTGGACATCTTATTCCGAGGGTGACCCCATCCTTGTCGAGCTCATCTGCCCGGCAAGGGAGGCTTTTCTCCTGGTTGCGTCTTGCTTCTCTGGCTGGATTTTGGTCCTCTTGATCTACATGTTGGTTCTTCGAAGTTCTTGGTCTCTTGTACTCTGACCTGGGTTGGTGTCTCAATCCAATTCCCATGCCTGTGCATAGTCTAGGCAACAGACCCAGGGTTTGTTGCACCGACAGAAGCCCCAGGGCCTGCCCCGAACACACTGCCGGGCGTCAGCAGGGTAGGGCCTAATAAGTGGAAAGCGAGGGTGCAGAAGAGGCTAGCTTCTTGAGGTCTTCTTCACTTCTTCATTAACCTTGGGTCCAGGACAGTTTTTGGTTTCCCCGCGCGTCGTGCGCTATGCTGTGGAAGAACCTCGATCGTGGCCCCGGATTCTCCATGTCCCACGATCATAGGGCGGAAACTGCCATCACACTTGCCTCCCATTTCGCACGCACCTGCCACGTGTTCTGCATGTATTGGGCGTGGTAGGTGGTGGATGCGGAGAAGGCGGGGACGTGCGCCCTGGTCGAAATCCGGGCATTGATGGTTGTAGTAGAGGGTCGGCCTTGATTCTTATTGTCGTAGAAGGCATAGGGAGGCCGCATCGGAGGAGCGGGGCAGCCATTTCCTATGAGAGGCCAGCCCCCTACCTCGTCCTCCTACAAGAAGGGGGCAGGGGCAGAGCTTCTTCACACACGCTCCTTCTTCTTCTTCTTCTCCTCTGCAACCTTTCCCTTCTAACCATGGTCAGCGGACGAGGGCACAGTGGTTCCCCAGTGGCGGCAACGAGGGCTTCTACTCAACAGCGCATCCCTCCCACTCTGGATCCTGCGGCGGTGGAGCCCGCCGAGAGGCGAGGAGGGAGAGGGAGGGGCCGAGGTCATCGTGGTGCTCGAGGAAGAGGGCGGGGTGGCGCCTTGGCCGTGCCCCCGCCAGCGGCTCTTCCTCCAATGGAAGGCCATGTCAGGGATCAACCTCGTGAGTTTATCATCAGGGGGTACAAACCTCCGTGCGGCCACCTTCGCCTTCCAACTCCATTCACGCGGGAGATGGAGCTCGAACAGCAATACACTCTGAGGATGCATATGAGGGGCAGTGGGAATGGTGTCATGCAGGTTGACGTCGAATTCCCTACCTGTAACACCCACAATGCGGCTATATCTCCCACATCGGTGCATGACTTAGAGGCATAGCCGCATGGTAGGCATGTCTCAAGAGGGGTAATATTTACACATCCCATGTACTGAAGAAGAAAGGGATAAAGAGTCGGCTTACAATCACCACTTCACACAATACATAAATAATCCATACATCATCCAAGGTACAATCAGAGGTCCGACTACGGAACCAAAATAAAGAAAGACCACCCAAAAATGCTAGATACCCGATCGTCCCAACTAGGCTCCTCTACTGATCATCCGGAAAAGAAACATAGTAACGACACGAATCCTCGTCGAACTCCCACTTGAGTTCGGTAGTGCCCCCTGCACTGCCATCATCGGCAGCTGCATCTGTTTGGAAGTATCTGTGAGTCACGGGGACTCAGCAGTCTCACACCCATGAAATCAAGACTATTTAAGCTTAAGGGTAGGAAAAGGTAGTGAGGTGGAGCTGCAACAAGAACTAGCGTATATGGTGGCTAACATACTCAAACGAGAGCGAGAAGAGAAGCAAAGCACGGTCGAGAAGCTACAAGTGATCAAGAAGTGATCCTGAAGCTACTTACGTTCAAGCATAACACAAGACTGGGTTCTCTTCCCGAACTCCGCCGAAAAGAGACCATCACGGCTACACACGCTGTTGATTCATTTTAGTTAAGTGTCAAGTTCTCTACAACCGGATATTAACAAATTCCCATCTGCCCATAACCATGGGCACAACTTCCAAAAATTCAAAACCATGCAGGGTTGTCCCAACTTATCCCATCACATGCTCTCACGGTCAACGAAGGATATTCCTTCTCCTAGGAAGACCGGATCAAACCTGGAATCCTGGTTACAAGACATTTCGACAATGGTAAAACAAGACTAGCAAGACCACCTGACTGTGCCAACAAATCCCGATAGGAGTTGTACACATCTCGTTCTCAGGGCACACCGGATAAGCTAAGCGTACAGGTACCAACATAACCAACTTGCCAAGGGACGGTCCCGCACAGTGCTCTAGTTTGTACCAACACCCATAGGAGCACTGGCCCGGGCTTTTAAAATAAAGATGACCCTTGAGCCCGCGGAACCCAAGGGAAAAAGGCTTAGGTGGCAAATGGTTAAACCAAGGTTGGGCCTTGCTTGAGGAGTTTTATTCAAGGCGAACTGTCAAGGGGTTCCCATTATCACCCAACCGCATAAGGAACACAAAATCAAGGAACATAACACCGGTATGACGGAAACGCAAGAGTGGGACAAAACACCAGGCAAAAGGCCGAGCCTTCCACCCTTTACCAAGTATATAGATGCATTAAAGTAAATAAGATAAAATAATGATATCACAACAATATCTATGTTCCAACATGGAACAAACTTCATCTTCACCTGCAACTAGCAACGCTAGAAGAGGGGCTGAGCAAAGAGGTAACATAGCCAAACAATGGTTTGCTAGGAAAGGTGGGTTAGAGGCTTGACATGGAAATATGGGAGGGATGATATAACAAGTGGTAGGTAGCGCGACATAGCAATAGAGCGAACAACTAGCAAGCAAAGATAGAAGTGATTTCGAGGGTATGGTCATCTTGCCTGCAAAGTTCTCATAGTTGACGAAAGCTTGATCCTCGTTAGTGTACTCAACAGGTTCCTCGATCACGTACTCGTCTCGCGGGTCTACCCAAGGCAAGAACACAAGCAAAGGACCAACAATCAATCACGGTGCAATGCACAAGCAACATGATGCAAAAGATAGCATGATATGCAATGCATATGCGTGTTTCGGAAGGGAAAGAATGAACAAGCCATCAACTTGGAAAACCAAGTGTGCCGCTGGAAAGATGATATGATTTTGGTCGAAATCGATATAAAGATCACCAGAAACGGAGGCACGGTTTGCAAATGGCAAGAAAAATAAGTATGACACAATTCTGCGATTAACAGCACGATGCCATATAGAATGCAACAAGAAACTAAGCTACTGCACTCCAACGTATCAACAAGGCATAAGGAAGTGATGTACACAAGATGCTTGACAAAATATGAACACTGAGCTATAGCTAAATCACACAAGAGCAGGTTCAAACAAGCATGGCAAAAGTGCAAAAGATATCAGCATCACAGACTTAGAGAAAAATACTAACATGCCAGAAATAACATCAGGAAGCGATGTTTAGAGCAAGCGAGCAACATGCTAAAGGAACATAACATAGCAAACAAAGGTATGGAATGAATCTACTAAATGCATATAACAAAAATTCCCTTACTGATCATGAGCCAAAAAGGCACAGAAGATATGAATATAGCAAGTTTCATAACAGTTCCAGACTTAGCAGAAAAACTGAGCATGGCATAAACAACATTATGAAGGCATCTTTGCGAGCTCCAATCACTCATCACAAAGCGTTACATGACAAAACAAGCATAGCAACAACAAGATGACATGTTCCTAAACATAACCATGATAAGAGCAAGTTCATAGCATGCATGGATCACTAACAACAACCATGGAAAAATTGATTAACATCTAAACAATCTGCCAGGAACATTTTATAGCAAAAGTAGAGCAAGAATTAGACATGCCAGAGCACTCCATGATTGCAAACAAGGGCACAGATGAATAGAGCCTAAACATATGTCCAAAACACCCTTACTGAAGATACTCAAAGCACGCATGGATGTCACTGTAGTATCATGTTTACATGGCATAAAAATAACAGCATATGAAAGACTTGGCAAAATCCTAAGACCCTGAAATCAGCAATATCACGAAGGCTACTTTACATGCTTGTGCTAGTCACCACATTGATCACAAAAATACATGGAAATCACCCTTGTAAATATATCATGGCATAGATCAAAACACATGTAGAGCTTATGCCCATATGAAGCACACATGAAATGTAACAAAAATGACAAAACATCATAATCTGCTAAGTAACAACAGTAAACATTTTATATTACTATTTCAACAATGATTTGGGCATCAAGATGAACTCCAACAAGCATGACACAGTGTAATTAAATGAAGAGCATCTCACAATGAACATTTCGATATCTCATATGCATGAAACGGAGCTACGGTCATGGAGTAATGATGCAATGAATAGGGGCATAAAAGGTTACAAAGATAAGGACTTAGTGGAATTTCCACCTCCCAGAAAAACAGATCTAGGGTTGCACGTATTTCGAGGTTCGTCGGGGTTCGTTGCCGGGCTTGCCGGAGAAGAAGAGGACGGCTGGAGTTGGGGGATCACCGGATCCGGTGGTCTGTTGGGCGGCCTCTGGCGAGGTGCTGCATAGGCGCGACCGGTGAGGGCACGAGGTCGCCGGTGAGGTCCGAGGTGGTGGGGCGGAGTGGACCAGGCGGCGGCGGAGGAGTGCCGGCGGCGAGCGCAGCCGGCGGCGCGGGAAAGGCTTGGGCGGTGTGGGGCGCTGACCCGACCAGGCGGCGGCGGTTGGTGCGCGGGTCGGTGAGGGACGGCCGTGGGATCGCAGGCCGCGCGGCAGCGGGGCAGGCGCGGGACACGTGGCGACGTACGATTGGGTGTGTGCGGCGGCGGCGATTCGTCCGGTGCGGACTGGACGTGTCCGGCGACGGAGAGGTCTAGGTTAGGGTTTCAGGACCCGAATTTGGAGGAGGGGTGCACATATTTATAGCTAGGAGGAGATAGGAGTGTCCAAATTGAGTGTAGTTTTCGCCCACACGATTGTGATCCGACGACGGAGGACATGGAAGTGGTTTAGATGGGTTATTGGGCCGTCTAGGAGGGGTGTTGGGCTGCAACACACATGAGGACTTTGCGGTTCCCCGGTTAACCGTTGGAGTATCAAACGGACTCCAAATGGAACGAAATTTGACAAGCGGTCTACCGGTGATGTACCAAGGCCACTTGGCAAATCTTGGGCCATTCCGAGAACGTTTAACACCCACTCACGAAAAGAGGCAAAAGGGGTCACCGGTGCACGTGGGAGTGTCGGATTGCGAAACGGACAACGGGGAAAATGCTTGGATGCATGAGACGAACACGTATGCATATGAGATGCACATGATGACATGATATGAAATGCATGACATGAACAAAATGCAAAACAAAGACAAAACCCAACCATGAAGGGAACCTCAAAACTTAAAGCCGAAAAAGGCATGAGTTGGAGTTACAAATATGGCAAGTTACATCCGGGGTGTTACAATGCTCCACCACTACGAAAGGATCTCGTCCCGATATCTAGGACTAAAAGAACTCAGGATATTCAGAATGAAGGTGGTCCTCGCATTCCCAGGTGGCTTCTTGGTCGGAATGGTGTGACCACTTCACTTTTAGGTATTTGATTGACTTGTTGCGAGTCTTGCGCTCGGTTTCTTCAATAATATCAACGGGATGCTCATGATATGATAGATCTTCTTGGAGATCAATCTCTTCCAAGTTGATGGTGCCCTCAGGAGTCTTGAAGCACTTGCGAAGCTATGACACGTGAAACATGTCATGCACATTTGTGAAGTTGGACGGAAGCTCATGTTGATAGGCGAGATTGCCTCTTTTGCCAATGATCTTGAAAGGACCCACGTATCTAGGGGCAAGCTTCCCTTTGATACTGAAGCGAGGAGTGCCTTTCATTGGAGAGACGCGGAGGTAGACATGGTCTGTCGGGTGGTAGGTGCGACATATGCCAATGGGTGGATTATCATTGTGGGAGCCAGTAAGACGTCGCCGGTGCCTGGAAGTGGGATGAGGCGAAGACATGCACGCCGCCAAATCTTACCCAGCTTCAGGGCTCTCCGTGGAGATAACACCCCTACTGCTGCTCTGCGGGGTCTCCGCATGATCACTAGATGAATGAGTGGCTACAAGATGCTCCTTGAGCTGTTTGGCGAGAAGAAGAAGGGCATGGCTAGCTCTCCTCTCCTCTCTATGTGGTGTCTAAAACTAGCTCCGATCAACCCTTTGCATGGGTGCCCCGGGGGGTTTATATAGGCCCACCCCCCGGGGGTATAATGGTAATCCGGCTGTGCGTGGGCCCTAGCCTTCTGTGTCTATGCTCGCCGGCTTCTGCGCCGGCTGCTGGGGCCCGCCGGCTGGTGGGTCCCGCCGGCTGCCGGCTCCTTGGCCGATAGGCAGGCCCCACTATCAAGGGCCTTGTCGGTGGCTGGTTACTGTTGCCTCAAACCTGGTGACGAGGGCTTCGCCGGGGAAAGCGTGGCTACAGTGCCGCCGCCCGGCGGGTGATCGCTATAGCCTCACCTCGTCTTGTCTCTTTAATGGGGTGTCTCCTTCGAGGGAGGAAGCAAGCCGGCTGTGGGGAGCCGGCCCTGTCTTGGGCCGACTGGGGGAGGCCTGGCCGCCTTCGGGTGTCTCTCTGCCTGAAGGGGCCCACCGCCCGTGGGCCGCACTAACAGCCCGTCGTGGGTGGCGTCAGGGTCAACATGGCAACAGTGCCGCGCCAGACGGGTCATGGCCACCCCGTATGGCGCACTGTGCCAGGCGTGCTCCAGGATTCGGGGGTGGCAGGCTTTACTGTAGCCACGCCCCGCCACATCGCCGTTATGTGGATGCAGACTTCAAGGGTACGATCTTGACCGCTTTGTGGGAATCGGCTTCTCGCGGCCGGCTTCTTGGAGCCAACCCTCCCGCGGCTTTCTTCCTGAGGGCTAAAGTCGGGCCGCCTTCCGATAGCCGGCCTGGGATACAGCCGGCAAGGGGAAGGCGGCCCCACGTCTTGGATTCTTGAGGGCCGGATCGGCTCGTAATTTTTTTTAGAAGGGCCAGGGGGAGCCGGCTAGGCTACCCGTGGTCATTTACTCCGACATGGTCTCCGATCTCGAAAGCCAAGTCACGGTGCTTGCTATCATAGTAACTCTTCTGGGCGATTGCACGGCTTTGAACATTTCTCCAGCTTCTATGATTAAGTCATTGCCAAGAAGTTGGCGTTCACCAGTCTTTGACCAATTGAGAGGAGTACGAAACTTTCTGCCATAGAGAATTTCAAATGGGGCCTTGCCCGAACTCGCTTGGAAGCTGTTGTTGTTGGAGAACTCGACATCTGGAAGACAATCTTCCCACTTCATACCGAAAGAAATGACACAAGCCTTGAGCATATCTTCAAGGATTTGATTTACTCGCTCGACTTGGCCACTAGTTTGAGGATGGAAGGCTGTGCTGAAGCGAATGTTGGTGCCCATGGCCTTTTGGAAGGAGTCCCAGAACTTATAAGTGAAGATGCTTCCACGATCTGAAGATATCAATTGCGAAATGTCGTGCAAGGAGACAATCCTGGAGGTGTATAGCTCTGCCAACTGAGCTGCTGTGATAGATTCTTTGATTGGAAGGAAATGAGCCACGTTAGTAAGCTTGTCGATGACAACGAAGATAGCATCATTTCCATGCTTGGACTTGGGAAATCCAATCACAAAGTCCATTTCAATATGGTCAAACTTCCATTCTGGAATAGCAAGAGGTTGGAGGAGACCAGCTGGTCGTTGGTGTTTTGCTTTCACCCTTCTGCAGACATCACATTCATTCACGAACTGAGCAATTTCTCACTTCATACGAGTCCACCAATACGACTGCTTGAGGTCATGTACATATTTGTACTTCCAGGATGAATGGATAGGAGGGAATTATGTGCCTCGTTCATAATGACTCTCCATAGATCACCTTTAGGCACCATAATTCAATCCTCGAAGAATAGAGTGTCTTTGTCATCAATGCGATAGCACTTGTAGTTGGGTTGGCTCTTGGCAATCCCACTTTCACCTTCTTCACCATGGCATCAAGAAGTCGTGCGTCATGAATTTGATCTTCCAGAGTAGGAGATGCTTGGAGGTTGGCAAGAAAGCCTTGGGGAACAACTTGGAGATTCGGTTTGCGGAAAGCTTCACAAAGGACCGTTTGGAAGGGCTTGAGAATTAAGCTGTTGCAGTAAGCCTTCCTCCTCAAAGCATCTGGAATGACATTGGCCTTTCCTGGAGTATATTCAATACTCGGATTGTATTCTTGAATCATTTTGACCCAATGAGTCTGCCTGAGGTTGAGATTGGTTTGAGTGAAGATGTACTTGAGGCTCTTATGATCAGTGAAGATGTCCACTTTCCTTCCCAACAAGAGATGTCTCCACGTTAATAATGCATGGACAGCTGCCGCCAACTCAAGGTCATGAGTGGGGTAGTTCCTTTCGTTGGGCTTCAACTGGCGATAGGTATAGGCCACAACTTTCTTCTCTTGCATTAACACAGCACCGAGACCTTGGAGGGAAGCATCACAGAAAACTTCGAATGGTTTGGACTCATCAGGAGGAGTCAAGATAGGAGCTGTGACCAGCTTCTGTTTGAGGGTGTTGAAAGGAACGTCACACTCAGGCGTCCAGACATACTTGACATGCATTTGGAGGAGGTTGGAAAGAGTCTTTACAATCTTAGAGAAATTCTCAACAAATCTTCGACAATAGCTTGCAAGCCCAAGAAAACTGCAGAGCTACTTGACATTCTGAGGCAGTTCTCAATTCACAATTGGAGATACCTTCTCAGGATTAACAGCGATGCCTTTGGCAGACATGATATGACCAAGGTAAAGAACTTCGTTAAGCCAGAACTCACACTTTGAAAACTTCGCATAGAATTGATGCTCTCTGAGTTTGTCGAGTACCAATTCCAAATGCTTGGCATGATCGTCCTTGTTCTTGGAAAACACCAAAATATCATCGAGATAAACCAAGACGAAATCATTTGTGTGAGCGTTTAAGATGAAGTTCATCATGTGAGAGAACGTTAAAGGAGCATTGACAACGCCGAAAGACATGACAGTATATTCATAAGAACCATAGCTTGTTCTGAATGTTGTCTTGGGAATATCTTGTTCACGAATGCGAATTTGATGATAACCCATATGGAGGTCAAGATTGGAGAATACTTGAGCACATTTAAGTTGCTCGAATAGCTCATTGATGTTGGGAAGTGGATACTTGTTCTTTATTGTCTTCTTGTTCAATGGACGGTAGTCGACGCAGAGTCGTTCCGTTCCATCCTTCTTCTTGACAAAAAGAACACCACAACCCCATGGAGATGAACTGGGTCTGATCAGACCCATATGCTCTTGTTCATCGAGTTGTTTCTTCAACTCCTTCAACTCCATGGGTCCAAGCTTGTAAGGACGCTTACAAACAGGTTCCATGCTAGGCTCAAGATCGATAACCAATTCAACTGGCCAGTGAGGAGGCATTCTTGGAAGCTCTTCTAGAAAGACGTCTTGATATTCACAAACGACTGGAATCTGAGAGATGGCATTCAACTCGCCTTCTCATTGAGAGAAAACAGCTGAATGGTATCACCTCGAGCGGCATAGATGATCACATCCTCAGAAGAGTGTGTCAATTGAATCTGCCTGGCAGCACAATCAAGCTGAGCCTTGTGCTTAGAAAACCAGTCCATGCCGAGAATTAGATCAATATCCGAGTCACCATGAACCATTGGAGAAGACAGAAATTTATAGTTTCCCATCTTGATGGAAACATCCAGGATCAATGTGGTAGCCCTCATAGACTTGCCCGGAGAAACCACTCCCATGGGTTTACCCAACATTTCTGAAACGAAGTCATTCTTTGAAACAAATGATCTTGACATGAAACAATGCGATGCACCAGTGTCAAAAAGAACTTTTGCAGGAATAGAGTTAACTGGAAAGTTACCCATGATCACTTCTGAAGAATCCTCTGCCTGAGTTGCGTTCATCATGTTGACTTTAGCATGCTTGGGATTATGCTTGACCACTTTATTGCTGGCAGATCTCACCGGAGGAGGAGGTGGAAGGCGCCTTTGGTTGAAGCATTTGTTTGCATAGTGCCCTTTATCGTGACACTTGTTGCAAGTAACCTCTGAAAGCAGGCAGTGATAAGGAGCACTTGACCTTGGAGTATGAGACTACGCTTTGTTCTGATAGCCTGGGTTGGGTGGGTGGGAAGATCCATTGCCACCTTTACTCTTTTGCTGATAAGGCTGACGAAACGGAGGAGGAGGAGGCAACCAGAACTTCTGTTGCTTAGCTGCCACATGTGATGAAGAAGAAGATTGAACTGCATCCCTGACTCTCTTCTTAGACGCCTCACACTTGAGCTGAGCAGCTTCTTGCTTTAGTGCCATGTTGTAGAATTCATCAAACTTAGTCAGCTCAAGAAGCACAAGAGCTAATTGCAGATCTTGTCTGAGGCCACCTCTGAATTGATAAATCATGCTCTTTTCATCAGGGACGTCTTGTTTAGCGAAGCGAGCGAGTCTCTGAAACTGGATATTGTATTGATACACGGACATGCTGCCTTGCTTGAGATTACAGAACTCCTCATGCTTGCTCTCAGCAACGCTTTGTGGATTGTGCTGAGCTTTGAAGTCTCGACAGAAATCATCCTAGGTAATCACACGACCTCCTCTGGAATCTCTGTATTGTTGATACCACTCAGCATCTTGGTCCTTTAGTTGAAACGAAGCAAACTTGACAAAGTCCTCAGGCCTGACATTGCTACACTCAAAATGTTTGCAAATATCCACGAGCCAGTCATCGGCATCTGTGGCTTCGACATAGTTGCTGAAGGACTTCAGCTGGTTTGCGAGGAACTGGTTGAGGGTAGAAAACTAAAGCTGATTGTTGCCTTGGCCATGATTTCCTTGGTTGCCTTGCCCTTGGTTGCGCTCTTGCAAGAGTTGCAAAAGCATCTGAGTGTTGGCGTTGGTGGCCGCCATGACAGCTTGCCATGCCTCAGGAGGTGGAGGTGGTGGCGGAGGGTCCGGATTCTGACGCGTTGGAGGAGGCATCCTGAAGAGGTTGACATCCGTTAGCATCTTGAAAGACATATATTCAAGATGAATCAATGGATCAAAATTACAACATATATCCTTAACATTCGAACAAGAATGAACGAATGAATTCCAAATTAAATCATCACACTTCCAATAAGGCTGAGAAACCACTTAGATAAAAGTAGATAAATAAAGCAACAAGGTATGGATATTTACAAATAAGTGGTAAGGATTACCCAATCACACACCAAATATTCGCGAGAAGAAATACTAGAGCTACATGAATTCCCACCTATGAAACTCCCGAAACTTCCTGGTTATGCAATCAGGTGTTGGGGATACAGGGAAGCATAATATCTCACCCAAAACTAGAAAATCCTACATCCAGCTGTATCCATCCTTCAACACATAGCCAACAAACCACCAGAAATCATGTACCTCAACCCTAAAAAAACATCCGTTATAGGAGTTACGGCAATACTCCCGAACTCCCGCCCCAGTACTGGGTGGCGTCGAGGTTATCTCACCAACAACTTCATAAACGAGATTTTCGATGTCGGCGAACTCAGGTATTCTAGAACTCCAACGATAAAATTGTGATGACAACACCTCGGAGCTCAACTCCCCGGGACACTGCCACAACCCCTAATTGTCATGAGGCACCAAGAACAATGTTCTCGTCACAAAACCATCGGAATGATTCCAAGATACCCACGTGATCCTAAAAAAAATTCTTGAAATTTGAGGAGAGAAGAGTCAAAACTCTACGTCAGGATGCCTCACCAGAGCGACGAAGGGACTGAGGAGTAAAAACAATCCTACTCTCCGATATATATAAACCTAAGACTCAAAACATTTTGTTCTAGACACAACAACGTCAGCGATTTGATCAAGCAGGGGGCTCCTAAGTCGAGGAAGGCTCTGATACCAAATTGTAACACCCACAATGCGGCTCTATCTCCCACGTGTCGGGGCACGACTTAGGGGCATAGCCACATGGTAGGCATGTCGCAAGAGGGGTAACTTTACACATCCCATGTACTGAAGAAGAAAGGGATAAAGAGTCGGCTTACAATCGCCACTTCACACAATACATAAATAATCCATACATCATCCGAGGTACAATCAAAGGTCCGACTACGGATCCAAAATAGAGAAAGACCACCCCAAATGCTAGATCCCTGATCGTCCCAACTGGGCTCCTCTACTGATCATCCGGAAAAGAAACACAGTAACGACCTGAATCCTCATCGAACTCCCACTTGAGTTCGGTAGCGTCCCCTCCACTGGCATCATCAGCACCTGCATCTGTTTGGAAGTATCTGTGAGTCACGGGGACTCAGCAATCTCACACCCACGAAATCAAGACTATTTTAGCTTAAGGGTAGGAAAAGGTAGTGAGGTGGAGCTACAGCAAGCACTAGCATATATTGTGGCTAACATACGCAAATCAGAGCGAGAAGAGAACCGAAGCACGGTCGAGAAGCTACTATTGATTAAGACGTGATCCAGAAGCTACTTACGTTCAAGCAAAACACGAGACCATGTTCTCTTCCCGGACTCCGCCTAAAAGAGAACATCACGTCTACACACGTGGTTGATTCATTTTAATTAAGTTAAGTGTCAAGTTTACTACAACCGGATATTAACAAATTCCCATGTACCCATAACCGCGGTCACGGCTTTCGGAAGTTCAAAACTGTGCAGGGGTGTCCCAACTTAGCCTATCACAAGCTCTCATGGTCAACGAAGGACATTGCTTCTCCCAGGAAGACCCGATCAGACTCGGAATCCCGGTTACAAGACATTTCAACAATGGTAAAACAAGACTAGCAAGACCACCCGACTGTGCCAACAAATCCCAATAGGAGCTGCACATATCTCGTTCTCAGGGCACACCGGATAAGCTAAGCGTACATGTACCAACATAACCCACGTTGCCAAGGGACAGTCGCACACGGTGCTCTAGTTTGGGCCAACACTCAGAGGAGGACTGGCCAGGTGGTTTAAAATAAAGATGACCCTTGAGTCCACGGAACCCAAGGGAAAAGGGCTTAGGTGACAAATGGTAAAACCAAGGTTGGGCCTTGTTGGAGGAGTTTTATTCAAGGCGAACTGTCAATGGGTTCCCATTATCACCCAACCGCGTAAGGAACGCAAAATCAAGGAACATAACACCGGTATGACGGAAACTAGGGCGGCAAGAGTGGAACAAAACACCAGGAATAAGGCCGAGCCTTCCACCCTTTACCAAGTATATAGATGCAAAAGTAAATAAGATAAAATAATGATATCCCAACAATATCCATGTTCCAACATGGAACAAACTTCATCTTCACCTGCAACTAGCAATGCTATAAGAGGGGCTGAGCAAAGCGGTAACATATCCAAACAACAGTTTGCTAGGAAAGGTGGGTTAGAGGCTTGACGTGGCAATATGGGAGGCATGATATAGGAAGTGGTAGGTAGCACGGCATAGAAATAGAGCGAACAACTAGCAAGCAAAGATAGAATTGATTTCGAGGGTATGGTCATCTTGCGTGCAAAGTTCTCACAGTTGACGAAAGCTTGATCCTCGTTAGCGTACTCAACAGGTTCCTCGATCACGTACTCGTCTCCCGGCTCTACCCAAAGAAAGAACACAAGCAAAGGACCAACAATCAATCACAATGCAATGCACAAGAAACATGATGCAAAACATGGCATGATATGGAAGACAATGATATGCAATGCATATGCGTGCTTCGGAAGGGAAAGAATGAACATGGCATCAACTTGGCAAACGAAGTGTGACACTTTAAAGATGAGATGATTTTGGTCGAAATCGATATAAATATCACCGGAAACGGTTGCACGGTTTGCAAATGGCAAGCAAAACAAGTATGACACAATTCTGCGATTAACAACACGATGCCATCTAGAATGCAACAAGAAACTAAGCTATTGCACTCCAACATAACAACAAAGCATATGGCAGTGATGTACACAAGATGCTTGACAAAACATGAACACCGAGATATGACTAAATCACACAAGAGCAGGTTCAAACAAGCATGGAAAAAGTGCAAAAGATATCAGCATCACAGACTTAGAGAAAAATACTAACATGCTAGAAATAACATCAGGAAGCCATGTTTAGAGGAAGCAAACAACATGCTATAGGAACATAACATAGCAAACGAAGGCATGGCATGCATCTACTAGATGCATAGAATAAAAGTCCCTTATTGATCATGAGCCAAAAAGGCACAGAAGATATGATGGCACCCATGTAAACGTAGCAAGTTTCATAACAGTTTCAGACTTAGCAGAAAAATTGAGCATGGCATAAACAACATTATGAAGGCATCGTTGCAAGCTCAAATCACTCACCACAGAGCCTTACACGACAAGACAAACATAGGAACAACAAGATGACATGTTCATGAACCTAACCATGACAAGAGCAAGTTCATAGCATGCATGGATCACTAACAACAACCATGGCAAAATTGATTAATATGTAAACAATCTCCCAGGAACATTTTATAGCAAAAGCAGAGCAAGAATTAGATCTCACTTTATGGATAGAGCCTAACCATATGTCCAAAACACCCTTACTGAAGATACTCAAAACAAGCAAGGATCTCACTGTAGTATCATGTTTACATGGCATAAAAATAACAGTAGACAAAAGACTTAGCAAAATCCTAAGACCCTGAAATCAGCAATATCATGAAAGCTACTTTGCATGCTTGTGCTGGTCACCACATTGATCACAAAAATACCTGGCAAGCACCCCTGTAAAGATAGCATGGCATAGATCAAAACACATGTAGAGCTCATGCCCATATGAAGCACACATCAAATTTGACAAAAATGACAAAACATCATAATCTGCTAAGTAACAAGAGTAAACATTTTATAGCGCTCTTACATCAATTATTTGGGCATCAAGATGAACTCAAACAAGCATGCCACAATGGAATTAAATGAAGAGCATCTCACAATGAACATTTAGATATCTCATATGCATGAAACGAAGCTATGGTCATGGATTTATGATGCAATGAACAGGGCATAAAAGAATACAGAGAAGGACTTGGTGGAATATTCACCTCCCAGAAAAACAGATCTAGGGTTGCACGTATTTCGAGGTTTGCCCTGGTTCATCATCGGGCTTGCCGGAGAAGAAGAGGATGACCAGAGTTGGCGGATCACCGGATCCGGTGGTCTGCTGGGCAGCGCGGGCCGTGGTGGTCGGCAAGCACGGATGGGCACGCGGCCTCCGGCGAGGTGCTACAGAAGCACGACCGGCGAGGGCCCAACATCAACGGCGAGGTGCGAGGTGGCGGGGCGGAGCGTACCAGGCGGCGGCGGAGGAGCGCCAGCGGCGAGCGAAGGCGGCGGCGCGGGGAAGGCTCGTGCGGCGTGGGGGGCTGACCCGGCCAGGCGGTGGCGACGGGTGTGCGGGCCGGGGAGGGGCCGACCGTGGGCTCGCGGGTTGCGCGGCGGCGGGGAAGGTGCGGGACACGTGGCGACGCACGATTGGGTGCGGGTGGCGGCGGCGATTCGTCCGGTGTGGACCGGATGTGTCCGGCGGTGGAGAGGTCTAGGTTAGGGTTTCGGGACCCAGATTTGGAGGGGTGCACATATTTATAGCTAGGAGGAGGTAGGAATATCCAAATGGAGTGTAGTTTTCACCCACACGATCGTGATCCGACGATGGAGGACATGGAAGTGGTTTAGATGGGTTATTGGGCCGTTTTGGAGGGGTGTTGGGCTGCAACACACGCGAGGCCTTTGTGGTTCCTTGGTTAACCGTTGGAGTATCAAGTGGACTCCAAATGGAACGAAATTTGACAGGTGGTCTACCAGCGGTGTACCAAGGCCACTTGGCAAATCTCTGGCCATTCCGAGAACGTTTAACACCCGCTGACCAAAAGAGGCAAAAGGGGTGCGCCGGTGCACGTGGGAGTGTCGGATTGCGAAACGGACAACGGGGAAAATGCTCAGATGCATGACACGAACACGTATGCATATGAGATGCACGTGATGACATGATATGAAATCCATGACATGAAAAAATGCAAAACGAAGACAAAACCCAACCACGAAGGGAACTTCAAAACTTAAAGCGGAAAAAGGCAAGAGTTGGAGTTACAAATATGGAAAGTTACATCCGGGGTGTTACACTGGCCCTCACGTGATGTATCTCTACTGCGGTTGGAAGACTTTTGCTCATGCCCATGGCTTCTCGGAGGGGCACGTTCTCCAGTTCAAATTAATGGAGAAAGGCCTGCTCTCCATCAAGATCTTCGGGCACTGAGGAGGTCACTTAGGATGCTGCGCGGAGAGCTCAACTGACGACGGAAGCTCCTCCTCGAGAAAAAGCGACGAGGAGGACAGTGATGGCAACGATGATAACAGCGGGGAGGACGACGACGACTCTGACTCCGGCTGAGCACCGCCCGCACCATCTCCATCAGGCAGTAGCACCATCATCTGCATCCGCATCTCCTTTCCGGCAATGTGATTTGCCGGGGAATTGGATGCATAGGTGGGGATGGTGCCCCTGGTTCCGACAGCACTCCCCCAACTAGACACCGGCATGCTTACTCTCGGGCTGCAGCTCCGTTAGCCCTGCCACATCCTGGTGGCCCTGGTGGCAGTAGTCGACGGGTCGCCTCCGCCGTTCTCTCCGTTGACGCGTTGCCTGGTGCTCTCCTGCTCCCGCCGGGCTTGCTGTCCTGGAGCTCGAGGAGGGCGGGCTGGGCTTCTGCCCAGGTGCTCCTTTTGCCCTCCTCGCCTTCGACGGCCGTGCCTAGGAGGAGAGGGATGAGAAATGGTATTACAGGGCACTTATCTTTTTTCAATCTTAAACTTGTAGGCACTTGCCAAATTTTAATTCAAATAGTGTAATCTCTCGAGTCCATGTTTGAGTTATGTAATGCTTGTACCTGTATCAACATGTTAATGAAAAAGATGGACCTTGCCGAGAACCCGTGCATGTATATGTCCATGCAGAGGTGGGATGCCTCCTTAATGTAAATAAACGAGTTTTCCCCGGCAGGCCACCCTGCCGGTACCCTTTTACTTGCCGGAGAACTGTGTCTACCAAGAAAAATGCAAATGGAATAGCCCCCCGCCAACTTCCTTTTACCAGAGGCCACTACAACCATTCTGATTGTAGCAACGTTCAAGTCAAGGATGGGAGCACCTAAGTCTCTAGTGAGTGGCGAGGTTTCCTCATGCACAAGTTATAGCTTACAGAACACTAATAGACAAGAGGTAGAACTTATCTGTTTGGCTTGCAGGGGATCGCAGTGCCAGGTTATCTTCTCAACTCCTTGTTGAAACTAATTTTACAGCAGGAACCTGCAGCTTGACGACGATGAGAATGAATACAGGATGCGATCCTATCTCATGAAATGCTTATGCAGTGCTCTGGAATGCTCATGCATGCATGCAACTTGGTCGGGGGCCCCTAGCGCTTTGTTTATTTTCTCTTGCACAGGGTCATCGCCCTGGCTTTTTAAAAGCGGTTACATGCAACTAAGGCAAGGCCTATACAAAAGGGTGGCTACCGAGCAGGGCCCGACATCCGCACCTTACGGATAGAACTTGCGGAGATGCTCAATATTCCATGAGTTTTGCAATTGAATGACATCTCCGGTCTCTAGATGGATTGCGCCAGTTCTGGTGACTCATACTACCCGGTAAGGGCCTTACCACTTTGGCATCAACTTGTTTGTACCCTTGGCGGACTGAATGCGCCTAAGGATAAGATCGCCTTCCTCAAAACATCAGACATGAACCATGCCGCTGTGATAGCGATGTAGCGCTTGTTGATAGCATGCAACACGCTTAGCAGCTCGGAGACGGTTCTCCTTGAGTAGCACAGGGTCGTCATGCCGGTACTGATCTTACGCTACTTCATCTTAGGCAAGCACTCGAGGCGACCCGTAAATGAGTTCTGTGGGTATAACCGCTTCTACCCTATAGACCAGGGAGAAGGGAGTCTGCCCGGTAGCTCGGTTTGGTGTCGTTCTGAGGGACGAGAGAACTAATGGTAGCTCATCGATCCACCACCTGTCGTGCTTCTGCAGCGTATCAAAGGTTCTTGTCTTGAGTCTTTGTAGCATTTCAGTGTTCGCCCTCTCAGCTTGTCCATTCCTCCGGGGATGTGCCATAGAGGCAAATGAGATTTTGCATCCGAGGGCATGAACATATTGCATGAAGGTGCGGCTCGTGAACTGGGTGTCATTGTCGGTAATGATCCTTGCCGGGACTCCAAAGTAGCACACCAATTCTTTCATGAACTTGATAGCTGACTGAGCAGTCACCTTTCTCACGGCAGTCACTTTCGGCCACTTTTTAAACTTGTCGATAGCAACGAACAAGAATTCAAAGCCCCCGATCGCTCGGGGGAAGGGGCCGAGGATATCAAGCCCCCAAGCCGAAAATGGCCATGATAAAGGGATTTTCTGAAGAGCTTGGGCAGGCAGGTGTATGTTCTTGGAATGGAACTAGCAGGCTCCACAGTTGGTGACTAGATCAACCACATCTTGGAGAGCTGTGGGCCAATAGAATCGTTGCCGGAATGCTTTCCTAACTAATGCCCATGATCCAATGTGGGAGCCGCACATGCCTTTGTGTATATCAGCCAGTAGTTCCTTTCCTTCTTCCCGACAGATGCACTTTAATTTCACATCATTGGGCCTTCTTCTGTACAGAGTGTCATCGACAAACTGATACATACTGGCCCTCCAGGCTACTCTTTTAGCTTTATCTTGGTCGCCGGGAAGCTCTCCGGTTTGGAGGAAGTGGACTATGTGCCTTGCCCAAGTTGGAGCCTGGGGTTCAGCAAGGAGGACTCGCGGCACCTCCTCTACTGTGGGAGCACATGCCTCATTCGTGGGGTCCATGGGTCCGGCTGGAGGGTGTGGTCTGGCAGGTGGCGAGGAGTTGTTTTTGGCAGGGTCTCTACTGGGAGCGGACGGCTCTACCGGGAGAGGCTTACCGGAGTCCAATTTCCTCCTTTTCTAGGCCATTGTTGCTGGGGATACGGAGGGCTGAGTAAGATGGAGAACAAAAGTCCCTGGTTCCACGGGAAGCTTCTGCGCAGCACACTTTGACAGATGATCAGCTATGTTGTTTTTCGCACCAGGTACGTGCTCTGTTTGCAATCCGTCAAAGCGTTCCTCCAATCTTCTCACTTCCTCGACGTATGCCTCCATCAATGGGCTTTGGTAATCCTTGTTGACTTGTCTAACCACAAGTTGTGAATCTCCTCGAATGATCAGCCTCTTAATTCCCTTCATACTCTGTTGTATTGTTCGTTGCCTCTTCCCGAGAAAAATGCATCTAGACGACGTACTTCACGAGCTCACCGGAGGGGGCAACAAGAAGCGTACTAGCTCCTGCACCTAGCAGGGAAAAACACCATCAAAATACATGATCCATTCTTGGGGTGATTCCTTGCCGAGGACGGCTGTCTCTGTCCTTTCCTCATCAGGGGTTGGCGTCCATTCTGCAATAAACTATGCCAATGCCCTGCTCTGGATTGTTGTTGTGCTCTCAAACTTCAAACCAAAACTGGATAACTCCAAAGCCCACTCCACTATTCTACTAGTAGCCTCAGGGTTTCAAAGTATCCTTTGCAATGGGAAACAAGTGACAACCATGATCTCATGGGCTTGGAAGTAGTAGCACAGTTTCCTCGAGGCCATGATGAGACCAAAGATCAACTTTTGCATGCCAGAGTACCTTGATCTAGCCCCCTGTAACAAGGAGCTGACGAAGTACACTGGGCGATGCACCACTTTCTTCCTTGTCATGTCCTTGGGGTTTCTCTCGCTACCGTGCTCATTACTGTCCTAATCCCTCTCTGGCTCTGCCAGTCCTTGCTCACTCTCTGCCTCATCCACTTCCTGCTGCGCCACCAAGGCTGCACTAACCACTTGGTTGGTTGCCGCTAAGTATAGCAATAATGGCTCCTGTGGTTTGGGAGCAACCATGGTAGGCACAGAGGACAAGTAGGTCTTCAACTCCTGCAAAGCTGCATATGCTTCCGAAGTCCACTTCATGGACCTTGCCTTCTTCAAGATTTTGAAGAACGGCAAGGCGTGCTTAGCAGACTTGGAGATGAATCTGCTTAGTGCGGCAACACACCCTATCAAATGCCTCACAACCTTGACTGTCCTTGGTGCTTGGATCTTCTCGATAGCTTTAATCTTGTCAGGGTTGGCTTCAATCCCCCGATGGGATACAAAGAACCCTAGTAGCTTGCCGGAGGGAACGCCAAATACACACTTCTCTGGGTTGAGCGTCAAGTTGATCTTGTGCAGATTAGCAAATGTCTCCTCCAAATCCTGAATAAGGGCGGCTCTATCCTTGGTTTTGACCACAATATCATCCATATAAGCTTCAATGCTTCTGTGTAGCTGTGGCTCGAAACCAAACTGGACTGCCCTTGCAAAAGTGGACCCAGCACTCTTCAATCCGAAGGGCATGCGGACAAAACAGTACGTACCACACAGACTGATGATTGTTGTCTTCTCTTCGTCTTCCTTAGACATAAAGATCTGGTGATACCCATAATATGCATCCAGAAAGGAGAGCAAATCACAACCTGAAGTGGAATGCACAATCTGAGCGATGCGCGGCAAGGGAAACGGGTCCTTCCGGCAAGCTTTGTTGATATCTGTGAAATCTATGCAAAGCCTCCACTGCATGTTAGCCTTCCGGACTACCACTGGATTTGCCAACCAGGTGGGGTGTAGCACTCCTCTGACCAAACCAGCTGCTTCAAGTTTCTTGATCTCTTCCTCTATGAACTACTGGCTCTCCAAGGCATACTTCTGAACTTTCTGCTTGACAGGTCTAGCGTGTGGGCAGACAGCAATGTGGTGCTCGATTACCTTTGTGGGAACATAGGGGATATCAGATGGTTGGCAGGAAAACACATCAATATTTGCCCGCAGGAAGGCAACAAGCGTGCTTTCTTATTTTTCATTGAGGGTGGCGCTGATAGTAAGTACCATCAACGCCAGCCAGCCCTGTCGGGACCTTCTTCACTCCGGGTGTAGCGACCTTGGATCTCTTGCTATTGGAGCCTCCAACAAGTCATCAACATGTGGAAACTGTTGCTGTCGCTGCCTCTGCCTCTGCCGCGACTATGTCAGTGTCCTTGCTACCATTCTTCTTTCCTCTGTCCTCCTTGGTGGGAACTGTTGTTGCCGCTGCCTCTACCGCAACTGTGTTCCAGTACATCTTGTCCACGCATATGATTGCATCCTTCTTATCTGATGGGATGGTAATGACCCACAAAGGCCCAGGCATTTTCAAGATGTTGTATGCATAGTGGGATGCCTCCATGAATTTAGCCAGGGCTGGGTGTCCAAGAATCCAATTGTACGCTAGGGGGAGGTCAACCACATCAAACACAATCTTGTCGGTCTGATAGTTCAACTCTCCCCCAAATTGTTACCGGCAGCTTGATCTTTCCCTTAGGATGACTCTTGTTGGGATTAACTCCTTGAAATGTGACAGTAACCTCTAACTCTTCCTTTGCTATTTGAAGCTTGCTGATAACTACCAGGGAGATCAGATTCAACCCGGCCCCGCCATCCACCAGCATTTTTGTGACCTTGAGGTTGTGTATTGTTGGAGAGACCAACAATGGCATACACCCTACCGCTGTGGTGTAGTTAGGATGATCCTCTTTGTCGAATATGATGGGCGTGCGTGACCATTTGAGGGGCTTTCGGGCCTCTGGCGCTGGTTCCACACCATGGACTTCTCGTGCCCACTGCTTGAGCTGGCGGTGAGAGGCATGTAAAGATGCACCCCCGTCAATGCACAGTGCGTCAGTGTCCTTCTAAAACTGCTGCCCACTAGTTTCCTCTTCAACCCCTCCATCACTCTCATCATCACAGGCTTCTTTCTATCGACCTCTTGCAGGTTTTCCTTGGTTCATAATTGGTTTGCCGGGGCTATTTGTGTCGGTGGGAGAATGACACCTATGGGATCACAAGAATCCCTACTGTGGTTAGCGGGGAGCGGGGTCGTGAGAAGAGCGGATCAAACAGATAGCACACGGTTCATTTATCGACGTTCGGGCCGCGAGGATGCGTAACACCCTACTCCTGCTTTGGTCAATTGTATATCTGTGTTCTTGAGCTAGCTATGGGGCGTGAGGAGCTCCAAAAAGCCGAATCCTTCCTATGGTCGCCTTGGGCCTCCTTTTATAGAAAAAGGGGTTGCCACAGTGGCACACATGAGGTGGACAGGGTACAGTGATGCGAGGTTATCCCTCGCATTACATGACAAGGCACATTTAATGCGTCTTGCTTAGGTGTCCTTGCTTTATCGGGGACGGAGGAGAAACCTGCCTCGTCCATCGTCGCTCCTTCTTGTGTTGACACGCGCCCTGGGCAGCGACACCTGCAATGCCATGTAGGTAGGCAGGCAGCTGAGGTGGCGTAGTGGTGGGTTTTCACGAAGATCTGCATGCCGCCACGCAGGTGCCTGCCCAGCTGGTTGGGTCGGCAGCTGCATGCGAACGGCGGTGGAGGTTTAGTTGGCGTGGCCCTAAAGGTGGTCCTGTGGATGTCCTCGGCAAGGGCCTTGCTGGGGCCCCGGCAAGGGTCTTGCCGAGGCGCCTGCTGTCATCCCCGGCAAGGCGCTTGCCGGGGGCCTTGTGGTCTTCCTCGGCTGGGATCCCGCCAAGGGTTGTCGTCTCCTTAGTGCGTATCTGATCTTGAATGTCTTCACAAAGATCTGCATGCCGCCACGGGGATGTCTCCCGAATCCTTGCCCTTTGGGGGCAGTGGACTCAAGGGTGGTTTGCTCCGTAGGCACGGGACGAGTCGCCGCGGCAAGGATCTTGCCGGGGCTGCTAGAACTGTCTCCCGGCAAGGATCTTGCCGGGGGAGTCCGCTTCGTCCCCTTTGCTCTTCGTGGTCTTGGCCTTGGCGTTGTTCTAGTTCTCTTGAGCTTCGGTCTTACCCTGGCTCATCTCCCTTTCCTTGCTTGGTGGTGGTGCCCGTGGCTCAGACTGCTCGTGCACAGTTATAGGTGTACAAAAAGTGTACCCCTCTTTTTGTACACCGACAATTTACTTCACCACCTCGGCCCTTACCGCCAGCAACATTCTGACCCTTTTCCTGATCACGCTTCTCATACTCTGCTCTCTGTCTCTTGACTAGCTGCTCGACCTGATAGCACTCTTGAAGGTCGTGGCCTTTGGTCCGATGAATCTTGCAGTACGGCCCATCACCTTTCCCAGCCTTCTCGGTAGCCATGGCCTCCCGGCAGTCAGCGCACACGGAAACTTCCTTGCCTGGGACCTCAGCTTTGGCCTTCTTGCCGGTACTAGGTGTACCCGATCCTTCAACAGTCATCACCGCCTTATCCTTCCCCTTCCCGTTGTGCTTCTTGCTCTTCTTCTGACTGGTTGATTCGTCATCGTCCACTGAATTGATGTTGGTGCAATGTTCCTCTTCAGGCAACTTCCTTCCCTCCTCCATCCGAGCACACTTATCCACCAAGGTGTAGAGCTCCTTCACAGTCTTGGGCAGTCACACGTTCATCTTGGAATGAATCTGACGGTTGCGCACATTGGACTGGAAGGCAGCTATCACAGCTGTCAGATGGATATTCAAGGATATTCCGATGGACTTTGCTGAATCTCTATAAATACTTACGAAGGGTCTCTCCGTCCTTCTATTGGAGAAGCTGCATGTCGCTGGGCCTGCCCGGCTCTTGATGGCCACCGGTGAAGGTGCCAATGAACTCATGGCACAGGTCAGCCCTGGACGAAATGGAGTTCTCCAGCAGGTGCATCATCCAATACCTCACATTGGACTTGAGAGCCAAAGGAAAGTAGTTGGAAAACACCTTCTCATCTCTCCCCCCGGCAGCCTGAACAGCTATGGTGTAGATGCTCAGAAACCCTGTCTGGTTCAGCCTCCCATCATACTTCTCAGGTATCTCTGGCTTGAACGTGCGAACGGACGGCCAACGGACTTGCCGCGGCTCACGAATAAAGACAGGCACCCAACCTCCAAAGGTAGGCACCCACCAATACCGAGTGCGGGCTCGTTGATGTCGGGGTTGTCGCACCCATCGGTCCAGCGGTGGTCGTCGCGGCATGTTTAACAATGATGCATGTGTTTCCCCTCCGCCTATCATTTGGGGCTTGCCGTCAACCTGGACGTGCTCGAGGGTGAGAGGAGGCCATCGACACGTCGTCAGGTTCTTGATTCTGCTGGACTCGCGCTGGCTGCCATGGCGGGACTGTACCGTGGGGGTGGCCCCTTGAGTACGGCCAGCAACACGAGGCGTTGTCGTCGCTTGGGGAGGTTGTGGTGGGCCAGCTTTCTGCGAGCCCCTAGCCTCAGCAAAACCGAGCAGACTTTGGATGGTGGCACGCCATTCGTCCATCTGCTCGGCCACTGGCGGTACCATCAGTAGCAGCTGAGCCCGTGCCATGGCCTCTGTGGCTGTACTTGCCATGGGTGATGAAGAAGTAGATCGCACAGTTGCCCAGCTCCTGACAGTGCCAGCGATGGCATCATTGCGCCCCCGCTGTTGCAGAGTGGCCACCTAGATGGCAGGGTGGCGCGGTGAAGGCATTCGAGGGCCAGCGGCTCCGTCGGGCGCCGTGACTTGGTCGGCCCGTCCCGGGGAAGGCACGCGCGGTGGTCGCTCCCGTGGTGGGGGCGGCTGGAGGGCGGCGATTCACCCCAGACCGAGCGTCATTGCTACGGCTGTGCCCATCGGTGGGAGGAGGGGGCATGGGCGGAGTAACCCCCTCACCCGTACCATGTGGAGTGTGGTCGTCGAGGTGCTGCTGATGTTGTTCTCCTCCGATGTCTCCCACACCTATGTGGGCCGCGGGGGAAGTGGTGACAGTGCAGCCTACTCCAACCATGTCTCTAGCAACGTCCACATCCTTGTGCCCCCCTCATCCCCCACAGCATTAGAGGTTGCGGGCGGCAGAGCCTTCAAGGTGGATGGATGAGCCGAAGCACCGGATTCCTTCTTGGGCGCCATGGTCGATGCCTCCGTCAAATGTCACGATGGTGATGAAGATGACGTGCTGCACACGCTTTCAGGATCATGCACGCAATCCCCCTACTTGGCGCGCCAAAGATGTCATGGGTAACCAGGGCCACCTATGGGACTGATGTCGCTTGAAGCTACACCAAAGAGGAATGGATGATGCAACACAACGGCGGTAGGTATTTCCCTCAGATATGAAACCAAGGTTATCGAACCAGTAGGAGAACCAAGCAACACAACATAAACTGCCCGTGCACACAAAAGACAACCACTTGCAACCCGACATGTTAAAGGGGTTGTCAATCCCTTTCGGGTAACGGCGCCAGAAATGGCACGTCACGGGAGAAAGTTGTAAATATTGATAGATCGAACGCCAAATCAAATAAATTGCAGCAAGGTATTTTTGGGTTTTTGGTTTAATAGATCTGAAAATAAAAGCAAATAAATATATATCACAAAGGCAAATAATATGAGAAAGATACCCGGGGGCCGTAGGTTTCACTAGTGGCTTCTCTTGAGAAAAATAGCAAAGCGATGGGTGAACAAATTACTGTTGGGAAATAGACAGAACTTTGAATACTCATGACGATATCCAGGCAATGATCATTATATAGGCATCACGTCCAAGATTAGTAGACCGACTCCTGCCTGCATCTACTACTATTAATCCACACATCAACCGCTATCTAGCATGCATCTAGTGTACTAAGTTCATGGAGAAATGGAGTAATGCAATAAGAACGATGGCATGATGTAGATAAGATCTATCTATGTAGAGATAGACCGCAACATTTTATCCTTAGTAGCTACGATACATACGTGTTGGTTCCCCTTCTATCACTAGGATCAAGCACCGTAAGATCGAACCCACTAGAAAGCACCTCTTCCCATTGCAAGATAAATAGAGCAAGTTGGCCAAACAAAACCCAAATGTCAGAGAAGAAATACGAGGCTATAAGAAATCATGCATAAAAGAGATCAAAGAACCTCAAATACTTTCATGGATATAAAAAGATAGATCTGATCATAAACTCAGAGTTCATCGGATGCCAACAAACACACTGCAAAAGAGTTACATCATATGGATCTCCAGGAGACCATTGTATTGAGAATCAAGAGAGAGAGAGAGATGAAACCATCTAGCTACTAACTACGGACCCGAAGGTCTACAAAGAACTACTCATGCATCATCGGAGAGGCACCAATGGAGGTGGTGAACCCTATCCGAGATGGTGTCTAGATTGGATCTGGTGGTTGTGGACTCTGCGGCGGCTGGATGAATATTTCGTCGACTCCCCTGGGGTTCTGGAAATATTGGGGTATTTATAGAGCAAAGAGGCGGTCCGGGGACACCCGAGGTGGGCACAACCCACCAGGGCGCGCCTGGGCCTCCTGGCGTGCCCTGTTGGGTTGTCGCCTCCTCGGGACTCCCCCAGGTATAACCAGGGCCCAACATGTTCCTTCTGGTCCATAAAAATCTCTGTAAAGTTTCGTGGAATTTGGACTCCGTCTGATATTGATTTTCTATGATGTACAAAACACGGAAAAAACAGGAACTGGCACTTGGCACTATGTCAATAGGTTAGTACCAAAAATGATATAAAATGACTATAAATTGATTATAATACATTCAATATTGATAATATAACAGCATGGATCAATAAAAAAACTATAGATACGTTGGAGACGTATCAGCATCCCCAAGCTTAACTCCTACTCGTCCTCGAGTAGGTAAGTGATAAAAACAAAAAATTTGATGTGGAATTCTGCCTATCATGTCATATCATATTTCTTTCTTTATAGGATGGACAATTGGACTTTTAGTTGTTCAAAGCAATAGTCTAGTTTTGACATGATAATATAGATACTCAAGCATATCAACAAGCAACCATGTCTTTCAAAATATCAATGCTAAAATAAGTTATCCTAGCCCATCATGCTCAAACATTGATCCATTCATGAAACACACACGAATATTAGCTACACGCAATACTTAAGTACGATCATATTGCCTCCTAGTTGGTGCTTTCATGAGAGAAGATCTAGACTCAAATTCGAAATAAAAATTGCATAAAGTAAAAGAATGGCCCTTCCCACAGGGAAGTAGGGATTTGTAGAGGTGCCAGATCTCAAAGCGAAAAACTTAGAGACAAAAACATTTTCAGAGGTTTATCCATCCCACCAACGAAACGACTTAGAGTTCCCAACAATTTCCATGCATAGATATATCATAGGCGGTTCCCAAACGGAAAATAAAGTTCTGCCACATTCGCATTGAGCGCGGCCGCATCCGCCGAGAGGGCGTTTGCGGCAGCCAACAGGGCAGCTGCAGCAGCCGAGATGGCTGCAGCTACTGCTACGATGGCAGCTGCAAACGCTAAGAGCGCTCGAGCTTCCGTCCATGCCGCCAATGTCTCCATTGCCCGGGTCGAGGCCATCCACACCAAGATCGAGGACGCACACGCCAAGATATTCCAGGCCACCTCGGAATCTAGCATGCAACCCATGTACGAAAAGGCGGCAGTGGCCATGGAGCACCTGCTTCCTCATGAGATCGCCGAGCGGGAGCTCGAGATGTAGGAGGCGGCGGAGATAGAGGAGCGCCGGTAGGAGGAGTTGCGCGTGGCCGAGGTCGAGGTAGAGAAGAGTTTGTCTATCGAGGAATTAGGAGTGGAGTACCAACGCGAGCTCTGGCGCAGCCACTACTGCGAGATTTACAACCTTGAGGATGGCGCCGAGGACGCAGTTGACTTCTGCAGGGGGACGCGGGGTCCACCAAAGGCAGCACTTCGACAGGACAAGTCATCGATGTCTCATCTCACACCGACAATGCATAGGCCGGCGCAGCGGCGGATTTGTTAAAATGATGCATACTTCGGCTTTGTTTTTAATGGTGGTCTATTGTTAGAGTAATGTTTAGGTCAACTAGCTCTGTTTAATTACTAAAATTGCTTGATTCAGGAAGTGTGGTATGTGTGTCGTAAGCTCTTTTTTGTGCCCAAATTAGCAAGCGATGTTAAACTATGCAATGACGTACCCGGGGAATTTTCCACCAAATTTTGAATTATCAAACTCATCCCATGCGCGTAAAGCAGAGAATCATTTGTGTTGCACACAATCGTTCAAAGTGAATGGTGTCCGGCGGCACCGCGCACAAAGTTTCCCTCCACATTTCCAAATTTTTGGCCTACCGCCAAAATATCTACCCCCGCCCCCCTCCCCCCTCCCCCGCCCCATTTTCTTCCCGACCACAAGTCACATTTCCCCTATTTCCACCTTCCTTCATTCTTTACTTTCTAAGCTATAGATGCTTCCTTGCTCTCATCGTCTCGCATACTACCGCCGGGGTCGCCATGGTCTTCTTCAATGACCTCTCCAGCGGTTCCTCCTCCGACTACAACTCCTTCACCACCTGAGTATGCCTCTCTTCTCTCTCTCGGGCTATGACTTGTAGTGAAGGATTTTAACCCGGCGGTTGATTTGAGTCATTTCTTCCTCTTGTAGCTCCCTAGAACCATCAGTTGCAACGAATGGAGCGGTGTGGCTGAAGATCTGTCTGCTAGTTGTCACCATCAATCTCCACGTGTGAAGCTAGTTGCGTTTGACTCTGTGGACAGTGGGAGGAAGTTTATGGCATGTGCATAGAAGGTTAGACCCTCTTTCTTTGTTACAAATCATTTGTTTGATGTGATTCAAACACTGTCACGGTCCCAACCCATTCATACCACACCTTCAACCAAACGCATCCTAAGACAGTGTCATGTTTTGTACCTAGTATCTAAAAATGTTGACATCTCATCAGCGGTGCCATTAGAAAATTATTAGGCACCGCTTCAGCAGTTTGTGCAGCCAACTTTCGTCCACACATCCGAGCAGCCAAGCGGTCAAATACTAAATCTTTATGGCACGAAGGAACTGGGCATCGGAGCAACTAGGTGCTCCGGAGTCCGGGTCCCTGAATTTTTTTCCGCTACATCGGCTCGCCAGTGCAGGGCATCGGTGCGAGATGTAGCAACAGTTGTCTTTAGACCGGTTTTGGCATACATAGTGTCGGCCTTAGTGCTACTAGTTCTATGTTACTAAATTTGTGCATGTACACACCTATTAGTATCAATTTGCTGTCATCCAAACACTGTCGCTATGCTGTTGCAGTTCTATTTATTTCCTCATAATATGTTCAAATTGTTATTTATAGTACATGAGTAAGAACTTGTAGCATTGTTGTAGTTAATTATAGCTTCTGATGTGTCAGAATTTGGTTGTTGTCTCAGTAGCAATTAATTCATTTGCACATTTTTCTTTTTGAGAAGATATGTCATAATTAACATGTTTCTTCAGTTTTTTAAAATAAGTATTGGTGATTTTCTATGTTGCTATAAACCCATTTCCCCTACAATTGTTACTGATCTAGTTTTAAATACTATAGGATGAACGGAAGTGTTCTTACATGGAGTGGTTTGATCAACAGTGGCCATAGTCTTTGAAGATGTGCCTAGCAAAGCTCTGGAGCATGTATGAGGAAGAGAAAAGAGGTAGGCTTAGAGAAAGTGTTGTCGATGCTGAAGAATATTTGAAGATGCGGGATAAAAAGAGGAAGGTGGAGAATGAGCTCAGATTTTTTTAAATCAGACTTTGCTAAGATGGTGTTGGCGAAGGAGGAGGCACTTTCCCAGTTGGACAGTGCAAAACAGGTTCTTACTGAACTGAAAGCAGAGGTGGATAAGAAGTGTCTGGATGATCTCGATTAGGGAAATGTATATATTGTTCTAATATTGTTCTTATGAAGTTGAACTAGCTATATCATGTAATTTGCTATTTTCAGGTAGCTAACATACTGTGATGTTAAAATATATTTATGTGCCTGATATGAAATTGGCAAATAGTTGTTCGATATGAAATGTGAATTTGCATAATACTGGAACTATTAATTGTAAACTAATAAACCTGCTATATGGGTCATGGAACTTTGCAAACGGTTCTACTAGTAATAGCGCTTGTGATGGATAGCCCAATGACACATAGTTTTCTTAATCAAATCGTGTGTGATGTAGCTGATAAAAGCAAACTGTTAACCTAGGCACAGCGTGTGTGATAGTTACACCTTTCACACACGAGCCTATACATAAAACTGTGTGGGATGTACATATGAACAGAAATGTTTTCCCTGGATTGACTGTGTGGGATGTACATAAGAAAGGAAACGTATTCCTTGGATTGATTGTGTGTGATATACATACGAACGAAAATGTTTTTCTGGGATTCACCGTGTGGGATGTACATACGAACGGAAACGATTGGGTTTTGATGCCTCGCCCGATCGCACACGAGGTCATTTTACCCCAGCCAGTGTGCCGAGAGGGCCTATCCCTGATGGTTTTTGCGTCGTGTGGGAAGGACCCCCATATCGCCCAAACTCACTTGGCGATGGTTCCAAATGCTTTTGCAGAAAGGGGTTAAAACCATTTGTATAGCACCAACACGCACCAGTGATGGTCATCATGGCACGTTAATGTATCTTCATTCGGCCTCCATAGTCTTCCTTTGTTTTAGTCCGCTGGCATCAAATTTATAGTGTGCACTTTTGGCCTCCGAATTCTTCCACTGTTTCACTCTGCCGCTGTCAAGGCACGTGGATGTATCTAAACTGACGTGAGGCAGTTTAGGCCCTACTTGGAATATTGTTTTCCTTTTAAATACCCATGTAAAATATACACATCTTGGCATGTCGCTTTGTTTCCAGCCTGAAATTGCTCAGTGACATGTAAGTTTAATGCCTCCTTATTAGAATACACCTATACCAAGTGTGGCCTTAGATATATGCTCAATTTATTGTTATGAACTAAGCGCGCGCTGTTGAGTTTTCCTCTGTTTCAATTTGCAGCCATGAAACTTACCGGTAATTGTTTGTTGTTTGTCACTACATTTGCTTTGCTAATGTGATCCATAGTGTATCTACTTTGCATCAATACATATTGTTATCTCCTTTTCACTACCAAACTCCACCTTACTACATTTATTTGATTGATTGCATGTACAATTTTGTTATTTTTTCCTTTCAATTTTAGCATGTTGTTAAAAGTATATGATATATATTCTAATTACATGTGTAGTTCTATTTTAATTAAATTTCATTTGGTACAATCAGGGCTTGTGATAATGCTTTGCCATGGGATGATATTCACAACTTGAATAATAAGTGCGATCACCCTTGGGTGGTTTTAGGGGATTTTAATGAAATTTTACTCTCGTCGGAAAAGGAGGAAGGGAATGCGAGACCAAATGCAATGATGAGACAGTTTCGTAATTGTTTGGGAGAGTCTGGCCTAGAAGATGTTGGATGTATAGGTAATTTGTTCACGTTGGCCGGACTGTTGGACTATGAATATACAAGATTGAAGACTTCGTCCCATGTCCGGGTGGGACTCTCCTTTGCGTGGAAGGCAAACTTGGCAATTCGGATATGTAGATCTCCTCCCTTGTACCGACTTTGTGTAACCCTAGACCCCTCCGGTGTCTATATAAACCGAAGGGTTTAGTCCATAGGACAAGAACAACATAATCATAGGCTAGCTTCTAGGGTTTAGCCTCTACGATCTTGTGGTAGATCAACTCTTGTAATACTCATATCATCAAGATCAATCAAGTAGGAAGTAGGGTATTACCTCCATCGAGAGGGCGCAAACCTGGGTAAACAATGTGTCCCCCGCCTCCTGTTACCATCAGCCTTAGACGCATAGTTCGGGACCCCCTACCTGAGATCTGCCGGTTTTGACACCGACATTGGTGCTTTCATTGAGAGTTCCACTATGCCATCACGATAAGGCTTGATGGCTCGTCTTGTTATCAAGGACAACATTACCTCTGGGGGATCCCTGGCTGTAGGACACACTCTCCGACTAGGCGGCTTCGTCATGACCGCCCGTGCGGCCGTCGTGCCGATGATGACTTCTCGGGTCATCAAAAATAGCCTCCACGTCGGCTCGGGATTCACCGAGCAGATGGATCCAACGGAGCTCTCTTCCTTGGGAGTCGCTAAGGACTATGATTGGAGCGGTCTTAAACCCGACCAAAGGGAGATTAACTCTCCCCCGGTTACCCATCAGATAGCGGTGGTGGAGGAGTAATGCAGCGATTCTTCCTCTATTTTGAGGACAAACTATGTCCGGATTCCCGAGCTCTCCGAGCCGGATACCCGTCTATGGGAGGACATGGCCCAAGCTCCGAACCTAGAATCGGACAGCGGGCCAGAACTATTGGGCAACGTCCTGGAGCATGAACTGCCAAGCTCGGAAACTCCTCTGCCCCTGGGTCTCAGATCGGGTCAGGGTTTGGACCTAAATCTACCCACACACCCTCACATAAATGATCTTTCCCACATTAGACAAGAGCCCCAAGACACAGTACATCACTATTGGCCAGATTCCTCCTTGTAATGAGCAAGGTCAACGACTGTCGCGAGGAAGATGCAATTTCATTCTTTTGCAAAAATTGCACGGACAAGGGAATCCTCAACGCCATAAGTCGCTGTGACATAGCACACTTCGCTGACTTGGTGGCCATAGTACAGAAGTACTGTGCGATGAAAGCACCTGGTAAACCCAAACAAAATTCTAGGATCCTCCGGCTCTCACTAAACCCCCCGTCCGAACTAAAAGGGTGTACTCTCATAAGTACCTGATCCAATTACAAAGAAACCAAAGCACACTATAGGGCGTGGAACCGTATTGGAGGGACGGCTCAATGGGCCATGCAAAATTCACAGTACACCGGATACCATGCCAACACACAGCCTTAGGGCATGTTGGATACTCCGGCAGGTGGCCAAGAGCGGCGAGGATCTCCTCATCAACAATACCACAGAGCACCATCCCGTGGAAAATAACAATAAAGTATTGACAGTCTTCGAGACTTTTGCCTCAAGTAATAGGCGCAAGCGAGCACTCCGAAGCCTCGCCGAAGTCTGCCATGTTGTAGCAACCATGGAACGATACGGACATAACCTTCAATGCCAGTGACGAACCTCAATTCCGAACAGCCCGAGCACCAGCCGCTTTGTTCATTAGTCCTATTGTGGACGGCTTCCGGCTTACTAATGTGGTCATGGATGGTGGCAGCGGATTAAATCTCATCTACGAGGAGACTCTAAGCAAAATGGAAATAAACAAGAGCCGCATTGAGCAAAGAAGAACGACCTTCAGAGGAATCATCCCTACGCGGGAGGCACAATGTGCGGGAAAAATCGCACTAGATGTGGTATTCGGCACGCCGGAGAATTATAGGTCCGAAGAAATCACATTCCAAGTCGCCCCGTTTAGTAGCGGATACCATGCCCTTTTAGGCGGGAGGAATTCACGATCTTCCAAGCTATACCCCATTACGGGTACATGAAGCTCAAGATGCCCGGGCCCAATGGAATCATCACTCTAGCTAGTGATCCGGACATAGCACTCCGCGCCGAAAATAAAACCGCCACACTGGCCCTCGAGCCGTTATCCGAAGCCCTCACGGCCGAAGAACTAACTGCACTGCACTCCACAGTGCACAGGGATGATGTGATACTCGACAAAAGACCCCAAGTCCACATCTTTTAAACCAGCAAACGGAATATTCAAATTCCAGGTCCACCCAACGGGCCCTACAAAAACAGCATCCATCGGGGTACAGCTGAACCCCACAACAGACGCCGCACTTCGGGAGTTCTTGCTCGAGAATTGGGACATCTTCGCCTGGCATCCTTCAGACATGCCATGAATCCCACGCAAGTTGGCCGAGCATAGCCTAAACATTCTAAAGGGGTACAAGCCGGTCAAGCAGACTCTTCGCCGTTTCTCAGAGCCTAAGAGACAAGCCATGGGAGAAGAGCTAGCCAAGTTACTCGAGGACGGATTCATTAGAGAAATAAAACATCCGGACTGGCTAGCAAACCTGGTGATGGTACCAAAGAAGGACAAATCCTGACGCCTATGTGTTGATTTCAAGGACCTTAACAAGGCTTGCCCCAAGGATACCTTCCCCATCCCGCGCATCGATCAAATTATCAACGCTACCGTAGGACACGACTCATTGTTTTTCCTTGACGCATACTCCGGATACCATCAAATCAAGATGGCGGAGTCCGATCAAGCCGCAACGGCATTCATCACTCCATACGGCCCATTCTGTTTTAACACCATGCCTTTCAGGCTCAAAAATGCCGGTGCAACCTATCAACGCATGATTCAGACATGCCTAGAAACACAAATCGGCAAAACAGTGGAGGCATACATAGACAATTTGGTCATTAAAACCAGACACATCGAATCTTTAATAGACGACTTGAGGCTTACATTCGACAATCTCCGAACATATGACATCAAGCTCAATCCGAAAAAATGCGTTTTCGGCGTGCCCACCGGAAAGCTCTTGGGCTTCATCGTTTCCATTAGAGGAATTGAAGCAAATCTGGCTAAAGTCCGAGCTCTGTCACAGTTGGCTATCCCAACAGACCTCAAGCAAATCCAGAAATTAACCGGATGCGGGGCTACCTTATGCCGCTTTATCTCCCGATTGGGAGAAAAGGCATTACCTCTTTATCGCCTTCTTCGACGCACCAAACACTTCGAGTGGATGGATGCGGCCACGACTGGACTGGAAGAAATAAAAGCCCTCTTGTCCAGCAACCCAATCTTGGCCGCGCCAAATATCGGCGAACCAACGCTGTTATATATAGACGCAACACACCAGGTTGTAAGCGCAGTGCTCGTCGTCGAACGAGAGACGGACGGACATAAGTTCCCGCTTCAAAAGCCAGTATACTACGTATCCACTATCCTCACTCCATGCAAATCACGGTACCCACATTATGAAAAGATAGCATACGCGGTCTTCATGGCATCCCGGAAACTACGACACTACTTTCAAGAATGTTCAATTACAGTGGCCTCTAAAGTACCACTCAACGACATAATAAATAACCGCGATGACATGGTCCGGATTGCTAAATGGGCTATTGAGCTCCTCCCGTTCGACATAACATACAAACCATGACGAGCCATTAAGTCACAAGTACTGGTTGATTTCGTCGCCGAATGGACAGAAGCCGAACTCCCTAAAGAGTATGACACGTACTCCAGTTGGATCATGCACTTTGATGGCTCTAAGATGCTGGCTGGTCTGGGGCGCAAGCGTCGTCCTGACATCCCCCGCCGGAGATACTGTCCAATACGTACTCCAAATATTATACACAGACTCCTACAATGCAGCAGAATATGAGGCCTTATTGCATGTTCTTCGGATGGCAGTCTCCATGGGCATTCAACGCCTAGAGGTGCGTGGGGATTCGAACCTCGCAATATCTCAAATAAATGGAGACTTTGACGCCAAGGACCCAAAATGGCGGCTTACCGCAATGCCATCCTCAAAATGTCAGCTCGGTTCGAGGGGCTCGAATTCCACCATGTGGTCCGAGAAAACTATCAAGCGGAGGATATCCTCGCCCGCATCGGCGCTAAGCGCGACCCTGTCCCAAATAATATCTTCTTGGAAAGGTTGTTTAACCCATCCATGGTGTGGGAAGGGGAGACCGGCAACAACAGTCCGAATCCGGCCACAACACCAGATCCTGAACACTCTGACGTAATCGGAGGCTCCGCCACCGAAATAACACCTTCGGCCCACGTGATGATGGTTGTCATTGCCCCGTGGACAGAACCCTTCTTGGCTTACCTAAATAGGCAAGAACTCCCTGAGGACCCAAATGAGGCATGTTGCATTGTGCAGCGGTCTAAAGCCTACAAGGTCCACGAGGGAGAGCTTTATAAGAAAAGCTCTACCGGAGTACTTCAAAGCTGCATCTCCGAAGAGGAAGCACGGCAACTTTTGGCAGAAATTCATGCTGGACTCGGCGGCCATCACGCCGCAGCTCGAGCCCTTGTAAGCGAGGCCTTCCGTACAGGTTTCTACTGGCCGACAGCCTGAGCAGACGCACAAGACCTCGTCCAACATTGCGTCGGTTACCAGCTTTTTGCAAACCAAAGCCATATGCCACCTACCGCTCTCCAAACAATCCCCATTACTTGGCCCTTTGCGGTCTGGGGGCTTGATATGGTCGGACCCCTTAAAGGAGCAAGCCATAAGAAAAAGTACCTATTGGTCATGGTGGATAAATTCACCAAATGGATAGAAGCCAAACCAGTTCAAACGGCCGAGTCCGGAACAGTGATAGACTTCATATTCGGGGTTGTACACCGTTATGGTGTCCCCCACAGCATCATCACCGATAACGGCTCGGACTTCACAGCTGACGAGGTAAAAACTTGGTGCGACAACATGGGCATTAAGCTCAATTATGCCTCCGTCTATCACCCCCAAACAAATGTTCAAGTCTAACGAGCAAATGGTCTTATTATGAGCGGCATTAAACCCAGATTAGTGCGATCTTTGAAGGAATCAGATACACACTGGGTTGAGGAGCTCGACTCCATAATATGGGGGCCGCGGACCACGCCGAATCGCACTACCGGATACACACCGTTTTTATGGTGTACGGCGCAGAGGCGGTACTGCCCTGCGACATCATTCATGACTCACCTCGAGTGCGCATGTATGAAGAGAAACAAGCCGAGATTGATCGGTAGGAAATTTTAGACGCCCTGGAGGAGGAGCATGACGTTGCAAAAGCCCGCTCTGCATTCTATCAACAACAGGGTCGACGGTATCAAAGCAGAGAAATACGGGCCAAAACTTATAACATTGTTGAACTCGTTCTACGCCTATGAGAGAAGAAAAAGGACAAGCTCAAGCCCAAATGGGAAGGTCCTTTCATCATCGACAAAGTTCTACCCGGTGGAGCGTACCGTCTGCGTGATGCATCGGACAATCGACTCGAGCCAAACCCATGGAACGTGGCCAGACTCCAAAGGTTCTACGCCTAGTGCCGGACTTTGTGTTCGTCTCCTTACCTCTGCCTTTTTTATATATATCCTCTATCTATCTTTCTTTCTTTCTTTCTTCCCTTTTTCTTCATGGCCTTAAAAGGTTAAAATATGTCTTGACTACACAATCTTGACATGCCTTGTGTGCTCATTATACCTGGGGGCTTCTTATACAGAAGCTTAATATAATTATGTTCCGGGCTCTATGCCCCCTGCACATGTGTTACTTTTCCACATGTACCTTTTCTTCGCCATTATATGCATTGATATGACTTAAGTTTTGGCCAAGATGGGTTGCCTGGCTCTTGTGTTTATGCCCTACATTCCCGTTAATTCGGCTAGGGCATTAGGGGAGCACCTCTACAATTGTTACTGCTGGGTCAGCCGGATGTGTACATCAGACTGGGTGAAGCCGAAAGCTAGAGTTCTTAAGGGAATATTTGGTCAGTGGACAAAGATGACTTTTACTTATTGCAATACATGCCCCCGGATGTTTATATCCTGCGTCTCTTTTCGCAGTTCGGACATGCACATTAATGCATGCGTACCCAGGGAAAGGAACCCTTAACGGGACTATTCTCCCTGGAAGATGTTTCTTACTATCCATGTAATATAACATAGCTAGTTGGGTACTTGTCTGTTCAAGCACTTATGACCCCTATGCCTGGTTTTCACGCGTACCCCAGTTTTTAGATAACTGAGCGGGTATTCGGATACACTCCGGACTGTCGGGTCCGGAGGTCGAAGTAAAAAGGTCCGCCATGACAAATGATTTACAATACGGCTAGGGACAAAATATGTCACTTGGAGTACACAGTCACTTAGACTGACTAAATTCTTCTTCTATACCATACAACAGGTTGTCTAGCCTACAATCCTGTTGGGAATACTTTGCGGCTAATTTTACCTGGTCATATACCAGATTAACGGGCATCTCTTTCCCATCAGACCCTACAGGTCCGACCTCGGCCATGTGGTTTGGGTCAGCCTTGGTATATCGCGTCTTCACCATGGCCTAGGCTTCCGTTGCACCTTGTCGGCAGGCAGATATCTTCCATAATCGAAAGCGCTGCTGCACTCCCTTGAGCATCTCTATGAGCTCCCCCATGCCTCCTAGCAGGGAGGCGGATGGCCACAAGGCCTGGGCAATGCCCTGCATCACCTGTCGAACTTGTTCGTGCAGTTGTGAGAGCTCTTGCAGAAGATCGCCCGCAGATCCGGGCATCTCCTCTTCGGGATGACCCGTCGGCATACCTACAGATATAACTCTGTTAGCCGGTTTCTTCGCCGAACTCTATAAAAGTTCGTTCAAGCACTTACTAAAAATGCCGCATCGAAGCCTCTTATTCTCCTTTACGGAGTCAGCTAGCTAGGCCCGAACATCTTTCAGTTCAACGCCCAGCCGGGTATTGGCATCTTGGAGATCGTTTTTTCCCACCTAACCTGCCTAAGCACGCGCTCGCCAGCCTCTAGCCGTCATTGAGCATGTTGCTCATCCCCTCGCACGATCTTCAGATTCACTCCGAGATCATGTGCAAAATCAATTGTTAGATTTGCATGCGTGCCGAATACTAACTGGTACATGTCATTTCATTCTTTTTGATCAGGACAAGTATTACCAGATGGGGCCTTCTTGGACTCCTCCATTCCGGCAACTGCGGCCCGTAGCTGGGCTTTGCACTCCTCCAGCTCTTGAGACAACTGGGTATTCTTCTCTGTAAGAACCTACGCATATAATGATCCTTAAATCAGTTGTGCCAACTGTTTCAAGTCTCAGGGGCTACTGATATACATAATTATCAGATTTTCTTACATGTATATCCTTTACATACTGGTCTGTGGCTCTGGCAAGGCCATTTTGAGCAGCTCGTATGTACGCGTCTCTTGAGTTGAAGGCATCGAATGCCTCTTCGGGGAAACCAGGGTCGCGGAGTACGGCCCGGCGACGCCTGTGATTCATGCCACACTCCACTTACGAATTTGTAGGAGACAGCCTATCCGCATCCTCTATAGGAGGAACATCCAGTGTTGTCCCCACGTTAGCATCTTCCCCTAAGTTTGGCTCTGGAGTCCGGCTGGTGGAGGCGTGGCCGGCAGGCTCTCCGGACATGGTATGGCGAGCGTTTTTTCTGCCAGGAACCATGGACGTTATTATATTTCAAAGACAACAACCACGGAGCAGGGTTTTTTTTTCATACATCTGCGACGGTGTCTCAGTCCTGACCGCCTTCCTTTTAAGCCTACCCGGTTTCGGTCCCCCTTATTGATGAGTCACCACAGGTTCGGCATGGCGCCCCGAGGGCCTTCCATCTAAGACGCAATATGTGTGTAGTGGGTGAGGTGCAAAAAATGGATCCTTCTCGGAAGTTGGGACTCCGGTTTTACTTACACGCGATGCAGGGAGCAGGCCAGGATAATCGGCTATGATGGCCACCAAGGCACCGTCGCAGCTTAACTGATAGAATGTCCTGTCGACGAGCTCCACAAATATGTCCGGATCTTCTTCGAGTCCGGGGTCGAGGGCCCGGTTAGGGTCCTCTGGCTGTACAGATGGGTCGTGGACCTCCCTCATAGCTTTTCGCAGTTCCTGCTATGAAATAGCAAGGTAAATATTTGTGATGAAGAATGCGGGAAGGTCTGGAATAAAAGGTAGCAGCTCACCCAGTTTGGGGGGTTGTACATGGAGAATCCATCCCGTGGCTTAATGTGGATGAACTCCTCTTCCTCTCCTTTGTACAAATCGGACAATATTTTTGCTAGAGCAGCGGCAGAGTCCGGACCTTTACGACCGCAGCGGGTGGCATCGTCTTCTCCATTGAAGTGCCACATGGGTTTCCCCCGATACTGAAGTGGCTGCACCCCCCACATTATAAATATTGACATAAACTCGACTATTATCAGTCCTGATTTGGCCAACGTTTTTATCCTGGCCATCAGGTAAAGGACCTCTCTGTTATCTTCCTCCTGGGGGCTCCAATGGCGCCAGCTGCGGTGTTTCTTCAAAGGGCATTATTAAATTCAGGAAGGCCCATCCGAATAGGGTCCGGAAGGGGGACGTCCTCCATATAAAACCACTCCGAAGGCCAGTCTTCAGATGTCTTCTTCGGAGTACCGGACAGGTATCCGATCCCGGCGATGCGCCATATTTCGGCTCCGCCCACTTGATATATTGACCCCTCCTGTGTATGGGGTACGAGGCAGAATCGCCTCTTCCATAGCTCGAAATGAGCTTCGCAGCCAGAAACAGCTCGCAAAAGGCGATGTAGCCAGCAATGTGTAATATGGAGGCGGGAGTAAAGTTATGCAGCTAGAGGCCATAGAACTCCAGGAGCCCGCGGAGGAACGGATGGATTGGAAATATGAGTCCCCTCAATAAGTAAGGGACAAGACATACCCGCTCCCCCTGGATGGGTTGGGAAAGCTCTCCGCTTGCTCCCCGCCATTATAAGTGGCTAGTCCGGCTTGGATGGGGACCATATACGCAGGAGGGAGAAACCCCTGGGTCTGTAATTCTACTAATTGGCTGTGGGGGACGGAACACTTCTCCCAATTGCTTGGCTTAGTGCTATGGGATCAAGAGGAGGAGCTGCGATGACCGGCCATGATGGGATGGACTTTTCCGTGCGCGCTTCGATGGATACTCGCTGTGGGAGGATGGTGTGATCTGGATCTGAGGATCCTCGTCTCTTTAAATAGACGATTTACTTACATGGTTAGGGTGACAAATGTAAAAACGCCCCGACTTCTCGCATCCGCTCGACACATGGAAGATATCCATTATTAAAGCACAGAAGCCAAGGAGCGCCACATTCATGGGAAGCCGGACACTACTCATTACGGCTGGTACTCGGGATTTGGAGAAGAACCCGCCTTGCAATGCCGAAGACAATCTGCGCGCCGTACTCATCGTCATTGAAGCCTGGTTCAGGGGCTACTGTGGGAGTCATGGATTAGGGGGTCCTCGGACAGCCGGACTATATACTTTCGCCGGACTGTTGGACTATGAAGATACAAGATTGAAGACTTTGTCCCGTGTCCGGGTGGGACTCTCCTTTGCATGGAAGGCAAGCTTGGCAATTTGGATATGTAGATCTCCTCCCTTGTAACCGACTCTGTGTAACCCTAGACCCCTTTGGTGCCTATATAAACCGGAGGGTTTAGTACGTAGGACAAGAACAATCATAATCGTAGGCTAGCTTCTAAGGTTTAGCCTCTACGATATCGTGGTAGATCAACTCTTGTAATACTCATATCATCAAGATCAATCAAGCAGGAAGTAGTGTATTACCTCCATCGAGAGGGCCCGAACCTGGGTAAACATTGTGTCCCCCGCCTCCTGTTACCATCAGCCTTAGACCCACAGTTTGGGACCGCCTACCCGAGATCCGCCGGTTTTGACACCGACACCTGCCTCTTTAGCACCAAAGAGCAAACTGGCACTCTACGCCCGCTGGCGCCTGCCTGGCCTTGGTCATCATGGCTCACGTCACGGGAACCTCACGAGGTGCCCCTTGCCTTGATCTCTCCGCTCCTCGTGAGCCAGCCTAGTGAGGCTGCCCCTGAGGAGCTCTTGTGTCGTCCGCCTCACGAGGAATGGCCCTTCGCAAGGGTCTTGAGTGTTGGTTGATGAAGATGGGTCGTACCAGGCCGCTGGTGGAGCCACACCTGGGCTGCAGGCAGGCAAGTCTGGGTACCCCCGTTCCCAGGACACCGACAGTAGCGCCCGGGCCCAAGGTGTGCTCATGCCTGGCTTCACGACGAATCCAATGGGCAAGTGCGGAGTGCCGCGGGCCCCAATAGCCTGCAGCCTTGATTGACGCGTGGCGACTGACAGGACATGGGCGCATCCAGTTCCCCATGCAGCCTCAATTTCTGCCTGGCTTGGCAACTACCGTCGTATTCATAGCTCCTCATCCCTTACAGGCAGCACTCTCCACCACTCCCTCATCTCCCGGAAGGCAGCAGATCTCTTTCCTCGGCTCAATCTGACACCAACTCCCCCCGCCGCCATGGCACCAAGCCAAAAGAAGAAGGGAAAGAAGGAGTCCCGTACCTCGGCCCCTGTGGCGTCGGTACTCGAGCCTGCCATAGAGTGGTCGGTGGTGCTCAACCAAGAGGCGATGGGCAAGGTGCACCCAGCACTCGCCACTGATTTCAATGAGTGGGGGCGATGGTGGACTGGCCTGCTTCCCGCGCCGAGGTCAACATGACGGTCACCGAGGTCCCCTTCCATCTCCACGCCCTCTGGGCAGGCTTGATTCCCTCTTCTCCAATTTCTTCAATGCGGTGCTCTCGCACTACCAGATTAACGCGCTGCATCTCGATCCCCAATCCATCATCCTCCTTGCCGTCTTTGCCTTTGTCTGTGAAGCCATGGTGGGCATTGCCCCTTCTGTGGCTCTGCTTCGCCACTTCTTCTCGCTGCACCTGACAGATCCTCTCCAGCGCTTTGGGTGTGTATCCCTACAGGCCGTCGCGGCGATGGCCGGCTTGGGGATTGACTTCGAGCTCTCGCTAGTCGTCGGAGGCTTCAGGAAGATGTGGGTGTTCGTGGACATTGGTGCTACCTCTTGAGCACTGCGTTGGTTTTCCCTTGGATAGGAAAGGGTGATGTACCAAAGCAGTGTAAGTATTTCCCTCAGTTTTAAGTTCAAGAGTATTAAGTTCAAGAGAACAGAGTAACGCTTTAAGGAAGATGACATGATGTAGAGGGATAAACTCATGCAATATGATATAAACCCCATCTTGTTATCCTCGATGGCAACAATACAATACGTGCCTTGCTGCCCTTACTGTCAGTGGGAAAGGACACCGCAAGATTGAACCCAAAGCTAAGCACTTCTGCCATTGCAAGAAAGATCAATCTAGTAGGCCAAACCAAACTGATAATTCTAAGAGACTTGCAAAGATAACCAATCATACATAAAAGAATTCAGAGAAGATTCAAATATTGTTCATAGATAAACTTGATCATAAACCCACAATTCATTGGTCTCAACAAACACACCGCAAAAGAAGATTACATCGAATAGATCTCCACAAGAGAGGGGGAGAACTTTGTATTGAGATCCAAAAGGAGAGAAGAAGCCATCTAGCTAATTACTATGGACCCATAGGTCTGAAGTAAACTACTCACACTTCATCGGAGAGGCTATGGTATTGATGTAGAAGGCCTCCGTGATTGATACCCCCTCCGGCGGAGCTACGGAAAAGGCCCCAAGGTGGGATCTCGTGGATTCAGAAAGTTACGGCTGTGGAATTAGGGTTTTGGCTCCGTATTTGGTAGTTTGGGGGTATGTAGGTATATATAGGAGGAAGGAGTACGTCGGTGGAGCAACATGGGCCCCACGAGCATGGAGGGCGCACCTGGGGGGGCGGGGGTAGGCGCGCCCCCTACCTCGTGCCTTCCTGGTTGATTGCTTGACGTAGGGTCCAAGTCCTCTAGATCATGTTCGTTCCAAAAATCACATTCCCGAAGGATTCATTCCGTTTGGATTCCGTTTGATATTCTTTTTCTGCGAAACCCTAAAATAGGCAAAAACAACAATTCTGGGTTGGGCCTCCAGTTAATAGGTTAGTCCCAAAAATTATATAAAAGTGTATAATAAAGCCCAATAATGTCCAAACACGATATAATATAGCATGGAATAATCAAAAATTATATATACGTTGGAGACGTATCAAGCATCCCCAAGCTTAATTCCTGCTCGTCCTCGAGTAGGTAAATGATAAAAACAGAATTTTTGATGTGGAATGCTACTTGGCATAATTTCAATGTAATTCTCTTAATTGTGGTATGAATATTCATATCCGAAAGATTCAAGACAAAAGTTCAATATTGACATAGAAATAATAATACTTCGAGCATACTAACTAAGCAATTATGTCTCTTCAAAATAACATGGCCAAAGAAAGTTATCCCTACAAAATCATATAGTCTGGCTATGCTCCATCTTCACCACACAAAGTACTTAAACCATGCACAACCCCGATGACAAGCCAAGCAATTGTTTCATACTTTTGGTGTTCTCAAACTTTTTCAATCTTCACGCAATACATGTGCGTGAGCCATGGACATAGCACTATGTGGAATAGAATGGTGGTTGTGGAGAAGACAAAAAGGAGAAGATAGTCTCACATCAACTAGGCGTATCAACGGGCTATGGAGATGCCCATTAATAGATATCAATGTGAGTGAGTAGGGATTCCCATGCAACGGATGCACTAGAGCAATAAGTATTTGAAAGCTCAACAAAAAGAACTAAGTGGGTGTTCATCCAACTAGCTTGCTCACGAAGACCTAGGGCATTTTGAGGAAGCCCATCGTTGGAATATACAAGCCAAGTTCTATAATGAAAAATTCCCACTAGTATATGGAAGTGATAACATAGGAGACTCTCTATCATGAAGATCATGGTGCTACTTTGAAGCACAAGTGTGGAAAAATTCCCACTAGTATTTATTTACTCTTTTTTTGGGCCTTCTTTTTTTGGCCTTTCTCCCTTTTTTATTTTTTTATTGGGACAATACTCTATGAATGATGATCATCACACTTCTATTTGTTTACAACTCAATGATTACAACTCGATACTAGAACAAAGTATGACTCTATAAGAATGCCTCCGGCGGTATACCGGGATAGCAATGATGCATGAGTGACTTATATGAAAGAATTATGAACGGTGGCTTTGCCACAACTAAAATGTCAACTACATGATCATTGAAGCAATATGACAATGATGGAGTGTGTCATAGTAAACGGAACGGTGGAAAGTTGCATGGCAATATATCTCGGAATGGCTATGGAAATGCCATGATAGGTAGGTATGGTGGCTGTTTTGAGGAAGGTATATGGTGGGTGTATGATACCGGCGAAAGGTGCGCGTATTAGAGAGGCTAGCAATGGTGGAAGGGTGAGAGTGCGTATAATCCATGGACTCAACATTAGTCATAAAGAACTCACATACTTATTGCAAAAATCTATTAGTTATCGAAGCAAAGTACTACGTGCATGATCCTAGGGGGATAGATTGGTAGGGAAAAGACCATCGCTCGTCCCCGACCACCACTCATAAGGAGGACAATCAATAAATACATCATGCTCCGACTTCTTAACATAACGGTTCACCATATGTGCATGCTACGGGAATGACAAACTTCAACACAAGCATTTCTCAAATTCACAACTACTCAACTAGCATGACTCTAATATCACCATCCCCATATCTCAAAACAATTATCAAGTTTCAAACTTCTCATAGTATTCAACACACTCATAAGAAAATTTTATTATTAATCTTGAATGCCTAACATATTTAAAGAAAATTACCATGCTGTTTTGTAGGACTCTCAAAATAATCTAACTGAAGCATGAGAGAACAATGGTTTCTATAAAACAAATCCTCCATCGCGCTCTAAAAGATATAAGTGAAGCACTAAAGCAAAAACTATATAACTCAAAAGATATAAGGGAAGCACATAGAGTATTCTAACAATTTCCGAATCATGAGTGTCTTTCTCAAGTAGGTGTGTGCAGCAATGATGATTGTGGAAAACTAATAAATAAAGACTCAAATAATACAAGACGCTCCAAGCAAAACACATATCATGTGGTAAATAAAAATAATGCTCCAAGTAAAGTTACCGATAGAAGTAGACGAAAGAGGGGATGCCTTCCGGGGCATCCCCAAGCTTTGGCTTTTAGGTGTCCTTAGAATATCTTGGGTGCCATGGGCTTCCCCAAGATTAGGCTCTTTCCACTCCTTGTTCCATAATCCATCAAATCTTTTACCCAAAACTTGAAAACTTCACAACACAAAACTTAAAGTAGAAAATCTCGTGAGCTCCGTTAGCGAAAGAAAACAAAACACCACTTCAAGGTACTGTAATGAACTCATTCTTTATTTATATTGGTGTTAAACCTACTGTATTCCAACTTCTCTATGGTTTATAAACTATTTTACTAGCCATAGATTCATCAAAATAAGCAAACAACACACGAAAAACAGAATCGGTCAAAAACAGAACAGTCTGTAGTAATCTGTATCTAACGCAAGATCTGGACCGCAAAAATTCTAAAATAAATTGATGCACATGAGTAATTTATATATTAATCATCTGAAAAATAATTAACTAAATAGCACTTTCCAAATAAAAATCGCAGCAGTTCTCGTGAGCGCTAAAGTTTGTGTGTTTTACAGCAAGATTAAAAAGACTTTCCCCAAGTCTTCCCAACGGTTCTACTTGGCACAAACACTAATTAAACACAAAAAACACAACCAAACCAGAGGCTAGATAAGTTATTTATTACTAAACAGGAGCAAAAAGCAAGGAATAAAAATAAAATTGGGTTGCCTCCCAACAAGCGCTATCGTTTAACACCCTTAGCTAGGCATAAAAGCAAGGAAGATCTAGGTATTGCCATAATAATAAGATAGATCATTAAAACTCGTGTCATATTCCCTACGTTCGCCAGCAAGTTTTCTTTGAGGCAGGCAAAAGTAATCAAAAGGGCTAAATTTAATGGGACAAAAGTCCCCAAGATCAACTTTGGGAGGTATAGGTTCCTCCTTTGGCCCTTCGTATTGCACAACCAATTCATCATTATAAGCATTCTTTTGACAGAACTTTGTGAGCCTATACTCGAGAGAATATCCTAGTTCATTATTTCGAATAGCCAAATCATTATTAAGTTCAGAAATTCTATCAACTAGCACATTGGTGGGAACCCTTTTTATAAGATTTTCATTGAAAGCAACATAGTCTAGAGATTGAAAACGCATTATTTCTTCTTGATCAAAAAGGATAGCCTCTATGGGAGGACGGAAAGCGTCGACCCTATAATGCACAAATATTTCTTTGGATTATTTTATTATGAATCTAAACTCATGAGTGAAAAAGATAGTAGCGGCACGCTTGACATAAAAATGCTCAATATTAGAAAATTCTAAGAAAATCCTTTGTATGCAAGGATGCATGTGCATAAATTTTCTTTCAAGTTGAGCTACAAGCATGGCGATAGCGTCTGCAAGACTACTAGTTCTATGAAGGATAGAGCTACCCATAGAAGGCAAACCACCGGCACAAGTAAAGAAATCTTGGATAACTCCTTTTCCCATAATATTACCACTACCAATTCAGAATTTTTTTGTATGTAAGATAGGGGGTTCTTCAGCAGGAGCATCCGAATTTTTCATGATATTATTATTGTCCATATCAACAGTAATTTTTCCGATTTTAGACATAATGGCGGAAAGTGCAAGGGGCAAAAAGAGGCAAATAGAGAAACAGAGGGAGGATGGAGAGAGAGAGGGTGAATAAAACGGCAAGGGTGAAGTGGGGGGAGAGGAAAATGAGAGGCAAATGGCAAATAATGTAATGTGGGAGATAAGGGTTTGTGATGGGTACTTGGTTTGTTGCCTTTTGCGTAGACTCCCCGACAACAGAGCCAGAATTGGCTCGTTGTCGGGAGTCAAATCTTGACTTGTCTTGCGCGAACCTCCCGGCAACGGCGCCAGAAATCCTTCTTGCTACCTCTTGAGCACTGCGTTGGTTTTCCATTGAAGGGGAAATGGTGATGCAGCATAGCAGCGTAAGTATTTCCCTCAGTTTTTGAGAACCAAGGTATCAATCCAGTAGGAGGCCACGCACGAGTCCCTCGGACCTACACAAACAAATAAACTCCTCAAAACCAACGCGATAAAGGGGTTGTCAATCCCTTCACGGTCACCTACGAGAGTGAGATATGATAGATATGATAAGATGATATTTTTGGTATTTTTGTGATAAAGATAAATAAAGATGTAAGTAAAATAAATGGAAAAGGAAATAACTAAGTATTGGAAGATTAATATGATAGAAATAGGCCAGGGGGCCATAGGTTTCACTAGAGGCTTCTCTCGAGAGCATAAGTATTACGGTGGGTGAACAAATTATTGTTGATCAATTGACAGAATCGAGCATAGTTATGAGAATATCTAGGTATGATCATGTATATAGGCATCACGTCCGAGACAAGTAGACCGACTCCTGCCTGCATCTACTACTATTACTCCACACATCGGCCACTATCCAGCATGTATATAGAGTATTAAGTTCAATAGAACAGAGTAACGCTTTAAGCAAGATGACATGATGTAGAGGGATAAACTCATGCAACATGATATAAACCCCATCTTGTTATCCTTGATGGAAACAATACAATACGTGCCTTCCTGCCCTTACTGTCACTGGGAAAGGACACTGCAAGATTGAACCCAAAGCTAAGCACTTTTGCCATTGCAAGAAAGATCAATCTAGTAGGCCAAACCAAACTGATAATTCGAAGAGACATGCAAAGACAACCAGTCATACATAAAAGAATTCAGAGAATATTCAAATATTGTTCATAGATAAACTTGATCATAAACCCACAATTCATCGGTCTCAACAAACACACCGCAAAAGAAGATTACATCGAATAGATCTCCACAAGAGAGGGGGGAACTTTTTATTGTGATCCAAAAGGGGAGAAGAAGCCATCTAGATAATAACTATGGACCCGTAGGTCTGATGTAAACTACTCACACTTCATCGGAGAGGCTATTGTGTTGATGTATAAGCCCTCTGTGATCGATACCCCCTCCGGCGGAGCTCCGAAAAAGGCCCCAAGATGGGATCTCGTGGATACAGAAATTTACGGTGGTGGAATTAGGGTTTTGGCTCCGTATCTGGTAGTTTGGGGGTATGTAGGTATATATAGGAGGAAGGAGTACGTCGGTGGAGCAACGTGGGCCCCAAGAGGGTGGAGGGCGCGCCCCTACCTCGTGCCTTCCTGGTTGATTGCTTGATGTAGGGTCCACGTCCTCTGGATCAGCTTCGTTCTGAAAATCACGTTCCCGAAGGTTTCATTTCGTTTGAAATCTGTTTGATATTCTTTTTCTGCGAAACCCTAAAATAGGCAAAAAAAACAACAATTCTGGGTTGGGCTTCCGGTTAAAAGGTTAGTCCCAAAATTAATATAAAAGTGTATAATAAAGCCCAATAATGTCCAAAACAGGATATAATATAGCATGTAACAAAAAAAATTATAGATACGTTGGAGACGTATCAGTTGGTGTGCGCAGCCCTCTGTTGTTGCTCCCTCGGGTTCTAGCTACTCCGAGCTCTGGTTGGGGGCACGCGAAGCTCACCGATCGGCGGCTCGCCCATGTCTGGCTCCGGTTCCCCAAGTTGAAGGACCTTGGTGTGACGGCACCCATGGTGGTGAAGGAGTTCATCTGGTGTCGCATCGCTCCACTTCAGCACCACTCTCGATAAATGTGCACCTTCTCTGGCTATAGGGACCACATGAGACTTCAGGTTCCGGCTCTTCCTCCTGAGGCACGGCGCACGGTGCTCGAGCTCCTGATGGGTAACCCGACGCCAGCCAATCTATCAGAGGAGGGCTGTCTTCTGTACCGCTGATTGAACAAGGCGGAGTCATGAAGCAGATGCCCCTTTTTGATGAATGGGGACCACGCCAGTTGGCATTGAAGGGCCTCGAGAGAGCCCTGTCTTCGTGGTCCCCCTTCCTGCCATGAGGGCGGGGCCTGCCCTAGGAGCGGGCGCAGGGGGGCGGTTGCTGTCGGGCGATGGCGACGCTGCTGCTGAGGAATCGGCACCACTTGGGGCTCCTGAGGTGCCGTCCCCCGGGACCCTGGAAAGCCATCATGACGAGACGGCCTGGGGGTGACGCAGTCCGATGCTCCTAAGGCCAGAGCCCCCGAGGCCTTGGTGAACCTCCATGACGTGAGCACCGAGGTCTCAGCGCGGTCCGGCACCCCTGAGGTCGCCTCCTCATGGGTCGCACCATCCGCACCTGGCCTTGGCGGCCGTGCCCAGGGCTTCGACCAGCTCCGCCCGAACTTCGCGGCGCTCTGTAAAAGGAGGGGATCTCCAGGCTGCATGTAATGCCCACGATGTAGCTATATCTCCCACGTGTCGACACAAGACTTAGAGGGATAACCGCATGGTGGTTTTGTCGCAAGAGGGGTAATCTTCACACAATCCCATGTACTGAATAAGAAAGGGATAAAGAGTTGGCTTACAATCGCCACTTCACGCAAATAACATGTTAAACATACATCATCCAGAGTACAAACAAGGTCTGACTATGCAACCAAAATAAAAAAAGACAACCCCAAATACTAGATCCCCGATCGTCCCAACTGGGCACCACTACTGATCATCCGGAAAAGACACATAACAACGACCAAGATCTTTATCGAGCTCCCACTTGAGTTCGGTTGCATCACCCGCACTGGTATTATCAGCACGTGCATCTGTTTGGAAGTATCCCTAAATCTTCTAAAACAAGATTGCGCCAGTTGAATTAAATGGCTCAAAAGAGATAACATCCTCAAAAGAGCTTGAACAAATGCAGAGTGGAAACACGAATCTTCGAGATATCTTCAGCACTCCTGAACAAATGAATAGCAAGAGGTGAATGATCCAGGGGGTGCACCGGCATGGGAAAGCATTTGGAACGAGGAAAAAGATATGATTAACAAATATTGAATAAAACCCACCGGAGAAGAAAAGAGAACGAAGAATGATACACTTATAGAGGATCTTCATGAGGACCACCGGGTAAGAACATTGATTGAAAAAAATATGAATAGACTTCACATGAACAAAATGGATACTTGATTAAGACATCTGATTTCTTGAAGGAAAAGGGTGGGAGCGCGGAAAAAAAAGACAGCTTTGGACAGATGAAACGAACACCATTTAGAAAAGTTATGGAATCCACATTTAACATAGAAGCAACTTGAATACCACAACACAAAACAAAGCAAAGGATTGGCTTCCAGAATAAGTCGGAAACAAACATATGATAGACCCCATATCGTATCATGTGTCTGTCGGAAAGATATCCTATGAGATAATTGAATTCCCACTTATTAACTCCCGAAACTTTCTGGTTATGCAATCTGGTGTTGGGGATACAAGGGAAGCAATATATCTCACCCAAACTAACAATCCCTACATCCAGCTGTATCCATCCTTCAACACATAACCAAGAAACCTTCGGAAATCATGTACCTCAACCTTCAAAAATCATCCGTTATACAAGTTATGGCAATACTCCTGAACTCCTGCCCCAGTATTGTGTGGCATCGAGGTTTTCTCACCAACAACTTCATAAAAGAGATTTTCGATGTCGGCGAACTCAGGTATTCTAGAACTGCAATGATAAAATTTTGACGACAACACCTTGGAGCTTAACTCCCCGGGACACTGCCACAACCCCTAAATGTCAGGAGGCACCAAGAACAATGTTCTCATCACAAGAATATCGGAACGATTCCAAGATACCCGCGTGATCCTAAAAAATTTCGTGAAATTTGAGGAGAGGAAAGTCAAAACATCTACGTCAGGAGACCTCACTAGAGCAACGAAGGGACTGAGGACTAAAAAGAATCCTACTCTCCGATATATATAATCCTAAGACTCAAAACATTTTGTTCTAGACTCAACAACGTCAGCGATTCGATCAAGCAGGGGGCTCCTAAGTCGGGGATGGCTCTGATTACCAACTTGTAACGCCCACGATGCGGCTATATCTCCCACGTGTCGAGGCACGGCTTAGAGGGATAACCGCATGGTGGTTTTGTCGCAAGAGGGGTAATCTTCACACAATCCCATGTACTGAATAAGAAAGGGATAAACAGTTGGCTTACAATAGCCACTTCACACAAATAATAAGTTAAACATACATCATCTAGAGTACAATCAAGGTCCGACTACGGAACCGAAATAAAAGAAAACAACCCCAAATACTAGATCCCCGATCGTCCCAACTGGGCACCACTACTGATCATCCGGAAAAGACACATAACAATGACCAAGATCGTTATCGAGCTCCCACTTGAGTTCGGTTGCGTCACCTGCACTAGTATTATCGGCACCTGCATCTGTTTGGAAGTATCTGTCAACGCTTTAAAAAAAGATTGTGCCGGTTGAATTAATTGGCTCAAAAGAGATAACATCCTCACAAGAGCTTGAACAAATGCAGAGTGGAAACATGAATCTTCGAGATATCTTCAGCACTCCTGAACAAATGAATAGCAAGAGGTGTATGATCCAGGGGGTGCACCGGCATGGGAAAGCATTTGGAACAAGGAAAAGGATATGATTAACAAATATTGAATAGAAACCACCGAAGAAGAAAAGAGAATGAAGAATGATAAACTTCTAGAGGATCTTGATGAGAACCACCGGGTGAGAACATTGATTGAAAAAATATGAAGAGACTTCACATGAACAAAATGGAAACTTGATTAAGACATGTGATTCCTTGAAGGAAAAGGGTGGGAGGGTAGGAAAAAAAGACAGCTTGGGACAGATGAAACGAACACCGTTTAGAAAAGGTATGGAATCCACATTTAACATAGAAGCAACTCGAATACCACAACACAAAACAAAGCAAAGGATTGGCTTCCAGAATAAGCCGGAAACAAACATATGATAGACCCCATATCGTATCATGTGTCTGTCAAAAAGATATCCTATGAGATACTTGAATTCACAGTTATAAACTCCCGAAACTTTCTGGTTATGCAATCTGGTGTTGGGGTGTAACACCCACGATGCGGCTATATCTCCCACGTGTCGGAGCACGACTTAGAGGCATAACGCATTGTAGGCATGTCGTAAGAGGGGTAATCTTTACACATCCCATGTCCTGAATAGGAAAGATGTACAGAGTTGGCTTACAATCGCCACTTCACACAATACATAAATATAGCATTACATCATCCAGATACAATCAAGGTCAGACTACGGAACCAAAATAAAGAAAACCCTAAATGCATAAGATCCCCGATCGCCCCAACTGGGCTCCACAACTGATCGTCTGGAAAGGAAACGTAGTAACGTCCTGAGTCCTCATCAAACTCACGCTTGAGTTCAGTCGCATCCCCTGGAATGGCATCATCGACACCTGCATCTGGTTTTGGAAGTAATCTGTGAGTCACGGGGACTCAGCAATCTCACACCCTCGCGATCAAGACTATTTAAGCTTATGGGTAGGTAAAAGGTATGTGAGGTGGAGCTGCAGCAAGCACTAGCATATATGGTGGCTAACTTACGCAAAAGAGAGCGAGAAGAGAAGGCAAAGCACGTTCGAGAATCTATGATCAAGAAGTGACCCTAGAAATACTTACGTTCAAGCACAACACGAGACCGTGTTCTCTTCCCGGGCTCCGCCGAAAAGAGACCCTCACGGCTACATACGCGGTTGATCCATTTCAATTAAGTTAAGTTTTAGGTTCTCTACAACCAGATATTAACCAATTCCTATCTGCCCATAACTGCGGGCATGGCTTTCGAAAGTTAAAATCCCTACAGGGTGTCCCAACTTAGCCCATCACAAGCTCTCATGGTCAACAAAGGATATTCCTTCTCCCAGGACGGCCCGATCAGACTCGGAATCCCGGCTACAAGACGTTTCGACAATGGTAAAACAAGACCAGCAAAACCACCTGAATGTGCCGACAAATCCCGATAGGAGCTGCACATATCTCGTTCTCAAGGCACACCGGATAAGCAATCCATACAACTAAAACCAACCCTCTTGTTTCCTCGAGGTGGCGCTGCAAGGGGCTCTAGTTTGGACCAACACTTAGAGGAGCACTGGCCTGGGGGGTTTTAAATAAAGATGACCCTTGAGTCCGCGGAACCCAAGGGAAAAAGGCTTAGGTGGCAAATGGTAAAACCAAGGTTGGGCCTTGCTGGAGGAGTTTTATTCAAGGCGAACTTTCAAGGGATTCCCATTATAACCCAACCGCGTAAGGAACGCAAAATCAAGGAACATAACACCGGTATGAGGAAAACTAGGGCGGCAAGAGTGGAACAAAACACCAGGCATAAGGCCAAGCCTTCCACCCTTTACCAAGTATATAGGTGCATTAAAGTAAACCAGATATAATAATTATATCCCAACAATAAACATGTTCCAACAAGGAACAAAGTCCAATCTTCACCTGCAACTAGCAACGCTATAAGAGGGGCTGAGCAAAGCGCCAAACAACCGTTTGCTAGGACAAGGTGGGTTAGAGATTTGACATGCAATTTGGGAGGCATGATAAAGCATGTGGTAGGTATCGAGGCATAGGCATAGAAATGAATCAAGCAACTAGCAAGCAAAGATAGAAGTGATTTCGAGGGTATAGTCATCTTGCCTGCAAAGTTCTCCGAGTTGACGTAAGCTTGATCCTCGTAAGCGTACTTAACGGGTTCCTCCATCACGTACTCATCTCCCGGCTCGACCCAAAGCAAGAGAACAAGCAAAGGGAACCACAATCAACCACGGTGCAATGCGCAAACAACATGATGCAAAACATGGCATAATATGCGAGATGTAATATGCAATGCATATGCGTGCTTCGGAAAGGAAAGATTGAACCAGGCCTCAACTTGGAAAACCAAGTGCGCTACTGGAAAGATGAGTTTATTTTGGTCGAAATCGATATAAAGATCACCGGAATCGGATGCACGGTTTGCAAATGGTAAGCAAAACAATAATGGCACAATTATGCGATTCACAGCACGATGCCATCTAAAATGCAACAAGAAACTAAGCTACTGCACTCTAACATAGCAACAAAGCACATGTCAGTGATCCACTCAAGATGCTTGACAAAAGATGAACACTGAGCTACGGCTAAATCACACAATAGCAGGTTCAAACAAGCATGGAAAAAGTGCAACAAATATCAGGTTCACAGACTTAGTGAAAAAAACATGCCAGGAATTAACATCAGGAAGCAATGTTTAGAGCAAGATAACAACATGCTACAGGAACATATCATGGCAAAGCAAGGCATGGCATGAAACAACGAAAAGCATTTAACAAAAGTCCCTTACTGGCCATAAGCCAAAAGGGCACAGAAAACATGATGGCACCCATGTAAACATAGCAAGTTTCGTTAACAGATTCAGACTTAGCAGAAAACTGGACATGGCAAAACAGAGTTACGTAGGCATGTTTGCGAGCTCGATGCACTCACCACAAGGCATTGCATGACAAACTAAGCATACACCCAGCAACAAGACATGATCAAGAAGCTAAACATGGCAAGAACAACCTCATAGCATGCATGGATCAACTACAACAACCTTGGCAAAATTGAATAACATGTAAACAATCTGCGAGCAACATTTTATAGCAAAAGTAGAGCAAGATTAAGTCATGTTAGGGTACTTCATAATTGCAGCCAAAGACATGGATGAATAGAACATAACAATATCTCAAAATCATCCTTACTGAACATGCTGAAAAGAGGCATGGATCACTCTGTAGCAACATGAATACATGGCATAAAAATAACATCAGGGAAATGACTTAGAAGAATTCTAAGTCCCTGAAATCAGCAACATCACGAGAGCTACTTTGCATTCTTGTGCTATTCACCACATTGATCACAAAAATACATGGCATATGCCCCTGTAAAGATGGCATGGCATAGACCAAAACACATGTAGGGCTCAAGTTCATAGGAGGCACGCATTAATCATGGCAAAAATGACAAATGCCCATAATCTGTTAAGAAACAAAAACTAACATTTATAGCACTCTTGCAACAGCATTTAGGGCATCAAGATGGACTCAAACAAGCATGATGCAATGGAACAAAATGAAGAGCACATCCAGACGAACAATTTGATATATCACAGGCGCAAAACGGAGCTACGGATGATGAGATATGATGCGACGAACATAGCTAAAAAATATGCAGGGAAAAGGACTTATGCAAAATCGACCTAGGGTTTCTCAGATCTGGCGCGTGAACTGAGGCGGCGATAGATCTCACCGGAGACGAAGCAGAGGGCGGCCGGAGCGAGCTCGGGCTCGCCGGCATCGAGGAAGTAGAGCAGCAGGGTCCGCAGCGGCGGCCGGCGTCGGAGATGGCGCGGCCGGGCGGCATTCCAGCGACCCAGGCGGCGGGGAGCAGTCGCGGGCGGCGGGGCGACGCACGGCGGCCGGCGAGGAGGGAGAGCGGCGGCGCGGCGAGGTGCAGGCGGTGGGCGAGCACGTGCGCGGGAGACCGGGCAGCGGCGGCTCCGGGCCGCGGGGGCCGAGAGCGGGCCGGCGGCACGGGGAATGGGGTGGAGCCACGTGGTGGCGGACGGTTGGCTGAGGGGGGCGGCGGACGCATCCGGCCGGCGGCAGACATGTCCGGCGACGCAGAGGAGAGGGGCTAGGGTTTAGACCCGGGATTTCGGAGGGGGGCATATATTTATAGGTAGAGGGAGCTAGTAGAGTCCAAATGAGTTGCGGTTTTCGGCCACGCCATCGTGATCGAACGACCGAGAGGATGGATGGGGTTTGGATGGGTTTTGGGCCACTTTGGAGGGGTGTTGGGCTGCAACACACACGAGGCCTTTACGGTTCCTCGGTTAACCGTTGGAGTATCAAATGAAGTCCAAATGGTACGAAACTTGACAAGCGGTCTACCGGTAGTATACCAAGGCCGCTTTGCAAGTCTTGGTCCAATCCAACAACGTTTAGCACCCGCACACGAAAAGAGGCAAAAGGGGACACCGGGGGACGTAGGAGTGCTGGAATGCAAAATGGACAACGGGGAAAATCCTCGGATGCATGAGACGAACACGTATCCAAATGCGATGCACATGATGACATGATATGAGATGCATGACACGGAAAAAATGCAAAATGAAGACAAAATCCAACCACGAGGGAATATCATAACTTAGTGCCAAAAATGGCAAGAGTCGGAATACAAATATGGCAAGTTACATACGGGGCGTTACATGGGGAGACAGGGGAAGCAATATATCTCACCAAAACTAACAATCCCTACATCTAGCTGTATCCATCCTTCAATACATAACCAAGAAACCTTCAGAAATCATGTACCTCAACCTTCGAAAAGCATCTGTTATACGAGTTATGGCAATACTCCCGAACTCCAACCCCAGTATTGTGTGGCGTCGAGGTTATCTCACCAAAAACTGCATAAAAGAGATTTTCGATGTCAGCGAACTCAGGTATTCTAGAACTGCAACGATAAAATTGTGACGACAACACCTTGGATCTTAACTCCCCGGGAAACTGCCACAACCCCTAAATGTCAGGAGGCACCAAGAACAATGTTCTCCTCACAAGAATATCAGAACGATTCCAAGATACCCGCGTGATCCTAAAAAAATTGTGAAATTTGAGGAGAGGAAAGTCAAAACATCTACTTCAGGAGACCTCACCAGAGCGACGAAGGGACTTACGAGTAAAAAGAATCCTACTCTCCGATATATATAATCCTAAGACTCAAAACATTTTGTTCTAGACTCAATAACGTCAGCGATTCGATCAAGCAGGGGGCTCCTAAGTCAGGGATGGCTCTGATTACCAACTTGTAACGCCCACGGTGCGGCTATATCCCCCATGTGTCGAGGCATGACTTGAGGCATAACCGCATGGTGGTTTTGTTACAATAGGGGTAATCTTCACACAATCCCATGTACTGAATAAGAAAGGGATAAAGAGTTGGCTTACAATCGCCACTTCACACAAATAACAAGTTAACATACATCATCCAGAGTACAATCAAGGTCAGACTATGGAACCAAAATAAAAGAAGACAACCCCCAGTGATAGATCCCTGATCGTCCCAACTGGGCACCACTTCTGATCATCCAGAAAAGACACATAACAACGACCAAGATCTTTATCGAGCTCCCACTTGAGTTCGGTTGCGTCACCTTCACTGGTATCATCGGCACTTGCAACTGTTGGGAAGTATCTGTGAGTCATAAGGACTCAGCAATCTCACACCCGCGAGATCAAGACTATTTAAGCTTATGGGTAGGATGTGGTAATGAGGTGGAGCTGCAGCAAGCGCTAAGCAAATATGGTGGCTACCATACGCAAGTAAGAGTAAGATGAGAAGCTACACAACGGTCATGAAGCTACAAGTGATCCAGAAGTGATCCTGAAACTACTTACGTTCAATCATAACACAAGACCGTGTTCACTTCCTAGACTCCGTCGAAAAGAGACCATCACGGCTACACACGCGGTTGTTTCATTTTAATTAAATTAAGTGTCAAGTTCTCTACAACTGGATATTAACAAATTCCCATATGCCACATAACCACGGGCATGGCTCTCGAAAGTTTATACCCTGCACGGGTGTCCCAACTTAGCCCATCACAAGAACTCATGATCAATGAAGGATATTTCGTCTCCCGGAACAACCCGATTAGACTCGGAATCCCGGTTACAAGACATTTCGACAATGGTGAAACAAGACTAGCAAGACCGTCCGAATGTGCCGACAAATCCCGATAGGAGCTGCACATATCTCATTCTCAGGGCACACCGGATGAGACATCCTACGAGTAAAACTAGCCCTCAAGTTTCCCCGAGGTGGCCCCGTAGTCTACTCAGTTCGGACCAACACTCAGAGAAGCACTGGCCCGGGGGGTTAAATAAAGATGACCCTCGGGCTCGTGAAAACCCAAGGGAAAGTTATAGGTTGTTAGGCAAATGTAAAACTAAGGTTGGGCCTTGCTGGAGGAGTTTTATTCAAAGCGAACTATCAAGGGGGCCCCATAACCTCAACCACATTAGGAACGCAAAGGAACGTAACACCGGTATGACAGAAACTCGGACGGCAAGAGTGGAACAAAACACCGGGCATAAGGCCGAGCCTTCCACCCTTTACCAAGTATATAGATGCATTAATTAAATAAGAGATATTGTGATATCCCAACATAAACATGTTCCAACATGGGGTAACCTTCAACTTCCATGTTTGGTAGCATAGCCAAACAACGGTTTGCTAGGAAGGTGGGTTAGAGGCTTGATGGCAATATGGGAGGCATGATATAACAAGTGGTAGATAACGTCACATAGGGATAGAATAGACAACTAGCAAGCAAAGATAGAAGTGACTTCGAGGGTATGGTCATCTTGCCTGAAATCCCGCAAGGAAGAAGAACGAGTCCATGAAGATGACAAACGGACATAGTCGAACGGATCCTCACAAACGCGACGTTACCGGAACTACCGAGAAGAAGTAACACCGGGAAGAAGGAAACAACATGGTAAACCAACAAGCATAAACATGGCATGATGCACAATCAAGTATGATGCATGTACGGTTTAATGAGGCACGACATGGAAAATTGCACAAACAATACTACAAATTCACTGGAGCCCAATATGCAACGAGTTTCATATTGACGAAACACCACATGACTTAATTAGTTCTCTCCCATTTATTTACTCACCAATATTCAATGTTATTAAAAATGGCATGAGGTGAAGCATAAGTAAACCAACTATCTAGTCAAGTTTAAATAAGGCCGGAAATAACAAACAACAATTCCGTAAACATGCAAGATGGGTGCACCATGTTAAACTAGGCATTTTCTACCACATTTACATATAAAGTTTATTTAAATCCGAGCTACGGTTAACTAGTTATGAAATAAAGCATTTTAGCATGGCATTTAAGCAAATTAATGCAAACAGCAGTTTAAATATTTTCAACATGGGTGAAAGTTGCAAATTATGAAACTAGATGAAATTCTAAGCAAGTTACATATATAATGTTTTTACATATGATGCACGGTGGTTGAATTTTAATATGCATGAAGTGCAAGGGGTTTTCTGCAATACTGGTTCCTCTGGATTATTGAACAAATTCGCAAGCAAAGAGAAAAACACACTGGGCCGAATTAGAGTACAGTGGGCTAGGGTTAGCTCAGCATGGGCTGAGGCCAAATCGGTGGAGAAGGCCGGGCAGGCCGGCTGGGCGCTGGGGAGGCCGGTGCGCTGGATCGACGGCTGGGCTTTGCGCGGGCGCGTCCCACGTCGGGTGGAGGCGGGCGTTGGCCGTCTCCCTCGACAGGAGGTCAAGCGAGGCCATGGCAGGGGCACCGGCGGCGATCCATGGCGACGGCGGGCGGTGGAGAGGCAGGGGATCGACGGGACGGGCGGATCTGGAGTGGTAGAGGCCGAATCTGGCTCCGGGGACCTATTCCCGGTGACGACGAGGGCTGGTGGAGCTCCGGCAACGAGATCAAGGCTGCCTCGGGCTGTTGTGGCGGTGGCGGATCCCTGGAGGGGTCCGGTGAGGCACGGGAGCAGTGGAGCCGCGGGGCGGCGTGGGTCAACGCTCCGATGACCGGGCGGCGAGGCTGCAGGCACTAGGCGGTGGAGATGGCGGGGCTAACACGGTGGTGCGTGCGCCGTGTGCGGGAGCGCGGCACCGGGGAGCGGAAGCCACGGGCGGCGGCGCGCGGGCTTGGGGACGGGCCTCGATGGGCTTGGCGGGTCTCGCCCAGGCCTGGGCGGGCCGCGTCGGCGGGGAGGACGCGTGGCACACGGGGATTGGGTGAGGAGGCGGCTGGCGGCGGCGCTAACTTCACAGGATTTGAATAAGTTAAGTGTCAAGTTAAGTGTCAAGTTCTCTACAAACGGATATTAACAAATTGACATATGCCACCTAACTGGGGGCACGACTCTCGAAAGTTTATACCATGCAGGGGTGTCCCAACTTAGCCCATCACAAGCTGTCGCGGTCAACGAAGGATATTCCTTCTCCCGGGACGACCCAATCAGTCTCGGAATCCCGGTTACATGGTAAAACAAGACCAGCAAAGCAACCCGATGTGCCGACAAATCCCGATAGGAGTCGCACGTATCTCGTTCTCAGGGCAACACCGGATGAGACTAGGTACAAGTAAAACAAACCCTCAAGTTTCCCCGAGGTGGCCCTGCAGGCAGCTCGGTTCGGACCAACACTCAGAGGAGCACTGGCCCGGGGGGGTTAAAATATAGATGACCCTTGAGTCTGCAGAACCCAAGGGAAAGGTATATGGTGGTAGGTAGGCAAATGGTAAAACCAAGGTTGGGCCTTGCTGGAGGAGTTTTATTCAAAGCGAACTGTCAAGGGGATCCCATAACACCCAACCGCGTAAGGAACGCAAAATCAAGGAATATAACACCGGTATGACGGTAACGGGGGCGGCAAGAGTGGAACAAAACACCAGGCAAAAGGCCGAGCCTTCCACCCTTTACCAAGTATATAGATGCATTAAAGTAATTAAGATATAATAATAATATCCCAACAATATCCATGTTCCAACATGGAACAAGCTTCATCTTCACCTGCAACTAGCAACGCTATAAGAGGGGCTGAGCAAAAGCGGTAACATTTCTAAACAACGGTTTGCTAGGGAGGTGGGTTAGAGGCTTGACATGGCAATATGGGAGGCATGATATAGCAAGTGGTATGTAGCGCGACATAGCAATAGAGCGAACAACTAGCAAAGCAAAGATAGAAATGATTTCGAGGGTATGGTCATCTTGCCTGCAAAGTTCTCAGAGTTGTCGAAAGCTTGATCCTCGTTAGCGTACTCAACAGGTTCCTCGATCACGTACTCGTCTCCCGGATCTACCCAAAGCAAGAACGCAAGCAAACAACCAACAATCAGTCATGGTGCAATGCACGGGCAACATGATGCAAAACATGGCATGATATGCAATGCATATGCATGCTTCGGAAGGGAAAGAATGATCAAGGCATCAACTTGGCAAACCAAGTGTGCCGCTGGAAAGATGAGATGATTTCGGTCGAAATTGATATAAAGATCACTAGAAACGGAGGCACGGTTTACAAATGGAAAGCAAAACAAGGATGGTGCTATTCTGCGATTAACAGCCTGATGCCATCTAGAATGCAACAAGAAACAAAGCTACTGCACTCCAACATAACAAGAAAGCATATGGCAGTGATGTACACATGATTCTTGACAAAAAATGAACACTGAGCTACAGCTAAATCACACAAGAGCAGGTTCAAACAATCATGGAAACAGTGCAAAAGATATCAGCTTCACAGACTTGGTGAAAATACTAACATGTCAAATACAACATCAGGAAGCACTATTTAGAGCAAGAAAACAACATGCTACAGGAACGTATCATAGAAAAACAAGGCATGGCATGATTCTACTAAATGCATAAATCAAAAGTCCCTTACTGATCATGAGCCAAAAAGGCACAGAAGATATGATGGCACCCATGTAAACATAGCAACTTTTCTTAACAGTTTCAGACTTAGCAGAAAACAGAGCATGGCATAAACAGAATTATGAAGGCAAATTTGCGAGCTCAAATCACCCACCACAAGGCATTGCATGAAAAAACAAGCATCGCAACAGCAAGACGACATGTTCACGAAGCTAACCATGGCAAGATCAAGTTAATCGCATGCATGGATCACTAGCAACAACCATGGCAATATTGATTAACATGTTAACATTCTGCCAGGAACATTTTATAGAAAAATTAGAGCAATAAGACATCCTAGTGCACTCCATAATTGCAAACAGGGGCATGGATGGATAGAGCATAACCATATGTTCAAAACAGCCTTACTTAAGTAACTTAAAACTAGCATGGATATCACTGTAGCATCAAGTTTACATGGCATCAAAATAATAGTAGGAGAAGGACAATCCTAAGTCCCTGTAATCAGCAATATCACCACATTAATCACAAAAATACAAGACAAGCACCTCTGTAAAGATGGCATGGTGTAGTTCAAAACTCATGTAGACCTCCTACTCATATGATGCACACAACAAATGTGACAAAAATGACAAATCACCATAAACTGATAAGTAACAGCAGTAAACATTTTATAGCACTCTTGCATCAATGATTAGGGCATCAATATGAACTCAAACAAGCATTCCACAATGGAATGAAATGAAGAGGACCTCACAATGAACATTTTGATATATCATATGCATCATTCGGAGCAACGAGCATGGACATATGAGGCGATGAACAGGGGCATAAAATGCAACAGGGGAAAAAGACAGGCGAATTTTACCCGCCAGATCTAGGGCTCCGGCGTGATTTTCGAGGATGGCCCGGATTGCTCGCCGGAGAGGAGGAGGTGCGGCAGCCGAAACTTGCGGACGAGGAGGGGGGGGGGGTCGTCGGAGCTTGCTTGGGCGCCGGATCCAGGCAAGGAGGCGGCGGAGCACCCTGGTCCGGCGAGGCACGGCGTCGGGGATGCGGATCCCGGTGGCGAGGAGCTAGGAAGCCGAGGCGGCGGCCGGCGGAGCTACAGAGCTGCGGGCGGCGGGGCCGACGAGGTATGCGAAGGGCGGCGGTGCAGGGAAACGCGGGTGCGCGGGCGATGGCGATGGGCTCGGCGGCCCCGCTACGGGCTCGCGGGCCAGCGGCGGTAGGAGGCGGAGCAGGACACGTGGCGGCGCCTGATTGGTGCGGGCTGTGGCGGCGATTTCGTCCGGCTCGGGCCGGACGTGTCCGGCAGCGGAGGAGGGTGGAGCTAGGGTTTCAGACTGCGAGATTTCGGAGGGGATCACATATTTATAGCTAGGAGGAGGTAGGTATGTCCAAATGAGGTGTAGTTTTCGCCCAGACAATCGTGATCCGACGACGGAGGACATGAAGTGGTTTGGGTGGGTTATTGGGCTGTTTTGGAGGGGTGTTAGGCTGCAACACACAAGAGGCCTTTGTGGTTACCCGGTTAACCGTTGGAGTATCAAACGGACTCTAAATGGAACGAAATTTGACAGGCGGTCTACCGGTGGTGTACCAAGGCCACTTGACAAATCTCGGTCCATTCCAAGAACGTTTAACACCCGCTCACAAAAAGAGGCAAGAGGGATGCACCGGTGCATGTGGGAGTGTCGAATTGCGAAACGGACAACGGGGAAAATGCTCGGATGCATGAGACGAACACGCATGCAAATGTGATGCACATGATGACATGATATGAAATGCATGACATGAACAAAATGAAAAACAAGACAAAACCCAACCACGAAGGGAATCTCATAACTTCAAGCCAAAAATGGCAAGAGTCGAAGTTACAATTATGGCAAGTTACATCCGGGGTCTTACAACACTCCACCACTACGAAAGGATCTTGTCCCGAGATCTAGGACTGAAAGAACTCAGGATATTCGGAATGGAGGTGATCCTCGCGCTCCCAAGTGGCTTCTCGGTCGGAATGGTGTGACCACTTCACTTTCAGGAATTTGATAGACTTGTTGCGAGTCTTGCGCTCGGTTTCTTCAAGAATAGCAACGAGATGCTCATGATAAGACAGGTCTTCTTGGAGGTCAATCTCTTTGAAGTTGATGGTGCGCTCAGGAGTCTTGAAGCACTTGCGAAGCGGTGACACGTGAAACACATCGTGCACATTTGCAAAGTTGGACAGAAGATCAAGTTGATAGGCGAGGTCACCTCTTTTGCCAATGATCTTGAAAGGACCGACGTATCTAGGGGCAAGCTTCCCTTTGATACCAAAGCGGCGAGTACCATTCATTGCAGAGATGCGGAGGCAGACATGGTCTCCGATCTCAGAAGCCAAGTCACGGTGCTTGCCATCATAGTAAGTCTCCTGGCGCGATTGCGCGGCTTTGAGATTTTTCACGGATGACTTTACACATTTCTTCAGCTTTTGTGATTAAGTCATTGCGAAGAAGTTGGCATTTACCAGTCTCTGACCAATTGAGAGGAGTATGACACTTTCTGACATAGAGAATTTCGAATGGGGCCGTGCCCGAACTCGCTTGGAAGCTTTTGTTATAGGAGAACTCGACATATGGAAGACAATCTTCCCACTTCATACCAAAATAAATGACACAAGCCCTGAGCATATCTTCAAGGATTTGATTGACTCGCTCGACTTGGCCACTAGTTTGAGGATGGAAGGATGTGCTGAAGCGAATGTTGGTTCCCATGGCCTTCTGGAAGGAGTCCCAGAACTTAGAAGTGAAGATGCTTCCATGTTCTGAATATATCAATTGCGGAATGCCGTGGAGAGAGACAATCCGGGAGGTTTATAGCTCTGGCAACTGAGCTGCTGTGATAGATTCTCTGATTGGAAGGAAATGATCCACTTTAGTAAGCTTGTCGATGACAACAAAGATAGCATCATTTCCATGCTTGGAGTTGGGAAATCCAGTCACGAAGTCCATCTCAATATGTTCAAACTTCCATTCTGGAATAGCAAGAGGTTTGAGGAGACCAGCTGGTCGTTGGTGTTCTTCTTTCACTCTTCTGCAGACATCACATTCATTCACGAACTGAGCAATTTCTCGCTTCATTCGAGTCCACCAATATGACTGCTTGAGGTCATGATACATCTTTGTACTTCTAGGATGAATGGATAGAAGGGAATTGTGCGCCTCGTTCATAATGACTTTCCTTAGATCACCTTTAGGAACCACAATCCGGTCCTGAAGAATAGAGTGTCTTTGTCATTAATCCGATAACACTTGTATTTGGGATGGCTCTTGGCAATCCCATTTTTCACCTTCTTCACCATGGAATCCAGGAGTTGTGCCTCACGAATTTGATCTTCCAAAGTAGGAGAGACTTGGAGGTTGGCAAGAAAGCCTTGAGGAACATCTTGGAGATTCAGTTTGCGGAAAGCTTCACAAAGGTCCGATTGGGAGGGCTTGAGAATTAAGCTGTTGCAGTAAGCCTTCCTGCTCAAAGCATCTGCAATGACATTGGCCTTGCCTGGAGTATATTCGATACTCAGATTGTATTCTTGAATCATTTCAACCCAATGAGTCTGTCTGAGGTTGAGGTTGGGATGAGTGAATATGTACTTGAGGCTCTTATGATCTGTGAAGATGTCCACTTTCCTTCCCAACAAGAGATGTCTCCATGTTAATAATGCATGGACAACTGTCGCCAACTCAAGATCATGAGTGGGGTAGTTCCTTTCGCTGGACTTCAACTGATGAGAGGTATAGGCCACAACTTTCTTCTCTTGCATTAACACAACACCTAGACCTTGAAGGGAAGCATCACAGAAAACTTGAAATGGCTTGGATTCATCAGGAGGAGTCTAGACAGGAGCTGTGACCAGCTTCTCTTTAAGGGTGTTGAAAGCACATCACATTTAGGCGTCCAGACATACTTGACATGCTTCTGGAGGAGGTTGGAAAGAGGCTTTGCAATCTTAGAGAAATTCTCAACGAATCTTCGACAATAGCTTGCAAGCCCAAGAAAACTGCGGAGCTGCTTGACATTCTGAGGAGGTTCCCAATTCACAATTGCTGAAACCTTCTCGGGATTAACAGCGATGACCTTGGCGGAGATGATATGACCAAGGTAAAGAACTTCATCAAGACAGAACTCACACTTGGAAAACTTCGCATAGAATTGATGCTCTCTGAGTTTGTCGAGTACCAATCTCAAATGCTTGGCATGATCCTCCTTATTCTTGGAAAAGACCAATATATCATCGAGATACACCAAGACGAAATCATTTGTGTAAGATTTGAAGATGAAGTTCATCATGCGAGAGAACATTGGAGGAGCATTGACAAGGCCGAAAGACATGACAGTATATTCATAAGAACCATAGCTTGTTCTGAATGCTGTCTTGGGGATATCTTGTTCACAAATACGAATCTGATGATAACCCATACGGAAGTCAAGCTTGGAGAAAACATGGGCACGTTTAAGTTGCTTGAATAGCTCATTGATGTTGGGAAGTGGATACTTGTTCTTTATTGTCTTCCTGTTCAATGGACGGTAGTCAACGCAGATTCGTTCTGTTCCATCCTTCTTCTTGACAAAAAAACACCACAACCCCATGGATATGTACTCAGTCTGATCAGACCCATGCGCTCTTGTTCATCAAGTTGTTTCTTCAACTCCTTCAACTCCTCTGATCCAAGCTTGTAAGGACGCTTGCAAACAGGTTCTGTGCCAGGCTCAAGATCGATGACGAATTCAACTGGCCGGTGAGGAGGCATTCCTGGAACATCTTCTGGAAAGACGTCTTGATATTCACAAATGACTGGAATCAGAGAGATGGAATTCAATTCGGCCTTCTCATTGAGAGAAAACAGCCAAACGGTGTCGTCACAAGCGGCATAGATGGTCACCTCCTCAGAAGAGTGTGTCAATTAAATTTCTTTGGCAGCACAATCAAGCAGAGCCTTGTGCTTCGAAAGCCAGTCCATGCCGAGAATTAGATCAATATCCGAGTCACCAAGAACAATTGGAGAAGCCAGAAATTTATATTCGCCCATCTCGATACCGACATTCGGAACCATCATGCGAGGGCTCAAACTCTTAGCCGGAGAAAAAACTTGCAATGCTTTAGGTAATGCCTTAGTGCCAAAATTGTGCTCCGATGCAAATGGGAATGACATGAAAGAATGTGATGCACCAGTATCAAATAAGACTTTAGCAGGAATGGAGTTAAATGGAACATTACCCATGATCACTTTTGAAGAATCCTCTGCCTGAGCTGCGTTCATCATGTTGACCTTAGCATGCTTGGGATTATGCTTGACCACTGCATTGCTGGCAGATCTCACAGGAGGAGGAGGCAGAAGGCGCCTTCGGTTGAAGCATTTGTTTGCATAGTGCTCTTTCTACTGATACTTGTTGCAAGTAACCTCTGAGAGTGGCAGATGATAAGGAGCACTTGATCTTGGAGCTTGAGACTGAGCTTTGTTCTGATAGCCTGGGTTGGGTGGGTGGGAAGATCCATTGCCACCTTTTCTCTTATGTTGATAAGGCTGACAAAATGGAGGAGGAGGAGGCAACCAAAACTTCTGTTGCTTAGCTGACACTTGTGATGAAGAAGAATATTGAACTGCATCCCTGACTCTCTTCTTGATGCCTCACACTTGAGCTGAGCAGCTTCTTGCTTTAGTGCCATGTTGTAGAATTGATCAAACTCAGTCGGCTCAAGAAGCACGAGAGTTAATTGCAGATCTTCTCTGAGGGCACCTCTGAATTGATAAATCATACTCTTTTCATCAGGGACGTCTTTTTTAGCGAAGCGAGCAAGTTTCTGAAACTGGATATTGTATTGATACACGGACATGCTGCCTTGCTTGAGATTGCGGAACTCCTCACGCTTGCTCTCAGCAACACTTGGTGGAATGTGATGAGCTTTGAAGTCTCGGTGAAAATCATTCAAGGTAATCACACGACCTCCTCTGGAATCTCTGTATTGTTGATACCACTCAGCAGCTTGGTCCTTGAGTTGAAACGAAGCAAACTTGACAATGTCCTCAGGCCTGACATTGCTACATTCAAAATGTCTGCAGATATCCACGAGCCAGTTGTCGGCGTCTGTGGCCTCGACATAGTTGCTGAAGGACTTCCGCTGGTTTGCGAGGAACTGCTTGAGGGTAGCAAATCGAGGCTCGTTGTTGCCTTGGCCTTGATTTCCTTGGTTGCCTTGCCCTTGGTTGCACTCTTGCAAGAGTTGCAAAAGCATCTGAGCGTTGGTGTTGGTGGCTACCATGACGCCTTGCGATGCCTCCGGAGATGAAGGTGGTGGCGGAGTGTTCGACTGATCCCCATCATTGCAGTCCAGATTCTGACGCGTTGGAGGAGCCATCCTGAAGAGGTTGACATCCGTTAGCATCTTGAAAGACATATATTCAAGCTGGATCAATGGATCGAAAATGCAACATAAAGTCTTTCAGAATAAACATTCGAACAAGGATGAACGAATGAATTCCAAAGTAAATCATCACACCTCCATTAAGTTGAGAAGCCACTTAGATAAAGGTAGAAGAATAAAGCAACAAGGTATTGATATGAACAAATAAGTGGTAAGGATTACCCAATCACAAACCAAATATCTGCTGGAAGAAATACTAGAGCTACTTGAATTCCCACCTATGAAACTCTGAAACTTTATGGTTATGCAATCAGGTGTTGGGGATACAGTGGAAGCATAATATCTCACCCAAAAGTAACAAATCCTACATCCAGCTGTATCCATCCTTCAACACATAACCAAGAAACCTTCGGAAATCATGTACCTCAACCTTTGAAAAGCATCCATTATAGAAGTTATGGCAATACTCCCGAACTCCCGCCCTAGTACTGGGTGGCGTCGAGGTTATCTCACCAACAACTGCATAAAAGAGATTTTCGATGTCGGCAAACTCAAGTATTCCAAAACTGCAACGATAAAATTGTGACAATAAAACCTTAGAGCTCAACTCCCCGGGACAATGCCACAACCCCTAAATGACAGGAGGCACCAAGAACAATGTTCTCGTCACAAGACTATCGAAACGATTCCAAGATACCCGCGTGATCCTAAAAAAATTTGTGATATTTGAGGAGAGAAGAGTCAAAACTTCTACGTCAGGAGGCCTCACCAGAGCGACGAAGGGACTGAGGAGTAAAGAGAATCCCACTATCCGATATATATAATCCTAAGACTCAAAAAATTTTGTTCTAGACTCAATAGCGTCAGCGATTCAATCAAGCAGGGGGCTCCTAAGTCGGGTATGGCTCTCATTACCAACTTGTAACACCCACAATGCGTCTATATCTCCCACGTGTCGGGGCACGACTTAGAGGCATAGCCGCATGGTAGGTCTGTCGCAAGAGGGGTAATCTTTACACATCCCATGTACTGAATAAGAAAGGGGTAAAGAGTCGGCTTACAATCGCCACTTCACACAATACATAAATAATCCATACATCATCCAAGGTACAATCAAAGGTCCGACTACGGAACCAAAATAAAGAAAGACAACCCCAAATGCTAGATCCCCGATCATCCCAACTAGGCTCCTCTACTGATCATTCGGAAAAGAAACATAGCAATAGCCTGAATCCTCGTCGAACTCCCACTTAAGTTCGATAGCGTCCCCTGCACTGGCATCATCGGCACCTACATCTGTTTGGAAGTAACCGTGAGTCACGAGGACTCATCAATCTCACACCCGCGAGATTAAGACTATTTAAGCTTAAGGGTAGGAAAGGGTAGTGAGGTGGAGCTGTAGCAAAGCACTAAGCATATATGGTGTCTAACATACGCAAAAGAGAGTGAGAAGAGAAGAACCGCACGGTCGAGAAGCTAAAAGTGATAAAGAAGTGATCCTAAAGCTACTTACGCTCAAGCATAACACAAGGCTGTGTTAACTTCCCGGACTCCGCCGAAAAGAGGCCATCACGGCTACACACGCGGTTGATTCATTTTAATTAAGTTAAGTGTCAAGTTCTCTACAACCGGATATTAACAAATTCCTATCTGCCACATAATCACGGGCACGGCTCTCGAAAGTTTATACCCTGCAGGTTGTCCCAACTTAGCCCATCACAAGCTCTCACAGTCAACGAAGAATATTCCTTCTCCCGGGACGACCTGATCAGTCTCAGAATCCCGGTTACAAGACATTTCGACAATGGTAAAACAAGTCCCGCAAAGCCACCTGATGTGCCGACAAATCCCGATAGGAGTCGCACGTATCTCGTTCTCAGGGCAACACCGGATGAGACTAGCTATGAGTAAAACCAACCCTCAAGGTTCCCCGAGGTGGCCCCGTAGGCAACTCGTATCTCGTTCTCAAGGCAACACCAGATGAGACTAGCTACGAGTAAAACCAACCCTCAAGTTTTCCCGAGGAGGCCCCACAGGCAGGTCGGTTCGGACCAACACTCAGAGGAGCACTGGCCCGGGGGGTTTAAAATAAAGATGACCCTTGAGTCTGCAGAACCCAAGGGAAAGGTATATGGTGGTAGGTAGGCAAATGGTAAAACCAAGGTTGGGCCTTGCTGCAAGAGTTTTATTCAAAGCGAACTCTCAAGGGTTTCCCATAACACCCAACCTCTTAAGGAACGCAAAATCAAGGAACATAACACCGGTATGACGAAAACTAGGGCGGCAAGAGTGGAACAAAATACCAGGCAAAAGGTCGAGCCTTCCACCCTTTACCATGTATATTGATGCATTAAAGTAGATAAGATATAATAATAATATCCCAACAATATCCATGTTCCAACATGGAACAAGCTTCATCTTCACCTGCAACTAGCAATGCTATAAGAGGGGCTGAGCAAAAGCGGTAACATGTCCAAACAACGGTTTGCTAGGAAGGTGGGTTAGAGGCTTGACATGGCAATATGGGAGGCATGATATAGCAAGTTGTAGGTAGCGCGACATAGCAATAGAGCGAACAACTAGCAAAGCAAAGATAGAAGTGATTTCGAGGGTATGGTCATCTTGCCTGCAAAGTTCTCAGAGTTGTCGAAAGCTTGAGCCTCGTTAGCGTACTCCACGGGTTCCTCGATCACGTACTTGTCTCCCGGCTCTACCCAAAGTAAGAACACAAGCAAAGGACCAACAATCAATCACGATGCAATGCACAAGCAACATGATGCAAAACATGGCATGATATGCAAGACATGATATGCGGTCGAAATCGATATACGACACGATGCCATCTAGAATGCAACAAGAAACTAAGCTACTGCACTCCAACATAACAATAAAGCATATGGCAGTGATGTACAAAAGATACTTGACAAAACATGAACACTGAGCTACAGCTAAATCACACAAGAGCAGGTCCAAACAAGCATGGAAAAGTGCAAAAGATATTAGCTTCACAGACTTTGCGAAATAACTAACATGTCAAAAACAACATCAGTAAGCACTTTTAGAGCAAGCAAACAACATGCTACAGGAACATATCATAGCAAAACAAGGCATGGCATGATTTTACTAAATGCATAGATCGAAAGTCCCTTACTGATCATGAGCCAAAAAGGCACAGATGATATTATGGTACCCATGTAAACATAGCAAGTTTTATTAACAGTTTCAGACTTAGCAGAAAACAGAACATGGCATAAACAGAATTATGAAGGCAACTTTGTGAGCTCAAATCACTCACCACAAGGTATTTCATGACAAAACAAGCATAGAAACAGCAATATGACATGGTCATGAAGCTAACCATGGCAAGAGCACGTTCATAGCATGCATGGATCACTAGCAACAACCATGGCAATATTGATTAACATGTTAACATTCTGCTAGGAACATTTTATAGTAAAAGTAGAGCAAGAATAAGACATGCTAGGGCACTCCATAATTGCAAACATGGGGATGGATGGATAGAGCATAACCATATGTTCAAAACACCCTTAATTAAGTAACTCAAAACAAGCAAGGATATCACTGTAGTATCAATTTACATGTCATCAAAATAACAGTAGGAAAAGGAGTTAGAAAAATCCTAAGTCCCTGAAATCAGCAATATCACTAAGGCTACTTTGCATGCATGTTCTAGTCACTACATTGATCACAAAAATACAAGATAAGCACCTCTGTAAAATGGCATGGTGTAGTTCAAAACTCGTGTAGACCTTCTACTCATATGATGCATACAACAAATGTGATGAAAATGACAAATCACCATAAACTAATAAGTAACAGCAGTAAACATTTTGTAGCACTCTTGCATCAATGAGTAGGGCATCAAGATGAACTCAAACAAGCATGCCACAATGGAATGAAATGAAGAGGATCTCACAATGAACATTTTGATATATCATATGCATCATTTGGAGCAACGAGCACGGAGATATGAGGCGATGAACAGGGGCATAAAATGTAACAGGGGAAAAAGATAGGCGATTTTTACCCTCTGGATTCTCATACCTAGACTTCCCACGCGATTTTCGTGGATGGCCGTGATTTCTCGCCAGAGAGGAGGAGGCGCGGCGGACGGAACTTGCGGACGAGGAGGGGCTGTCACCGGAGCTTGCTGGGGCGCCGGATCCGGGCGAGGAGGCGACGGAGCACCCGGGTCTGGCAAGGCGCGGCGTCGGGGACGGGGATCCCGGCGGCGAGGAGCTGGGAAGCCGAGGCGGCGGCCGGCGGAGCTGCGGGCGGCGGGGCCGGCGAGGTGAGCGAAGGGCGGCAGCGCGGGGAGGCGTGGGGGCGTGGGCAGCGGCGATGGGCTTGGCGGGCCCGCTACGGGCTCGCGGGTCGGCGGCGGTTGGAGGTGGCGCAGGACACGTGGCGGCGCCTGATTGGTGCGGGCGGCGGCGGCGATTTCGTCCGCCTCGGGCCGGACGTGTCCGGCGGTGGAGCTAGGGTTTCAGACTGCGAGATTTCGGAGGGGATCACATATTTATAGCTCGGAGGAGGTAGGAGTGTCCAAATGACGTGTAGTTTTGCCCACACGATCGTGATCTGACGACGGAGGACATGGAAGTGGTTTCGATGGGTTATCGGGCTGTTTTGGAGGGGTGTTGGGCTACAACACACAAGAGGCCTTTGCGGTTACCCGGTTAACCGTTGGAGTATCAAACGGACTCCGAATGGAACGGAATTTGACAGGCGGTCTACCGGTTGTGTACCAAGGCCACTTGACAAATCTCGGTCCATTCTGAGAACGTTTAACACCCTCTCACAAAAAGAGGCAAGAGGGGTGCGCCGGTGCATGTGGGAGTGTCGGATTGCGAAACAGACAACGGGGAAAATGCTCGAATGCATGGGACGAACATGCATGCAAATGCGACGCACATGATGACATGATATGAAATGCATGACATGAACAAAATCCAAAACAAGAAAAACCCAACCACGAAGGGAATCTCATAACTTAAAGCCGAAAATGGCAAGAGTCGGAGTTACAATTATGGCAAGTTACATCCGGGTTGTTACATCATCCTCATGCAGAAGACTATGTCGGCCATCTTCGCTTCTTCACCGACGTCGTGGCACGCCTGGAGGACTGGGCTGAGAGAGCTCATGAGCTTGTTGACAAAAAGAGTCGCGGCCTCCTCGGGCGCGTGTTTTCCCGCGTCTTCAGCCATCTTCAGAATGCCGACCCCAACTTCGACTTCGACGCCGCCATCGCCCTAGTCCCCGGGGCTATTCGGGGCGACCTAGCACGTTGGGTGAATGATAACTTGGATGCTCTGGTCAGAGCTTTCTCTTCCGATGATGATGTTGTGGTGGTCGCGGTGGATGAAGGCGACGTGGTCGATGATGGTGAAGACGACGCTGGCAACGACGCCGGTAGCGTGTCCGGGAGCGATTCGAAAGATGTTGCGAGTGACATGTCCGATTGAGCCCACGCTCCTGTTCTGAACCTGTGCGCAAAAAGCTTGGGCATGCCCCCCGACGATGTGAGTGCATTTTGGGTAGGGGGAGCCCCTCATGTAATCAGACTATCGTTTTATTCCCCGAGCCAGACTTAAGGCGCCTTCGGTTGAAGCATTTGTTTGCATAGTGCTCTTTCTACTGATACTTGTTGCAAGTAACCTCTGAGAGTGGCAGATGATAAGGAGCACTTGACCTTGGAGCATGAGACTGAGCTTTGTTCTGATAGCCTGGGTTGGGTGGGTGGGAAGATCCATTGCCACCTTTTCTCTTATGTTGATAAGGCTGAAAAAATGGAGGAGGAGGAGGCAACCAAAACTTCTGTTGCATACAACAAATGTGACAAAAATGACAAATCACCATAAACTAATAAGTAACAGCAGTAAACATTTTGTAGCACTCTTGCATCAATGAGTTGGGCATCAAGATGGACTCAAACAAGCATGCCACAATGGAATGAAATGAAGAGGATCTCACAATGAACATTTTGATATATCATATGCATCATTTGGAGCAACGAGCACGGAGATATGAGGCGATGAACAGGGGCATAAAATGTAACAGGGGAAAAAGATAGGCGATTTTTACCCTCTGGATTCTCATACCTAGACTTCCCACGCGATTTTCGTGGATGGCCGTGATTTCTCGCCAGAGAGGAGGAGGCGCGGCGGACGGAACTTGCGGACGAGGAGGGGGGTCACCGGAGCTTGCTGGGGCGCCGGATCCGGGCGAGGAGGCGACGGAGCACCCGGGTCTGGCAAGGCGCGGCGTCGGGGACGGGGATCCCGGCGGCGAGGAGCTGGGAAGCCGAGGCGGCGGCCGGCGGAGCTGCGGGCGGCGGGGCCGGCGAGGTGAGCGAAGGGCGGCAGCGCGGGGAGGCGCGGGGGCGTGGGCAGCGGCGATGGGCTTGGCGGGCCCGCTACGGGCTCGCGGGTCGGCGGCGGTTGGAGGCGGCGCAGGACACGTGGCGGCGTCTGATTGGTGCGGGCGGCGGCGGCGATTTCGTCCTCCTCGGTCCGGACGTGTCCGGCGGTGGAGCTAGGGTTTCAGACTGCGAGATTTTGGAGGGGATCACATATTTATAGCTCGGAGGAGGTAGGACTGTCCAAATGACGTGTAGTTTTGCCCACATGATCGTGATCCGACGACGGAGGACATGGAAGTGGTTTCGATGGGTTATCGGGCTGTTTTGGAGGGGTGTTGGGCTGCAACACACAAGAGGCCTTTGCGGTTACCCGGTTAACCATTGGAGTATCAAACGGACTCCGAATGGAACGGAATTTGACAGGCGGTCTACCGGTGGTGTACCAAGGCCACTTGACAAATCTCGGTCCATTCTGAGAACGTTTAACACCCGCTCATGAAAAGAGGCAAGAGGGGTGCGCCGGTGCATGTGGGAGTGTCGGATTGCGAAACGGACAACGGGGAACATGCTTGAATGCATGGGACGAACATGCATGCAAATGCGACGCACATGATGACATGATATGAAATGCATGACATGAACAAAATCCAAAACAAGAAAAACCCAACCACGAAGGGAATCTCATAACTTAAAGCCAAAAATGGCAAGAGTCGGAGTTACAATTATGGAAAGTTACATCCGGGTTGTTACATCATCCTCATGCAGAAGACTATGTCGGCCATCTTCGCTTCTTCACCGGCGTCGTGGCACACCTGGAGGACTGGGCTGAGAGAGCTCGTGAGCTTGTTGATGAAAAGAGTCGCGGCCTCCTCGGGCACGTGTTTTCCCGCGTCTTCAGCCATCTTCAGAATGCCGACCCCAACTTCGACTTCGACGCCGCCATCGCCCTAGTCCCCGGGGCTATTCGGGGCGACCTAGCGCGTTGGGTGAATGATAACTTGGATGCTGTGGTCAGAGCTTTCGCTTCCGATGATGATGTTGTGGTGGTCGCGGTGGATGAAGGCTACGTGGTCCATGATGATGAAGACGATGCTGGCGACGACGCCGGTAGCGTGTCCGGGAGCGATTCGAAAGATGTTGCGAGTGACATGTCCGATTGAGCCCACGCTCCTTGTTCTGAACCTGCGCGCAAAAAGCTTGGGCATGCCCCCCGACGATGTGAGTGCATTTTGGGTAGGGGGAGCCCCTCATGTAATCAGACTATCGTTTTATTCCCCGAGCAAGACTTAAGGCATGCTTTAGCGAGTTCTCAAGTTCCTCCGCGTGCCCGCCACATTAACTTACCTCGATGTAGGCGGGCCCCAGACTAGCTTTGTGGTTGTTGATGTGTAGTTCTCCTGAGGGTTGTCCTCCACGGACTTGCGAGATTTCGGGCTTCTACGGAGCTCGTCGGTCCGCCTGAGAAGACCTTGAGATACGGGCGTTAGATCATGATGAGATGAGCACGCATACCACGCCCAGCCCCCGCTCGTGAGGCGCTCGTGAGGAAGGGGCAGTAGGCAGGAAAACTCAAGAAATCAACACGATTGAGAAAAAATGGCCCCCATGCTTTGTCAACGAAAATATGACTGTGAGTTCAAATCGAAAAGTCGGCAAATCGAGCTATAGAGAAAGGGGTTGAAAATAAAAGTCCGCGTCTGGCACCTAGCTAGTCTTCTTGTCTTCTCACCAGCGCGGAGCCTAGTGCCTTTGTTGGCCGTGAGCTTAGTCATTGGGGAACAGTGTCAACGGCCAGCGCTGAGCATGGTGCTTCCACTAGGACGTGGGCGGGATCCCCTGAGGCCCGAGGGCGGCTCTCCGGAGACTCCGGGGCGTGTACAGCCCCACTCATTATTACGTGAGAGTGTCACGGGTGGAGACCTTCACAGGCGCGAGCCTTACTTCATATCGCCAGACTAGGGCCCCACCTTGCGCCACCCTTGACCACAATTGGGGCGTCCGGAACCCAGGACCACGGGCCCTCTGTCGGGAGGAGGGCTCGCTGGCGCCTCCCTGGCAGAGGACCTACCTCCGGGTGACACCTTGCCCCGCGCGACATGCGGGAGGGCCTTACTCTGGACCCCTTCCGTGCAGTCCCCAGTGCATCACCCTTGACTGGGGTGGGGCTGCAGCGCTGGGGCCGCCGTCCGCCGCTGCGGCTCGGTCCACCTGCGACCCATGGTTAGCATAAGCCTGCTCCTGAGATATCAGTGGTACCCTAGGGTGGTTGTCATCGGCTGGGTCGGCGAGGCTCCTCGCTGGTTCGTAGAAGGCCTCAGCCTCCAGCATCTCTTCTTCCCAGCCGGGCTCGTGGAATGCGCAGGGGTCGTCCTGTGGCGTGTACTCCTGATCCACCATGTGGGGCACATAGGCTTCCTGAGCTGCCTCGCAGGAACATCCGTCGAGGAGCCTTGTACCCCACGCTGCCGAGCCCGCCGCGCCTTCCTGGTGGTTGTGGGGTGGCGCTCGATTGGGACCGTGAGGAGCAATGCTTGCAGCTACGCCGGCCGAGGAATGCAAGGGCGCGGCCGGACGTCCGGTACCGCCGGTCGTGCTAACGCTGTCGAGCCCTCCTGGTGCACCTGGGAGCGCGCGGGCGCAATGAGGCCCGTCGTGTGACCTAGCCACAACTTGATATGTGAGTAGGGAGCAGAAAGGCGGTGTACCCCTAGCCCCAGCATCCAATAGGTCAGCGACGCGTTCCAGCAGCGTGTCACGGCCGCACTCCATCAGCAGGCACCGCAGCAGCTCCCGTGCCACCACGAGGGCGGCTCGCATGTTCGCTTGTTCCCATCGGGTGTGTGGTGCTGTCATTGTTGCATAGCTTGTGGATCTTGCGGCGGCCCGGGCGCACCGCTGCTTGAGGGCGCCGGACGTCGGTCTGCGCTGCCCGCGTCCACGGGCATTGGGCGGCGCACGGGCCACCTAGAGTGCGGAGTTGAGGTCTTTTGGAACGGATGGTGGTGCTCGAGCTGGCCGGGCCACCCAGCGGTCGGCCTGGGTCCTTGGATCGTCAGACATTGGAGACACGGGGCGACAGCGGATCGATCGATGGGGAAGAAAACCTCGGCGCACCCGTACCTGGCGCGCCAAATGTCGGATTACGGGTTCCGGTAGACCCTTGAGGTTCGAACACTAGGATGCACACGAAGATCTCCCCCCCTTCAACGATCGCAAAGCCTAGCTCACCGAACCCAATGAACAAAGGACACAAGAGTTTATACTGGTTCGGGCCACTGTTGCGGTGTAATACCCTTCTCCAGTGTGGTGTGGTGGATTGCCTTGCAGGTTGGTGATGAACAAGTACAAGGTAAGAACAACTTCCTGAGGAGAGGCGTTCTTGAGCTCGATGAGCTTGTGTGGCTGGGGATGATCTGAATGGTCCGTCTCCAGATGAGCCGATCCTGGACTATGGTGGTGGCTAGCCCTATTTATAGAGGCTCGGGTCCTCTCCCCAAATATTAGGTGGGAAGGGATCCCACAATGGACAAATTGAAGTGGGACAACGAGTACAAGTTATCCTGACAAAAGGTGGTCTTCACCTGCCAAAGGCTCTGGTGGTGACGCCATCGTGGGCTCTGTGATGACCTCCATCTTGCCGTCCTGCTGGTCTTGGTCTCATTGCACCAATATGGAAACCTTTGCCTGATGCCTCAGGACTCCTCACCTGTGCCTGCCTCTTTAGCACCAAAGAGGAAACTGGCATTCTGCGCCCGCTAGCGCCTGCCTCCCCTTGGTCGTCATGGCTCACGTCACGGGAACCTCATGAGGTGCCCCTTGCCTTGATCTCTTCGCTTCTCGTGAGCCAGCCTAGTTAGTCTGCCCCTGAGGAGGTCTTGTGTCGTCCACCTCGTGAAGATTGGCCCCTCGCGAGGGTCTTGGGTGTTGGTTGATGAAGATGGGCCGTACCAGGCCATTGGTGGAGCCACGCCCTAGGCCGCAGGCAAGCAAGTTTGGGTCCCCCCGTTCCCAGGACGCCGACTGTAGCCCCCGGGCCCAAGGTGCGCTCATGCTTGGCTTCGCGGCGAAGCCAAGGGGCAAGTGCGGAGCGCCGCGGGCCCCAATAGCACAACAGGAAAATACACATCCATGATGATACGTGTTTGTCACAGTAGGTCGTGTTTTCTTTCATGCATGTACATCCATGATGATTTTATGACAGAATCAAGATAGTCATACATGTGCTGTCGTAAAAGTGTCCACTTCCATGACGAAAAATCGTGCGTCAAAGAAGTGCTTTCATCAAGGGTGACCGACACGTGGCATCCACCATAACGGAACACCGTTAAGCTATCTGGTCCGGTTTTGGATCCGATAACCCGTTAACAGCACAGACCAATGTTGATTTTCCACCTGTAAAATCATCATTGGCTGGAGGAAACACGTGTCAGCTCCCCGTTGGCACGGGTGTCACTCATCCAATGGGCGAGATGCGCTTATGAAATGTTGACACGTGGACCGGCCCAAAAGTGACCCATAAAGTTTAAATGGGCCGGCCCAACTAAAGGCCCACAAGATTTTGCGGTCCATAATGGGTCGGCCCAGCAAAAGGCCAATGAGATTTTGCGGACCGTAATGGGCCGGTGTCAGGACCCCGATTCTAGGTCACACCGATCTAGCCTGTAACACCTCATATCTCTTTACGGCCTCACGCACGGTATTCCCACGGGTGTCTCCTTACCATGGCCCGGGACCATTTACGCCTTTTGGCTCACGTATATGATAGTGTCGCTAGCATCCTTATGACAAAGAACCCGGGCCGACATGACTAGTCATGAACCCAAAGTGGCACTATCTTACGGAGACAGGCATACATGAATCAACATCGACCATGTCGGTCAGCAGCGTGCGAATCCGGGCTGTAGCACTGCGCTAACAGGACTCCGATTAACCGGGCTGTAGGAGGCTAGGTAGGACTACGGATGTCACCGCGTGACATTTCCCCGAAGGGACAGACACATGAACGAACTTAATCACATGCCGGCCAGTCAAGTGTTCCGGAGCAGTAGTGCTGGGCTAGCAGGACTCCTGTGAACTGGGCTGTAGCGGACTACTATAGCTCATGGAAGCACAAGACTACATTTCCCCATAAGAGAGGCTACCAAGGATAAACAACTAGGTTGTCGGATCCCACACATACCAAGCATTTCAATCATACACACAATATGATCAACATGTGCAATACAACATGGCATCACAACAAGACTCTACGACTCAGAGTATTTACTCATTAGGCTCCGAAGAGCCAGATAAAACAAACATGAGTCTCATGACCCAACATTTAGAGCATACAAGTCAAAGCACATGCGGAAGCTTAACATGTCCGAGTACAGACTTCTACAAATGAAAAAGGCTGAGAAGCCTGACTATCTACCAGATCCTGCCGAGGGCACAAGATCGTAGCTGAGGTATCAAGCTAAACGTCTAAGTCCAGCGGAACTACTAGCGAGGCTGCCATCTCTCTGCAAGACATAAATTAAGCAAACGTGGGTACAAATGTACCCAGCACGACTTACATCAGAACTAACTACATATGCATCAGTATCAATAAAGGGGTGGTGGAGTTTGATTGCGGCAAGCCAGCTTTGATTCAGTCGCTAACCTGAACTACAACTGCAAGTAACTCTTTGAGGTGGTGCACACGAGTCCACATATTCACCATATCAATACACCACTATGGATTCGCTCCCGTCTCCCTACGAGAACGCCATCCATAGCACTCACGCTTATCATGCGCATTTTAGAGTATCCTCTTTCACTTGTCTATGAACTATGCAAGGGGTCCAAGTTTCCATATGCAAGGAATCCGGCTATTCGAATAGATAATGATAACCCTGTAGGGGTGTACTTCTTCACACACGCTCTCACCACTTATCACCATGTACACGTCATGTATCTCGGCAACCTTCAAGCGGAAGCCTGGCGAGGGTGTCGGCCGCGACCTGACTAACCACACAAGTCTCTCGTCCAGGTTTATCGCCTATTCGGGTTCCATCCTCAAGGAGATCCGGCCGGGGTGTCGCTCACGGCCCCAAACGATGTGTACAGGGTTCCAAGCCCACCATCCGGGTGACACTTGGTACACCGGGCCACTGTGCCTAGTCTGTCCCAAGCCCACCTGTACCGGGTGCCACTTGGTAGACTACTAACACTACCTACAAACACCAGAAACTAGTTGCAACTCCTGGACAGAGATCGAGTTGATTAATAAGTCGAGAGGGGTCGAGTTACCAGAACCCAATGTGTGGTAGTAACTGTTCATGGATCACAAACACAGAACTCAGTTCCTGAGGACGGCTGCAATGAGACAACCCACCATGTACTCCTACATGGCCTCTCACCGTTACCTTTACCAAATCGGGTTCACACACTTATCTCACACACAGTAGGACATGTTCATCACCATTCCAATTCATTCCTGATGAATCAGACCTGACTCAAATCTAAGCAATAGCAGGCATGACAAACAAGCATGAATGAGTAGGCACATCAGGGCTCAAACAACTCCTACTCATGCTAGTGGGTTTCATCTATTTACTATGGCAATGACAGGTCATGCAGGGGAAAGGGGTTCAACTACTGCAACATGTAACAGTTGAATCGTTGTTGTCCTAATGCAGTAAAGGAGAGCAGGAGCAAGAGAGTGGGATTGTATCGGAATGAACAAGGGGGTTTTGCTTTCCTGGCACTTGTGAAGATAGTATAGCTCTTCATCGATGTCATCGAATTCATCGCTGGATCAACGTCTACTGAGGGGGGACAAACACCGGCAACTGAGAAAGAACACAATCAACACATGACGATATGCAACAATATGATGCATGCTATGACATGGCAATATGAATGTGTTTTGGGCTAATGCAAGCTAAAATATATTGAAATTAGTCCATTTGAACCAAAGATTCAAATGCAAACCCATTTTATGAAGTCATATTAGTGCATTAACTTGTTTCACCTAAACAGCAAGGTCAAAGTGTTCTAACATGCATGAAACTAGTAGAGATGGAAAGATTGGATTTTTCTGATCATTTTTCATATATAATTTATTTCAATCTGAGTTATAGATTATTTTCTATGAATTTTTGATGTTTTGGACATTTTCTGAAAATAAATAAATCAAATAGATTTATTTAAAATCCAGAAAAGCATTACTGTGTCAGCCTGATGTCAAAATGACATCATTGGGTCAACAGCATCAGCCCAGGTTAAACCTAACTAAAAGTGTCAGTGGGGGATGGGCCGACATGTCAGTAAGCCAGGGGGGTCAAACTACGGTCAACCCCGGTCAGTGGGGTGAAACCCACCGGTGATGTGACGCCGGTGAGGCCAAACATGGTGGAGAGCTGCAGGATTGCACCTCCGGTGACCAAACCAACGTCGGAGGCCATCTACGTAACGAGGAGGCTCGGCCGCATCGACTGGTGCCATCGGTTTCGCCGGACGTGGCCTGGAACAAAGGCGGAGTCCACTCCCGCGGCGGCCGGAGTTCGGGCGAGGTTGGAAATGGTGTTGTGGGGCACGGAGGGGCGAACAACTAGGTGCTACGTCCTCCTGGTGATGTGCTGAGCACGGTGACGCGCTCGGTTTCGAGCTTACGCGTCTGTGGCCATGACGGTGGCATGGCCGGTGGAGCTGAGCTCTCGGCCATGATGGCCAACGGGGTTAGGGGGCAGCTCGAGCGATGTGGCTAGGGGGAGAAGGAAGAGGAGCTCACGGCGAGTGCAGCGGTGGCCTCGGCGTGCTCAGGGAAGCACCGGAGTGAGCGGGGCGGCGAGAGGCATCTCCGGCGGCCGGCGACAAAGATGATGAAGATGGCGTCGATGCAGGGCCTCCGGTGAGGCGTGGATGGATGGAGAGGACGAGGGAGGCGTGGCGATGCTCGTGGACACGTCGAGGAAGCGAGGGGGAGGCCGTGGCTGCGGCAACGGCGAGCGGCGGCAACGAGCTCCGCTCGGTGGGGAGGAGAGAGGGAGCCAGAGGAGGGGGGAGAGGTCCAGGGGAAGAGGGTAGCGGTGCAGGGGGTGCGTGGCATCACGAAAGACATCCAGGGGGAGGAGGGGGCAGCTAGGCAGGGAGGAGGTGGCTGGCGCATGCCGACGCGCCGCGGGCACACGCCCTCTGCCTACTGGCGCGAGGAGGAAGGCGACAGAGGGCGGCGGTGGTGGGCTGGGCCGGCCACTGGGGCCGCTAGGTAAGCCCAGGTGAGGTTCCTTCTCTCTCTCTTTCCTAATTTAGTTTCTGTTTTCTATTTTTCTGTAATTGTTTTGACTTAATAAAATGCTAAGGCATTTTCAAAAACCCTGAAAATAATTGTGGCACTTTTGAAGATATTTCCAATAGCCCTCAACCACTTTCAGAATTACTTGGGCATTTTAATTATTTATAGGAATTAAATGCCCAAATTCAAACACTTTATGAATTCATTCAAAAATCCAAAGTGACCTAGGAAAATGTGCACCATTTTTGGCAAAGGTTCTAGACCAATTCAAAAATGATGAACTTTTCCAAAGGAATTTTGGGTTCATTAAAAATGAATTTTTATTTGAACCTAGTTGGATTCATCTGTGCTAGGGTTTCAACAGTCCCCATTTCAAGTTTCCGAGAAGTTTAAACATGATGCAAGATGATGATGCAATGACAAGCAAGGCCAAGATAGGGCTGTGACAACTCGCCCCCACTAAACAAGAATCTCGTCCCGAGATTCAAGCGTAGGGTAAGATGAAGGGGGAACACAAACTAATATAATCTTCACGATCCAGGTTGCATTTCATAAAGGCGTTGATTCAATCACCATCTTTGTCTCGTCGTCTTGCTCTGAGAACTCCAGCCAACATGACAACGAGAGGAAAAGGAAACTCTGGAAGGATCGATCTTCTCGAAGATCGAACAACTCAGGATCAACTCACAGAATGATACATAGCAACATCTCTCGAGCTGAGACACGAAGCACACATCTAGAGGGATGGAGTGGAACAGATGACGAGGGTTCACTAGGTAGACAACAATTCCACACCTAAGAGGGCAGTGAACGGTGGTCAATGTAGCGAGGATTTGAGTTGCCATGATACCATAACGAGACACCCTAGAGAAGGATGACTCGTAGAATTATCCGTTAAGTGGCAAAAAGAATTACTTTTGATTCTGATATCATTGAAACTCTCTATACCAGCCTAAGGAAAATCACAAACGACCATTTGAAGGAGTTCGGAAGAACGACACACTCGGGCTAGAATGGATGATGTGGACTACCTTGTTGAAGACAACAAAATGGATGATTTCTGCTTATCATCGAAAATGGATGGGACTCATGGTAAGTCCACCTTTGAAGATGAAACTGGACAGCCACTGCTGAGAAGGGGAAGCCCATGGAAAATTGGCACGATGGGGTGCAAGCTGGGAACAAAATGCAAATGTTGGGAATGTTCCAACCATCATATCGGCCTGAGATTCAGATCTGGTTGGTGTCAGGATATTCCAGACTCATCAAGTCTAGAAAGAAAATGGAAGTTTGCAACACAAATCGATGAGATGACGTTGCGATATTCTCGGGGAGTGAACTACGATAGCAAGATCGACATCATGAGCTGGTTCTGCTACATACATGTGAACACATTGTCCAAGACAAGCATGACCACATAGCAGTCTTACAACAAAACACTACCGAGTTCTGATTGGGAACCATCATTGCGGAGAGTGAAGTCCTATGCATGTACCTTTGGGTCCTTAAGGGTTAGCACTTAAGAACTTCTTTTCCTTGAACAAACCAATCAGTGGCTTGGTGTGCTAGGAAACACATATGGAGTGGAGGCGGCCAACCTATCAAACCATAGAGTACTTTGCACATATGCGTGACTAACTTGGTATGATTCCAGAGGGAGCGAAAATAAGCTTTCTCGAATTCACGGCGGCAACTTACATCTAGTGCATGTGAATTAGAGGAAGTCACTTCTTTCATCCAAACGTATACCTCGTGAGCGGAACACGAAGGCATTGTTTACAAAGTTTCCAACACTAGCTTAATGTCAACAAAATCATGGAGAGGATAAGGATGTTTTCAATGGGCTCAACAACAACTCATCCAGGTTTCCATAAAAATGGAATCCCACAACTATGTGAACAAGGAGATAGTATTGGTCAAACACAAAAGATATAATGGTGTATGCTCGAGGAGACAACCATGAGTAAGACAACATTACGAACATTGTTGGTTCTGATATGACTTGACGATAGCCCATACTCAAGTCAAAGTTTTGACAAGGCAATAGATCCAACAACTGATCACGAGGACCAATTGATGGAGATATCATCTCTCTTCTACACACACACACACACACAAAGATATCCCTTAACATGAACTAAGTAAGACAAGATTTTATCTTCCAACTCTCCAAGTTGTTGTTTGGCTTAACCAACTAGCTCAGGGGTATCCCACAAATATTCTTGGAGAATGGGTGGTTTGGAGGAAAAACCAACATGATCACGAACTCAACATAGCGGTCAGGTGACAACCTGGTAATACTTCCGAGAAGATATTCGAAACATCATGAACCATCAATATGTTACTAAGCTCACGACCAATCTTGCTTTTCAGGGCAAGACGATATGATCAAATGCGCGAGGATTTGACAAAATCCTAACTCATCAATCGAAGAGTGCACCAGAAATAAGGACTAGGTAGCACAATCTATCTTAGAACGATGATTCAATAACCAACACGCTATGAATGAAAATATTGTCCTTTAACTTCAAAGCAACAAGGCTGCTAGGAGTATTGATTTCACACATCACGATTCACTTGTCGGCATTCCAGTTACAATAACACGGGAACCGAGGAATGAACAATGATAGCAAGAAGTATCACCGCGTCAAGAATTTATAAGAGGTGGTGCAATTCCCATGACATTCTTGATATAAAGATGGTAATACCCCAAGGTAGAATAGAACAAAAACTGGATTGGCATTTTGATCTGTGGAATACAACTACTTTGACCCAATCCTAGAAATGGATGAGGTATTGGAGTTTGTTTCTCCTAGTCATTCCGGAATAGAATGGCTTGACAGACCACAAGAATAATAGGCATCAATGGACACGATCGCACACATACTCTTGACTATCAATTGATAGAAAAGGTCAGAATATAACTCAAGGGGGACAACTCACAGAACATATGATTATTTGAGTTGTGGATGCATAGATTAGTATGTCGAGCAAAGCTCAACATTTCTTCCGGGTAACCCATGCAGAAAGGTAGAAGTGGCAGATTCACAATGCAAAGTGGAGAACTCATCAAGAGCACTCTTAATGTGATGTTTTGGTTCAACAAGGAACTTCAGCCAAGGATGGTTCATGGTATTTGGAAGAATGATATACCACAGACCCCGGAGACTATCACAAGGTCACTAATATCCTAAAGGAACTAGCAAACACTATCAACATGAGGTAAGTAGAGTAAATCTTGGGCTCAAGAACCCAGAAATAGAATGCCTACATACTAAATAACATCACGGGATGCTTTCAAGAAAAGTGGCCAGAATTATCACACAGGGGATATAAAGCATTGCTAGATTAGTGGGTGGTTCGCTAGAATGCCTAGGGTCATAATACTAACTCGAACATATATGTCAAGGCAATGGAGTACCTCAACAGACCGATTAGTGTGCTTAATCTGGCCCAAAGGACATCGGAAACAGAATGAAGAGATTTGCAAATGAATCAAACTGTTTTAGAAACCTGGGATGACTCGGACAGCATAACGGCTGTAATTGCTCAAAAGATTTGAGACAACCTGCAAAAATGGAGGCATAACCACTTACATCACAATATCAAGGTTCTGATCCAACTGACAACATACTAAAAGTAGTAGAAACTGAACTGAGGCCTGGAATCAACAATCCTAAGATTCTACGGATTAGTAACACGTGATCCTGAGAGATAGAAGAGAAGCCTAGATCTTAACCCCGCAGAAAAGAAGAGGTTGACTCAGAGCAGAAGGGCATAAGGTAAAGGAGTAAAAGAGCCTTACGTTCCCATCCACAATCAATTCCCTTATATAACTAAAGCATTTCTAGACACGACTTCGACCAGCTTGGCTTGGTAATCCTACAGGCAGTCAGGCTCTGATACCAAAGCTGTCGGGACCCCGATTCTAGGTCACACCGATCTAGCCTGTAACACCTCATATCACTTTGCGGCCTCACGCACGGTATTCCCACGGGTGTCTCCTTACCATGGCCCGGGACCGTTTGTGCCTTTTGGCTCATGTATATGATAGTGTCGCTAGCATCCATATGACAAAGAACCCGGGCCGACATGACTAGTTGTGAACCCAAAGTGGCACTAACTTACGGAGACAGGCATACATGAATCAACATCGAGCATGTAGGTCAGCAGCGTGCGAATCCAGGCTGTAGCACTGGGCTAACAGGACTCCGATTAACCGGGCTGTAGCAGGCTAGGCAGGACTCCGGATGTCACCGCGTGACATTTCCCCGAAGGGACAGACACAGGAACAATATGCTCAACATGTGCAATACAAGATGGCATCACAACAAGACTCTAATTGCATATAATGTGTAACATATAGTGTAATCCCGTTTAGACATTAATTGCATATAAACCATGCATTGTTTCTAATTAAAGAATCTATGGATTACCAATATTGATAAACTATATAACACTACACGTGTCCCCATATTCAAATGAATATGCATGTTTGATACTTTGCGTTATGATATTATCGATGTCGTGATCTCCAGTTTAAATATTTGAATCCCATTTAATCCAGATATTCGTCTCATATAACTATCAATCATGCTTATATAGGACTATCTCTCTAGACCTATACGCGTTCATCATCTCTCGGGTATCTCTCGTGCTACCTGTATGTCGACAATGATCTTTTCTCTTCGTAACACACTGACGGTACTCTCTCCCTCGACCTTCATCACTCTATCTCTCTCTAAGTATATATCGCTCCCTACTATGTGTCTCTAACTATGATTCTCCATGTGGAATCTCTTTCTCTCACACAAACACAAAACTTTGTCTCCCGGGGTCTCATTTCTCTCTACTATTCCCCTGTGTGCCACTCGCACACCCCTCATACAGAGATGTCTTTCGCTCCTTAGGTATGAGAACCTACGACTCTTCCTCTTAAATATCTCTTTCTCAAACACACACACAAACTCTGTCTCCCAGGGTCTCATATTTCTCCATTGTTCTCTTGTATGTCGCTCACACACACACTCTCTCTCCCTAGAGATATCTTGCGTTCCCTCATATGTCTCTCTAGCTATCACTCTCATTGTGAAATATCTTTCTCTCTCGCAGACAGAAAAATCTGTCTCTTGGGATCTCATTTCTCTCCAATATTTGTTTGTATGTGAGTCACATGCACCCTATCTTCATCTCTCTCACACCCACACACATAACTCAACCTTCAGACCCACTTGACTCCTATCTCTAACGCACACTAGCTAGCATCTTTATCGTTCTATTATTTTTTTATCCATCAACCTTCTTTCATTTATAGGTTGATCTCTTTTGCGCAATCGTTGTGCCTCACTCCCTCTGCTCGCCATAGATGCATGCTCCAGCCCACGCCACTATCTCTTAAAGACAAAAACACATGCTCATTTGTCGGGCCTTCTTCCCTGCATTCTGACATGCATGCATATTGTCATACCGATCCGTCTCTCCCATGTTGTTGATCTTATGACTTATGTCTTCTTTCTTTTATCTCGATCATGCGCGCACACACACACACATCCCACATATACATGTATACCTCTCACACATGCACGTTCAAGGTCTCTATGTCTCCATACATAGTTAATTACCCTCAACCCTAACGCCACATCGAATCGTTCTCTTTTTGGGTGCACATAACTTCCGCCTGGATGGGTAAAACACACACTCACACATAACAATATCCTTCTAGCTACCCCCCGCTCACTCTTCCCCTATATCCCCGAAACCTATAAGACCATCCCTTCATTTAATTCCTGCCTACATGCACCATCGATATATAGTAGTCTTCCTCGGTGTCTATCGAACAAACATGTTCTCTCGTTGTCGACTCCTCTCACGCGCACACACCTTCTCTTCCCTCTCTACGGTCATTTTCTCTCTCGCACCCCATCGTTAGTGGCCTCTGCCATACACATCACCTCTCTATGATGAAGCCATGCACACTTAAATTACATCCGCCACTGAGGACCCCGCGACACACACACACACACATGCACGCACGCACGCACCCACCCACACACACACACACAAACACACACACACTAAGACTCCATCACACACACACACACTAAGACTCCATCTCTCTCTCTTTCTCACACACACACACAAACACACACACACACACTAAGACTCCATCTCTCTCTCTTTCTCACACACACACACAAACACACACACACACACTAAGACTCCATCACACACACACATGCTCTAGGCGGAGCACTTGTTCCTACCACCCTTCATCCAACCTTACCCGTATGATAAACAATCACCTTAATTTACTTGTATAACATGGAAAAATTCCACTTTACTTTAGTAGTTAGCAAACTTATCATCTATACCCTTATCAAAAACCGAGTTGGCGATGATGGTGTGCCTGCCATCTTGTAATATAGACTGTCTGATCTATATCTGTCGGATGTGGGGTTCCGGCAAACCCTTAAGGTTTGAACACTGTGGTGCATGCATAGTCTTTCCTTCCTACCAATCTACGCCCTAGACCACTAAGATCTTGCGGACGAACTCGACGAACTCGCAACACAGAAAGACACGAGGTTTATACTGGTTCGGGCCACCGTTGTGGTGTAATACCCTACTCAGTGTGGTGGTGGTGGATTGCCTCTAGGGATGATGATGAACAGTACAGGGGAAGAACAGCCTCCTAAGGTTGAGGTGTTCTTGTGTGTAGGCTCTCGATCGGTTTGGATCAAGCTAAGGTGAGATGAGATGACGATCTGATCCCCCCTACTAAGGTGGCTAGCTCTACTTATATAGTCCCTGGTCCTCTTCCCAAATATCGAGCGGGAAGGGAGCCAACAATGGAGGGCCGATTTGAAGGGGGACATCTAGTACAAGCTATCCTGACAAAAGTGGTCTTCTCCTGCGAAAAGCTCTATGGTGACGCCGTCTTGGGCTCCACGATGACCTGTGTCTTGCCGTCCTCCTGGTCTTGGTCTCCTTGCACCAATATAGCAACCTTTGCCTGATGCCTCGGTACTCTTTGCCTGCACTGGCCTCCTTTGCACCAAAGAGGAAACAAGGACGCTGCGCGCGCTGGCGCCCTCCTGGCGTGTCAGGACCCCGATCCTAAGTCACACCGACCTAGCAGGTAACACATCATATCACTTTGCGGTTTCATGCACGGTATTCCCATGGGTGCCACCTTACCTGGCCTAGGACCGTTTGCCCCTTTTGGCTCATGTATATGATAGTGTCGCTAGCATCCATATGACAGAGAACCCGGGCTGGCATGACTAATCGTGAACCCAAAGTGGTGCTAACTTACGGGGACAGGCATACATGAACCAGCATCGAACATGTCGGTCATCAGCGTGTGAATCTGGGCTGTAGCAACTGGGCCAACAGGACTCCGGAAACCCGGGCTGTAGAAGGATAGCAGGACTCCGAAAGTCACCACGTGACATTTCCCTGAAGGGACAGACATAGGAACGAAGTGGATCACATGCCGGCCAGTCTAAGTGTTCCGGAGCAGTAGTAACTGGGCTAGCAGGACTCCAGTAAACCGGGCTGTAGCGGACTACCAAGGCTCAGTGCAAGCACCAGACTACATTTCCCCATAAGAGAGGCTACCAAGGATAAACAACTAGATTGTCGGATCCTACACATACCAAGCATTTCAATAGCATACACACAATATGCTCGATATGTGCAAATACAACATGGCATCACAACAAAACTCTATGACTCTAAGTATTTATTCATTAGGCTCCCAGGAGCGAGATATTACAAACATGGGTCTCATGACCCAACATTCATAGCATACAAATAAAAGCGCATGCGGAAGCTTACATGTCTGAGTACAGACATCTAAAAATGAAAAAGGCTTAGAAGCCTGGCTATCTACCAGACCCTGCCAAGGGCACAAGATCGTAGCTGAGGTAACAAGCTAAATGTCGAAGTCCACGCGGAACTACGAGTGAGACTGAAGTCTCTCTGCAAAATATGAAATAAGCAAACGTGAGTACAAATGTACCCAGCAAGACTTACATCAGAACTAACAACATATGCATCGGTATCAACAAAGGGGGTGGTGGAGTTTAACTGCAGCAAGCCAGCTTTGGCTCGGTGGCTATCCTAAACTACGACTGTAAGTAACTCTTTTGAGGGGGCGCACACGAGTCCACATATTCACCATTTCAATACACCACTATGGATCCGCTCCCGTCTCCTTACGAGAACACCATCCATAGGACTCACGCTTATCTTGCGCATTTTAGAGTATCCATTTTCACTTGTCTATGAACTGTACAGGCAACCCAGAAGTCCTTTACCGCGGACACGACTATTCGAATAGATCATTTATAACCCTGCAGGGGTGTACTTCTTCACACACGCTCTCGCCACTTACCACCATGTACACATCGTGTATCTCGGCAACCTTCAAGCGGAAGCCTGGCGAGGGAGTCGGCCCTGACCTGGCTAACCACACAAGTCTCTAGTCCAGGTTTATCGCCTATTCAGGTTCCATTCGCAAGGAGATCCGGCCGAGGTTTCGCTCACAGCCCCAAACGATGTGTGCAGGGTTCCCGAGACACCAGACGGGCGCCCAGTACACCGTGCCGCGGTGTATCTACCGCATCATAGCCCACCCCTAGGGTCAGCGCTACGCACGGCCTCCAACACATATCCTACAAACACCAAAAACTAGTTGCAACTCCTGGACAGAGGGCAAGGGCAGTTAATAAGTCGAGAGAGTCCATTGGTTTCGGGCCCAATGTGTGGTAGTAGCTGTTCATGGATCACAAACATAGAACTTAGTTCCTAAGGGCGGCTTCAATGAAAGAACCCACCGTGTACTCCTACATGGCCTCTCATCGATACCTTTACCAAATCATGTTCACACACTTAGCTCTCAATTGTAGGACATGATCACACACCTCCAATTCATCTCCGATGAATCAGACCTAACTCAACTCTGAGCAGTAGCAGGCATGACAAACAAACATGGATGAGTAGGCACATCAGGGCTCAAACAACTCCTACTCATGCTAATGGGTTTCATCTATTTACTGTGGCAATGACAGGTCATGCAGAGGAAAGGGGTTCAACTACCGCAACATGTAAGAGTTGAATCTTTGTTGTCCTAATGCAGTAAAAGAGAGCAGGAGCAAGAGAATGGGATTATATCGGAATGAACAAGGGGGTTTTGCTTGCATGGCACTTCCGAAGATAGTATATCTCTTCATCAGTGTCATCGAACTCATCGTCGGAACAACATCTACTGAAGGGGGACAAATACCGGCAATAGAGAGGAAACACAATCAATGCAATGCAACAATATGATGCATGAATGTGACATGGCAATATGTTGATGATTGAGCTAATGCAACTAGCAACCATATTAAATGAAGTTGGTTTGAACCGTAGGTTCAAATTCAAACTCCATAAATTAATATTCAAATGTCATTCACTTAGTTTGTCCTAAACATGATGTTAACTTGCTCAAATATGCATGAAAATGCCATAAACAGATTCCTTGAATTTTTGTGATAATTTTTCATATATAACTTATTTCATTTGGAGTTATGGTTGAATTTCTATGAATTTTAGAAGTTTAAGCCTTTTTCTGGATTTTTTGATTAAATAGAATTAAACTAATTCTAGAAAAGGATTTACTGCGTCAGCACTGCGTCATGCTTGCCTCAGCAAGTCAAGAGCGCTGGCCAGGTCAAACCTGACAAGTGGGTCCCACTGTTCAGTCGCACAGTGCCGGCTCGAGCCACAGATAGGTGGGGTTGGTCAAGGGCCACGTCAGCAACGTCAACGCTGATGCGTGGGGCCATAGTGATTAGTTAAAACTAAACAGGTTTTATATTGTGGTTAGTTAGGGCGTGGGGCCCATCTGTAAGGGGGTCAGGGGGTTAATTAGTGGGTGATTAGCCCTAACTAGGTGGCCACATCAGCGCACCGGCGGTTAGCCGCCGGCGACCAAACGGGGTGGCGGAGGCGCTCGGGATTCGCCGTCCGGCGACCGTTGGACTCGCAGATTGGCCCTATGGGCTGCTGGACGTGCGCCGCATCCAACGGAGTATGCAGCAGGGCGAGAGGAGGCCAGAAACGACGACTGCAATGACGGCTGGCGGCGGCTGGAGCTCGGCTTAGCACAAGCGAGGCGCTGCACTTGGCTGTCGAGCGAGCTGAGCGACGGGGAGGACTCCTAGAAGTTCCAGGAGCACGCTGGTGCCACTGGACCGAGCGGAGGTGCTCAGGAGTATGGAGCTCGGCGGCCATGGCGGCGGCCGGAGCTCGGGGCTTGCGGGGATGGTGGCTAATAGACGGGAACGGAGGTGGAAGCAAGGGGGAATGAGCAGGAGCTCACGGCGGTCCAGAAGAGTAGCTCAGGAGCCTCGGGGAGGCAACGAGGCAAGCGTGGGGTCGCCGGCGATTTTGGTGGGTGGAGGTCGAAGAAGGGATCGATGGCGTCGTCTTGAGGCTCGTCCGTTCGAGTTCGTTGGTGGAGGTGACCAGCGCGAGGAGGCGGAGCCGTTGGACTCTCTAGCCGGGCGAAACGACGGTGGTGTCTGCGGTGGTAGTGGACGGCAACGGCGGGCGCGACCGGTCCGGGCGGGAGAGAGGAAGCAGAGGAGAGGAGGGCCATGCGGAAGAGTGAGAGGGATCAGGGGGTGCGTGCCGATGTTCCAGGGCGTCTAGAGGGAGGAGGGGGCCAACCAGGCAGGGAGGAGGTGGCCGCACGGCAGTGCGCACGCGTCGAGCACGTGCCTCGCCTACTGGCGTGAGGTGGAAGACGGCGCGGTGGCTACAGTAGTGGGCTCGACCAACTGGGTCGGTCCTGCTAGGCCACCAGGTAAGTTAGGTAGGTTTCTTTCCCTTTTCTACTTTTCTTCTTTTTTAGTTTTTTTCCTATTTCCTTTATTCTGTTTTGAATTAGTAAAAATACTAATTCATTTTTTAAAACTCCTGAGATAAATTGGGAGCATTATTTGGATTATTCCAAAAGCTCACAATTGAAACCAGAATTTTTGGAGCATTTAAAATATTTATAGAATTCAAATGCCCCAATTGAAAAACAATAGTGATTTAAATTCAGTGCCCAAAATATTCCACAAAATTGATCACTATTTTTGGTTTCGTATCAAGCCTTGCCAAAATTATCAAACATTGATGGAAGCATTTTGGGTTCATTGAATGCATTTTTTTAAGATGGGCCTATTTGGATTTCAAAGTGCTAGGGTTTGATCACCCCCATTTCAATAAATTCAGACATGATTCATGGATGCAAATGCTAGCCTAGAGCACTACTAGACTAGGGATGTAACATGGCGCCCGCCTGGTGTCGTGCGTCATGGCTCACGTCATGAGGGTCTCGTGAGGTTTGCCCCGCCTTGATATCTCCGCTCCTCGTGAGCCTGCCTAGCTAGGCTAATCCAGAGGAGGCCTTGCGTCGTCCGCCTCGCGAGGCTTGGACCCTCGTGAGGGTCTTGGATGCTTTACTGGTGAAGATGGGCCATACAGCCTGCTGGCTCAACCATGCCGCGGGCCGCAGGCAGGCAAGTCTGGGGACCCCTGTTACTAGAACGCCGATAGTAGCCCCCGGGCCCAAGGTGCGCTCGGGCTTGGCTTCGCGGCGAAGCCAAGGGTCAAGTTTGGAGCACCGCGGGCCCCAAAAGCCCGCGGCCTCGATTGACGTGTGGTGGGTGATTGGATGTCGGCGTCCCCTCTTCCCCATGTTGCCTCGACAACTGCTCGACTTGTCAGGTCCCTGTGACATGCAAGGAAAACCATCATTACCTGCGATCGTGGGAGACGCCGATTGGCCTTCCCTTGCTATAACTGGGGACGGGGCGGAGCCCCCGTTGCCCATCTCTTCTTTGCTTGTTTGCTCCTTCCTCCTTGCTCCATCACTTGAAGTGACACCCATGGCACCATGAAGGAAGTTCTCCGCCATCGAGAAGGGGAAAGCCCCTCCCGAGGGACCCAGCTCCCCGACGCCCAAGCGCGTCCGCGGCCGCCCGCGTAAACATGGTGCAATCCCCGCCGCGGCCCATTGTCGAGACGGTGCCACGACACGCGAAGTGGGTCATCCCAGCCATGGCGGTCCAGTTAATGAGGGGAGGCACGCCATGGTGGCGCGGCCCCCTCGTTCACGCTTCCACACGGCGAAGGTGTCGTCGGAGTTCGTCGTCTGCTCGGAGAACCCGGCCAGCAACTGGCTCCAACTCCCGCGCTTCTTCACTGGCGAACTGCCGTCCTCTGGTCCAGGCAGACTCTGGCTGCAGGCGGATGGTTGCTGCAGCAAGGCATCCTGGGTTGCAATCGAGACTTCCGCCACGGGCAATATAGCCCTGGCCCGCGGCTGGCAGACATTCGCCCACGCGCGTGGCCTGGGCAGGCGGTGCACCCTCCACTTCAGGTACGATAGTGGGTCGACCCTTTATGTGAGGGTGTTTGGAGAAGATGGTCGTCGCGCTGGGTGCTGCCCCGAGGCGAACGATGGTGAGCAGGTACTCGGCCTTGGGGACGGTCGCGACGAGGACGAGGGCGAGCCCGCCCTCGTCGGCGATCATGTCTCGTCCAGCTACGACGACTCTTCCTCCGGCTATAGCTCCAGCAGTGGCGGCTTTGCCCAGCCACCATGCCGCCGCGCCCGTTTTGAAGGCTGCAGTGGGTCATCTCATCGTCGCACCTCCGTGAAGCGTGAGGAAGGATCTGGCTAGGCTCAGGGTAGTGCTAGGTGCCTGTCCTCGCGCATCGCTGCAACGCTAGTTTTGTTTTGTTCTGTTCCTGCATCAAGAATGAAACCAGCATGGGCCCAGGGGGCGTGTATCAAACTATGGTTCCGTCGTTATATTAGTATGCGTGCTGTTCTCATGCTGTGTCATTATTTTGCGCAAAGATGACTTAACCTGGTATACTCAGGACGTCCTCTTCCTCGCAAAGCGTTTATTTCCTCGCATTCATCTTGCCTTGGTGGCCTGCGTTCTCTCAGGAACTGCAAAAAACTTGTTAGGAAGTGCGTTAAAAGATTTGCCGTTCATCCTGGCCCTAACTTGGCGCTTTGTGTCGTGGTACCTGAGGGGCACGGACTAGGAGAGGTGTGCCAGCTTTTGGGATCGAACGAGGGTGGCTTGCGAGAAGTCAGAAAGGAGAAAAAAATGCTCGCAAGGGCAGCTGCCTAGCCCCCTCGTGAGGCATGCGAGAGAGAGAGAGAGAGAGAGAGAGAACACGAGCAAATTCGAGCCAAAAAATTGCAGTGAGAGGCGAGGGAATCAAATCGGCAAGGAACGCCAAGGGAAAACTTTGATGGAGGAAAAGCGAGTCAACTACGGAAAGCAAATGAAAAGCCGCGTCCGGCACCTAATCTAGTCTTCAAGTCTTCTCACCAGCGTGGAGCTAAGTGCTGTCCACTAGGCGTGGGAGGGGGCCCCAGGGCCTGAGGCCGGCGCTCCGGAGACTCCGGGGCATGTACAGCCCCACTCATTATTATGTGAGAGTGTCACGAGCGGTGATTCTTCATAGGCACCGGGCCTTCTTCACAAGCTCTGGGCCTTTCTTCTCAGGCTCTGGGCCTTGCTTCATCGATAGAACTTCCGGAGGTGCTGGATGTTCCAGGCGTTCTGGATAGGTATCCCGTCCTGCGTCTCCATGCACGTTGTACCTGGCCTGGAGACATGGACGACCCTGAACGGGCCCTCCCACATGGGCGAAAGCTTGTGCAGCCCTTCCCTGGAGAGGACCTGCCTCAGGACGAGGTCGCCCACCTCGAGCGTCCTGGAGTGGATGTTGCGGCAGTGGTATCGCCGCAGCGCTTGTTGGTACCTTGCTACCCTCAACGCGGCTTTGCGACGGTGTTCCCCCCCCCTAGCACGAGATCCATCCCCCGCATGGCGTCCTGCTGCATTTCGTCGAACACTAGGACCCGTGCGGAGCAATGCTTGACCTTGTGAGGAAGGACTGCTTCAGCTCCGTAGACTAGGAAGAATGGAGTCTCGCCCGTTGGCTTAATGGCGGTTCTGGTCTTGAGGCCCCTCAGGACCTCCGCGTTAGCACGCTCGGCCTGACCGTTACTCCTGGGGTGGGCCACCGAAGTGTAGCAGACCTACGTTCCAAGGTTAGCACAGTAGGTTTTGGAAGAGGTTGCTAGTAATCTATGAACCGTTATCTGTGATGATGCTGTTGGGGACCCCGAAGCGGCTCACGAGGCCCTTGATGAACTTGACAGCAGAGCCGGCTGGAATGGTACGGTCGGCTTCCACTTCCGCCCACTTGGTGAACTTGTCGATGGCGACATAGAGATAGCGGTAGCCCCCTGGAGCCCGGGGAAACGGGCCTAGGATGTCCAGCCCCCAAACCGCAAACGGCCATGTGAGCAGGATGGTTTGGAGGCCCTGAGCAGGCTGATGGATTTGCTTGGCGTGGAATTGGCAAGCTTCACAGGAGTTCACCACCTCGGTCGCGTCGTTGAGTGCTGTAGGCCAATAGAGCCCACTGCGGAACACCTTGCCGACGAGGGTCCATGATGACGAGTGATGTCCGCAGTCACCGCCGTGTATGTCAATCAGCAACTCCCTTCCTTGGTCGCCGGAGATGCAGCGCAGCGTGACATCGTTCGGTCATTTCGTGTATAACTCGCCATCTTGGATACAGTATGTTGTGGCCTGCCAGGCCACGCACTCCGCGTCCTCTTCCTTCTCCGGTAGCGTCCCGTGCATCAGGTACTCCTTGAATTCCTTGACCCAGCACTCCTCCTGGGGCTCGAGCACCAAGAGCAGCCGAGCTCCTGAGGTCGGGTCACAGGCTGGGGCTCCCATAGCTAGGGGTTGTGGGAGTTCCTCCCGAGGCTGAGTCATGCTTGAAAGAGGTGGCAAAGCTGATGGCTTGAAGAGCTACTCTTCAAAGACGCCAGGCTCTTGCGGTTGCCGCTTGGATGCTCTCCTAGCAATGTCATCGGCTTCCTGTTGGTGCCCCGGGGCACGTGCTGCAGCTCCAGGCCCGAGAACTGCTTTTCCATCTTGCGCACCTCCGTGAGGTAGGCCTCCATGTGCTCGTCCTTCGTCTTGTACACCTTTTTGGAAAAGTTGACGAGGAGGTGCGAGTCGCCTTTGATGGTGAGGCGCTTCACCCCTAGAGCCATCGCAGCGCTCAGGCCAGCTATGAGGCCTTCGTATTCTACGATGTTGTTGGAGACCTTCTCGCCGTGCTGAAAACAGAGTTGCACGGCGTAGTAGAGCTTGTCCTGAGTGGGCGAGATGAGCACTGCTCCAGCCCCCGCGCCCTGATGCGCGAAGGCGCCATCGAAATACATGACCCAGTCGTCTGGTGCCTCGCTTCCTGGGAGGTGGACCGGTCTTCTCCTTCCTCAAGAGCCGGGGCATCTGTCCATTCTGCCACAAAATCGGCGAGCGCGGCTCCCTTGATGACCCTGGTAGTGCTGAACTCCAACTGGAATGCTTGCAACTCGATGTTCCACTCAGCTACCCTTCTGGCTGAGTTAGGGCTCCTGAGCACCCTCTCCAATGGGTAGGCTGAGACGACCTTGATGGGGTGGCCCTGGAAGTAGTGCCGCAGCTTGCGCGAGGCCACCAAGAGTGCGAGCAGGAGCTTTTGCGGCATGGGGTAGCGCGCCCTCGCGTCCCGCAGTACGGTGCTAACGATGTACACCAGGTGCTCGATGAGGGCTGGCACACTGCCGAAGCTCGGGTCCCGCGGAGATTGTGGCATATCCTGAGGTGGTGGGTTTCCTGAGACCTGACCGTCCTCAGGAGCTTCTACGATGTTGCCCTATTTAGCTTGGTCTTCCGCCGCTGATGGCTTTGCCGCGCCTTCCCAACCCCACGCTGCATCAGCTCTGGCTTGGCATGGCACAACCTTGTCTTGGCGCTCCTCCTGAACTGCTACCAGTGCCACGCTGGCGGAGTACGGGGTGGCGGCGAGGTAGAGCATCAGAGGCTCGAGAGGCCGCGGTGCACCATCACTGGGGGGCTGGTGAGGTATTTCTTGAGGTCTTGGAAGGCCCGGTCGGCCTCCGTGGTCCACTCGAACAGGCCCTTCTTCTTCATGAGCTTATAGAAGGGTAAGGCGCGCTCTCCTAGCTTGGAGATGAAACGCCCAAACACGGTCACCCGTCCTGCTAGCTTTTGCATTTCCTTGAGGATCTGCGGTGGGCTCATGTCTTCGATGGCCTTGATCTTCTCCGGGTTCGCCTCGATCCCTATGTGGGATACGAGGAACCCCAGTAGCTTGCCGGAGGGGACACCAAACACGCATTTCTCCGGGTTAAGCCTCAACTTCACTTGGCGCAAGCTCTCGAAGGTCTCCTCCAGGTCTTGAATCAACGTCCTCGCCTCGCCGGATTTGAACACTATGTCATCAACGTAGGCCTCCGTGTTTCTGCCGAGCTGCCGCCCCAAGGCGATTTGCATCAACCGTTGAAAGGTTGCGCAGCCTGAAGGGCCTGTATGTATAGCAGTACACCCCGCATGGTGTTTGGAAGGTTGTCTTCTCCACATCCTCCACCGCCATCTTGATTTGGTGGTATCCTGAGAATGCATTCAGGAAACATAGCAAGTCACACTCAGCGGTGGAGTCGACGATTTGGTCGATGCGTGGAAGCGGGAACGGATCTTGGGGGCACGCTTTGTTAAGGTTGGTGAAGTCGATGCACATCCGTTCCTTCCCGCCTTTCTTCGGTACTACGACGGGGTTCGCCAGCCATTCGGGGTATAGAACTTCTCGGATGGTACCTGCCGCCTCCAGCTTGCGCGTCTCTTGGACGATGAAGGCCTACTTCTTAGTGGACTGCCGTCTTGCTCGCTGCTTCACGGGGCGTATGTTGGGGCACACCCTTAGGTGATGCTAGATTACCTCTCTTGGGACCCCCTACCAGCTTATTGGGCTCCCACGCGAATATCTCCTTGTTCGTGCGCAAGAACCTCACCAAAGCTTCTTCTTGTCCCGGGTCAAGGCCGGTTCCTATGGTGAAGGTGGCTCTTGAAGACCCGTCCTCGTCGGCCGACGCCTGCTTGGTCTCTGCCTTGTCCTGGGTGAATAGCTGCTTCTTCTTGGTAGGCGCGGTTTCCTTGGCCTCGGGTGTACCGACGCTGGTTGTTTGTGCTGATGCCCCAGTCTTGAAGGCGAGCCTGAGCGCCACCATGGCCTCCTTAGTGTCCCCCTTGATGGTGAGGACACCCTTGCTCCCTGAAATCTTCATGAGGTTGTAGGTCAGGTGAGTCGCCGCCATGAACTGAGCGAGAGACGGGTACCTGAGGATGGCATTGTATGGGAGACCGATGCGGGCGATGTCAAAGTCCACCAGCTCGCTGCGATAGTTGTCTCGTGTGCCAAAGGTGGTGGGGAGGCGGATCTGCCCCAGAGAGTGGGCAGCTCCACCACCCACTCCTATGAAGGGCTTGCTGAGGCCGAGCCGTTCGAGCGGCACATGAAGAAGGCTAAAGGCTTCTACGGAGAGCAAGTTGAGGCCAGCACCACCGTCGATGAGGGTCTTGGTGATGGCCACGTTGCAGATGGTGGGCTTGCAGAGCATCGGGAGCATTCCGGAGCTGGCGGTGGAGCCGGGGTGGTCTTCCGAGCTGAAGGTGAGGTCGGCCTCCGGCGCAGCCCAACCCGGCGGAGCCCCTGGGCACTTGAAGGCTGCCCCAATCTGACGGAAGAAAGGTTTGACGTGGTGATCTGAAGGCGATGCGTGGGAGCCACCCAGCAGTGCTGCGACTGCGTGGCGAGGGCCATGGGAAACCAGTTGGCCATGATCTTGTCGTCGCCTCCGGCCTCGAGGACGGCCTCCTCGTACGCCAGTGGGAACAGCGCCGGGTCTGCCGCGCCATCGTAACGCGGCGGCATCTCCGGCCTAAACTTGGCCGGCCACTGCACGCGCCGCAGAGCGGGGGCCAGGGCACGGTACCCAGACTCCCTGGTGCTGGTGTTGGCCGCAGAGGTTGGTGGCGAGGCACCTGCCATGGGAGCGTAGTGCGGTGGTACGGGGTGTTGGTTGGTGGAGAGAAGCCCCGGCGCACCCCTACCTGGCGCGCCAAATGTCGGATGTGGGGTTCCGGCAAACCCTTAAGGTTTGAACACTAGGGTGCGCGTGTAGTCTTTCGTTCCTACCAATCTACGCCCTAGACCACTAAGATCTCGCGGACGAACTCCACGAACTCGCAACACAGAAAGACACGAGGTTTATACTGGTTCGGGCCACCGTTGTGGTGTAATACCCTACTCAAGTGTGGTGGTGGTGGATTGCCTCTAGGGCTGATGTTGAACAGTACATGGGAAGAATAGCCTCCTGAGGTTGAGGTGTTCTTGTGTGTAGGCTCTCAATCGGGTTGGATCAAGCTAAGGTGAGATGAGATGATGATCCGATCCCCCCTACTATGGTTGCTAGCTCTACTTATATAGGCCCTGGTCCTCTTCGCAAATATCGTGCGGGAAGGGAGCCAACAATGGCGGGCCGATTTGAAGGGGGCAGCTAGTACAAGCTATCCTGACAAAAGTGGTCTTCGCCCGCGAAAAGCTTTGTGGTGACGCCGTCTTGGGCTCCACGATGACCTCTGTCTTACCGTCCTCCTGGTCTTGGTCTTGTTTCACCAATATAGCAACCTTTGCATGATGCCTCAGTACTCTTCACCTGCACTGGCCTCCTTTGCACCATAGAGGAAACAAGGACGCTGCACGCGCTGGCGCCCTCCTAGCGCCCGCCTCGTGTCGTGCGTCATGGCTCACGTCACGAGGGTCTCGTGAGGTTTGCCCCGCCTTGATATCTCAGCTCCTCGTGAGCCTGCCTAGCTAGGCTACTCCAGAGGGGGCCTTGCATCATCCGCCTCGCGAGGCTTGGACCCTCGTGAGGGTCTTGGTGCTTTGCTGGTGAAGATGGGCCGTACAGCCTGCTAGCTCAGCCACGCCGCAGGCTGGAAGCAGGCAAGTTTGGGGACTTCCGTTCCCAGAACGCCGACAATATCTGACGGATATAAAGCAATCTATGATAATTTTACAAAAGATACCCGCACCTCTCTCCACATCCTTATCTCCCACAACCTCATTTCTAAGCAATTAAAAAGAAAGTCTCTGGAACAATCTAGCATGGTGGCCGCTGCCACCTGCCAGCGGCGTCCATCCCCATGCCTCTTACCATTCCGACCACCAGTCACCACCACACTCCACTCCTCCTCACCTTATCTCTCATCTTTCATTTTTTCGATGACATTCTTGAGATACCAGTTTTCCGATAAAATTCTCGAAATATCATTAGTTTTTACACATGAGATTACTCCTGCATGGGTAAATCACAATAGGTGTTTTGTAAAAGATGCATATTGATGTTCCGTGCAATGCACGAGCATCTTGCTTGTAATTATATAACGCAAATCACGAGCAGGAAGTGACATTTTTTTACACAACCACGTTAACATGGCCATGTAAATCACTAGCTGAAGTAAATACCATTATACTTATATCCCAATGCAAAAGGTTGAGTACATGTCCGAAGAGTAGAGTCGCACACACGCACTCTATCTCTCAGAATCTCACACACACACCAGTTACTGACGCCCACTTAAGCAGACATGTATGTTACAATTTGTGCACCCGCGGGTACACATGATGCTGAGCATTTATTTAAGCCGGACAGCGAACCCAAACAGTAGTTGCATTCATTCCCCTCCCGCCGCCTCTTCTCTGGTCGTCGTCGCCTGGTATCCATGGCCCGGCCGAAGGTAACAACATACGCCATACTCTCGCCGGAGCGACGCTTTAATCTGGAAATTTTAGTGGTCATGCATGCATCTTTTTGTGCTAGCACTCCTATATAAGGGTTGACCGGTTGCTTCCTGCAGACGTGCATAGGCGGTGGAAGAGGAAAGAGAAGGGAAGCGGGCTGTGGAGTAACGTTTTTACCACAATTTCTTAGGAAACTGAGTGCAATAATTGAGTAGTTTTGCAAACTACCAGTACTACACTTGAAACAGTTCAAAACCTATACTCCCTTGCCAGCGCACGCTTCCTGCATGAAACGGTCAGCGTCGCCCTAGAGCGTCAATGCTGCATTAATACCCGGCCAGAGGGGAGGCGACCTCTCACTGGTGCCATCTTTGAAGCGGCGCGACGGCCGAGAGAGCGCCGCTTCCCGGTGCACGCGACTGCTCCGCGTCGAGGCTAGCCATAGGCCCTGTTTGGATCCATGGGTTAGAGTTAGTTTGAGCTAGTTGGGGCTCAAATAGCCCTAAAGTATCCAAGCATGAGGGTTTAAATTGGAGCAAGTTGCACCAACCCCACCAAAAAAAACTATCCCACCCAAGAGGTGCTAACTAGAGATAGTTCTCATTGGGACCACTGAAAAATCACTTTTCTCTCTTCATCAAGTGCATTTATTGTCAATCTAACCATGTCACCCAAAAACCACTTTGGCTACAGTTAGTTGAGGGTTAGTCATGAGTTAGTCTAACCTCTAGCTAAGTTAGAGTATCCAAACAGGAGCAGTATAGGACATGCAAGTTGCTCAAAGCATACAGTCAAATTCGTATGTGAAAGGATTTTTCTTTTTGAAAACGTAACGTGAAAGGAATTTTTTTTAGAATGCTCTTGGCATGTCGCTAACATGTGATGAGTTAACCGACCTCAATAGACGGCAAAAACGCCAGCCCGCCGCACTTTGAGAGAGACGAGGAGGGAGAAGAGATACGAGCTGTTGGATTACTAGAGATAGGTGCCGCATGGAAGCCAAGAAATATGGTGACAGCGTGGGTTAGCCATGTACTAGTATGATGTAACTACACTAGGCTGCCATGTTTCGTACTCTTCCAGTCCACTTTGGAGATGATTGGTTGATTTTATATCGCTGAATAATATAAAATATTATGAGTGCAGACGCTCCATGACGAGGTTCCTTGCTCCTTCTCGGTCATCGGGAATCTATGTTCTTCCACTCTATTTTTTTACGTTAGCTTTGTTCATCCTTTTGCCAACACGCGAGACATCTAGCATCAAGGTGCACGTGTCATGCAAGGATCGTTCCATCTATATGAAGATCACATGGGACTGGAACTACGAGACGGACATGTACCCAGGAGTGGACGTGTGAACCTGTGTAATGTAGCGCAGTAAGTGAAGTAGAAAGGCACAAATAGTATGAACATGCGTGGCATATAGGCATTTATCTCTTACTAGCACTAAATGGTGTATCTGCAATGCCCGGTAATGTTATGGAGTACATAACTAAGTACTCTACTACTACTATATTAATTGGAGGCACATATTAGGTTTTGTATTTGTTTACGTGTATGCCCCGAGACCTTTCAACTAGATGTGTCTTTCTCTCCAGGTTGCACTTTGTATCGTTCATACCACTAGTACAGTAGTACTACTACGTGTGGTCCTCGACCCAGAAGTGGAGACGCTCTACCACGCTGTTCATGTCCAACTCCTTTCGCTGACGTGTGGGACATCCAGCATGTGTCGTGTGTTTGGCACTCCTTCATCGTTACAGTTGAAACGCTAGCATTCATCAGAAATAAAAAATAAATATAAATCACCAGTGATACTATACCATGCGGTTTCCTTGCTCCTTGATATCGGAAAGAATACTTCCACTCACCGACATGTGGGACGTCGACCATCCTGGTCCACTTTACATACCAGCAGAACTCCAAGGGAGAGTCACCCCGGTCGTCGCGCCAAAATAATTACTAATGAGCCATCAAATCACGGGCCCAACCTTACCCACTGTGAAGTTCCTTGGACGAAGGAACCATCATGACTTCGTTGAATTCCGCTTCTTGAAGAAAACTACTGTACCAGCAGTACTGCTAGCTATAGTAGTTACTCCAGCAGAGGCCTCCTTTGGTTCATAGGATAGCAATTTTATAGGAATATGAAAATCATAGGAAGTGAGATGACATGCATCTCAATTCCTGTAGAGAAAGAGATGCCATTTGATGCATAGGATAGGAATTTTTCCATTGAGTCTAGGCTAATGTACTGGTAATTTGCTCTAAAAACTACAGTAGGAACTAGTAGTACTGGTACATGCTCATAATTAATTAAACAAATGTACGGGCGACACAGAAACACACACTAACTACTAGTACTACTACTTCTCAAATGCTGGCCAGACATCGTCGTTCTCCTTCACGGCTTTGTCGGCAACACCACACCGTGCTTGGATCTCCGCCGACCTCTCCGCAGCAACGCGTGCGTCCTCTTATTTCTTGTGGCGGCGGGCCTCTCTTTTCTTGAGTGCTTTCTAACTTTTCCGCTCCCTCTGTGCGGCTTTGGCCGCCTCTTGCTCTACTGCCCATTCGGCCTTGGCAGCTTCAAATTCCGCCCACATAGGTGTGAGGTCGTAAGCGGCGATGAACTCGGCACGGCAGAATGCCACCGCTTCCCTACAATTCTGTGTGCGGTCATGGGCGGTGAGGAACTCAGCACGGAGGGATGCCATCGCTTCCTTACCGGTTAGCGTGCGGCGCGGTGGCATGAACGACGCTTGGTGACAGCTCTGGTGGTCATCGAAGGCTAGCTCGCGACAAGAGCGGTTGCATGGACACCTAGTTGTCAATACGTGTCGCATACGCTTCACAGGGTCATCATCCATGAGTTCACATTTTACAACCATGCCAGCATCCGACCGCCTTGGCCTACCGAAACCCCTTCCATCGCTAGTGCGCACTTCCGTCCTGAAACGATCACCGTCTCTCCAGAACGTCACTGGCATATTCACCGGCCTTAACTACAGGTGCAGTTGGTGTGTCACTCACATGCCGGCCAGATGCCCGTTGGGCCCACATGTCAGTGATACAATGCACCTGCGGTTAAGTCATTGAAGCAGTGTCCGCATTCACGCCCGACGTGACCTCTCACTAGCGCCGGCATTGTAGCAGGGAGACAGCCGAGAGAACGCCACCCGTGCGGCATCCCGGTCCAAGCGACTATTCTGCGTTAACGACACCACGGCTATCCTTCCGTCTGCCTCCCACATTAATGACACGCGGCTGCCGATGAACCTACTCCAGCATGAGCCGTCCATCCGTCTGTTGCGGCTCATTGCCATTTGCCCGCTATATTAACTTGAGCCCCAGCTCCCAGCCATAGCCAAAGACCCACACTCATTCTTCTCCGGTCCCTTACTTCTGTCGGCACCATTCCAACCATGGCCTCCTGGCGCTCCAAAGCTCTCTTGGACGTACTGTCACAGGGGCAGACGAAGGACATCAGCGGCCCCGCTCTGGGCGCACTACAAAGCTCTCTTGGACGTACTGCCGCAGGAGCAGACGAAGGAGATCGCAGGCTCCCCCCTCCCCGGCCGTCCTCCGCCGCCACGACCACGAAGCCGACGCGCATGTGCAGATGCAGCCGGCAGCGAGGAAGAGTAGTAGATGGTAGGTTGCCGCCGCTCTGTTCCCAGGAAGGCCACTGCTCCTCCACTCATTCGATGCCAAGCTTAGTAGGATAAACATCGGTGGCCAATTAGCCGCTTGACGGCGACGTGGAGGTGGAAATCTTCAGAACCTTGTCCTCCGAAGGAGGAGTTTATCGAGGCGGATGAGGAGGAGGAAAATGCAATAGTCGACTTTCTCAGGTTCATGGCCGGACATGGTGGTCGGGCGCCGGTGATCGTTTAGATTAGGTTTATAGTAAGTTTTAGTATGGTTGGTGCGAAATGTGTAATGAATTTCGTCCAGTTTATAGGAAAAGTTTTTGAAATGTAATGAATTGCATCAGTTAATTTGAAATTTGCTTTGTTTGCACGAATTTCGTCTGGTTAGTTCATATAGTTGTTGATAGGTATGCGGGCAGCATTGGGTGGCATCCATCAGTGTCCTCGGACAAATGCCGGTGCAAATTTGAGGGCCAGCGCTGGAGATGCCCTAAGTATCATGCTATAATCACTAACAGTGCTCCATTATTTCGCAGGGAATAGTTTTCCCTCGATCAAAATCAGATCCGCCATGTTTCGCACACCTCCCATGTAAGAGTGTAGACTCTTGCTTACATAAAAATGGAGCAAGTGGACGCCACTGTAGGACGTCATATCACTCAAACTAGCCTGCCTAACACGCGGGAAAGCACCGCCCTTGTCATTTTGTTCTGGATTTCAATGATCGATCGCACGAAAATGTTACACTTTGCAAGTTCAAAAGGAAAATGCGGCACACTTACAACTCGTACGCGTCGCACCCCTGACAGTCCGGCTCGCACACTGCTCACTAGAGGGGACACGCGTTGTCTCGCATTTTCACTAACATGTGGGACTGCAATTGAATAAACCGTCGATAGCTGAAATCTAATCGCTCGGTGTGCGTCGACTGAGAAGAGAGAGACGGGGGAGGGAGAAGAGATCACCCACCCGCCGCGCGTGGACTCCAAGAAATATATATGGTGATAATGTGAGATGGGCCATGGGGGAGTCTGGAGTAAGTGAAGTAGAAAGGCACAAATGCTATGAACATGCGTGGCATATAGGGTGTGTTTGGTTGCGTTCTCATCTCAGCATAGTTGTTCCCTCTTCATGCATGCTCAACTCAACACCCCTCTTCATGCATGCTCTCTTCATGCATGCCTCTAGTGTATTTTGCTAAACTAGTGTGGACTCATGCATCCTCCATACACTCTACCAAACACCCAAAAGTGGGTCGAGAAGGGAACTCTTGGGCGGCACTTGTCTCTTACTACGTACTCCCTCTGTTCCAAATTACTCGTCGTGGTTTCAGTTTGAATTTGAACTAAAACCACGACAAGTAATTTGGAACAGAGGGAGTACCACTAAATGTTGTACGTGCAATGCACGATGATGTTATGGAGTACGTGCCTAAGTACTCTACTACTACTATATTAGTTGGAGGCACATATTAGCTTTTATATTTGTTTACATGTATGCCCCGAGACCTTCCAACTAAACGTGTCTTTCTCTCCAGGTCACACTTTGTATCGTTCATACCACTAGTAGTGGTCTCCGACCCAGAAGTAGAAGAAGTGTAGACACTCTACCACGTTGTTTTTTTGCCCTGGGCTCTACCACGCTGTTCATGTCCCACTCCTTTCACTGACGTGTGGGACATCGAGCACGTGCCGTGTTTGGCACTCTTCGTCGTAAGAGTTGAAACGCTAGCATTCATCAGAAATAAAAAAATATATAAATCAGCAATGATACTATTTTTTTGAAAAATTTATCCTGGTCTACCCCGGTCGTATCGCAGGCCCAACCTTTCCCACTGTAAGTTGGTCGGATGAAGGAACCATCATGACTTCATTGAATTCCGCTTCTTCAAGAAAACTTACTGTACGCGAAGACTGGACGACACTGTACCACGTCATATCACTGCAACTCACTAGGCCATCCTCAAAAAAAACCACTAGGCCAAACTAGCCCGCCTATAGGTCATCTATTTTGGAACGGAGGGAGTACATCTCCGTACTACTATGATTTTCTGTTGTACGTCTCTGTACTTTTGCTACGATTTTCCTACCCTATGAACCAAATGAGGCCTGAATGTATCCGTGTCGACTAAGCCTACAATTTTAGGAGCTTGGGCTATTGGCCGCTCGACGACAGATAAGTATAAGCGTACCACGAGCTCATCAGCCCCAACGTTTCTCTTGGGTGAGTGTTTTGCAAGTACTATAGCTTGCACGGTAGCTAGCCTACTAACACTAAGAATCGTCAAACAAGCCCTGCTGATATGACAAATAGTTTGAACTTACATCTAAGCATGCCATATATTACATCAAAAGCTGGTGAGGATACATCTATTTCCATAACTCGGAGAGGGTTCGCATGATTCACAATCAAACAAAAGTAGCAAGTACTGCCCACACAAGACAATGCACTAGCCCTAAGATGGTTTGATAGCACACATTGTTCTGGTAATTAAACACAGGGCAATGCAAACTACCCTGAAGGATTAGCGCAACCAACTATTTCTTGTCATCGATCTCTCGGGAAATGACCACAGCACGGAAAGCGGCATGCGAATCAATCTCTGAGGCGATGTCCACAGGACTGACCGCGACATTAGAATCAATCTCTGGGGCGATGTCCATAGGATGGACAGCGGCATCGGAATCGATCTCCGCACGGTGCCAACAGGACGGGCCGCGACATCGAAAACGATCTCAAGGGCGTTGTCCACAGGACGGGCCGCGACATCAGAATCATCAAGGACGTCCACCGGCACCTGCACAACCCTAACATATTAGCAAGCACATTGTAAATAATCAAAAACCACAACTATGGTAATAAGCCATTATTTTTTACCTTGTGCAGCTCACCGGGGGATCCCATCCATCCGGGGCCATATCCTCGTCCTCGATGGGGGCCATCACCTTACCAGGGGAATATTGCTTCTCAACAGCGACTATCTCCTCAAACTCGGCCTTGAGCCTCGCATAGGTGACCATCAGAGTTTCTGGGTAGGCACGGTGGGGCCCTTGCTGTTCTTCCAACTTTCTTTGAGGAGTTCGTCCGCCAACATCGTCAACTCTTTGGCCAGTGCTTGTTTCTTGGAGTTCTTCGTCTCCATGGGTTGGCCCGCCAACATGGTCAACTGGTTGGTCGGTGCTCGGTTCCAGAATCCATCAATGAACTAGAGATTGCTGTCTCCAGTGGGTTGCCCGCCGACAACTCTTTGCCTAGTGCTCCAGAATCCATCAATGAACTGACAAACAAAAAGCAATCAAAAGGAAACCACAATCGCAATGAAAACGGGAAAAGAATTGGCTGTGAGAATCGGTCGATGCTTCGCAAAAAGAAGATTCTTGGAATGAAAATGTAGCAGCATCACTGATACTCCCACCTTTCCTTCGTCAGTACAGAATAAAAATGGCAGAAGTGAGTAGCATGGAGTGAGGTTTTCTTCAAGAAAGGGGAGAAAGGGCTTCAACGAGCGTTCGAGTGAAATGATGGTTTCTTCGTCCAGTCCAACTTCGAGGCCACTTTACCACTATTGGTAAAGGTGTGTTTGTGATATGATGGGTCATGACGGCCACACTGGGGTGACCAGTGAGTTTCGACTGTAGCACCTCGCTGGGATTTGGTGGATGGCACGCGGGCCCGGATGCTGTGATGTCCCGCATGTAGATAGAGCGGCTAGTCATATAGGAGTGCTCACTATTGTGCACGGCGACCGAGGCGGAGAGGAAAATGAGAGAACTACGTAATTAATGCATGAGTTTAATTAGGGTAGTTTTGTAAAGTACAAGATACATTCCTCCAATTGCAAAATGCCTTGGTTGATGAGATTTGAGATTTGAGCCCTATAAGAGCATGGTTAATAGTATAGCCAGATGTTGGCTATAAGCCAGTGCCATGTCATCTACAGCCCATCTTATAGCCAACATGTACAATAGTAGATCAAAAGAGTTTATTACTTTTTTATTATGTGGCCCACCTTTCATTCTCCAAAGTGCCTAGGAGCACGTGCTAGAGCTGGCTCTTCACGAAGAGCCCGCTTACATTCTCTCTCCTCTTCTCTTTCCTCCAACTAAGCAGAAATATACTAGTTTAATCCTTATAGCCCCCTGACTCAGCTCTATTGTACTTGCTCTAAACCGGAAGGGAGGGAGTACTGCACGCGGTGTAGTCTAGTCACAGGTTGAAATCTCTAGAAAGGAAAATACTCCTTTTCGGTTTACAGGGCTATACTAGCAAGTACTAGTACTACAATAGTCGGCTCAAATAGCAATTTTGTCTCATGCTAGAGCCTGGCTATATGCGTGCTCCAAGGCACCGCACCACGCGAGCGTTCGCAACTGCCACGTTCGGGTTGTTCTTGGCTCTTCGCCTCTTCTAGAAGATGAACAATGATGTTACTCCTACTTCTATAGTATCAAATCCACTGTTGTATGTCCGTCCACCTCGTGCGGGAGGGATAGTGTGTAGAGAAATCTCCAACTAGTCCTGCCAGCCACCACGCTCATGCGCGAGGGAGGGACGCATCTTCATTGACTTACTGCTCCTACCTTTGCGTCTATGATAGGTGGGCCCAACAGGTGGTTGGCCCACCTGTCATGCAGCCAAAGGCAGGTGCAGTTAAGGCATCGGAGCTCAGTCCGCGAGGGAGAGGGCATTGTAGTAATCAAACTTCTCGGTCTTGTACGAGTTGACGCGACACATCAAAGCACAGCACTCGATATAAGTCTTTTTACACATTTCAAATGGACTACAACATACGGATGTATGTAGACATATTTTGCTTCGTATGTAGTCACTTCTTGCTATCTCTAAAAAGACTTATATTTGGAAACGGAGGGAGTACAACGCATGCATGCATGCCATGACTTCCCTTTTGATACTTGCATGTGTTGATTTGATGCACCTTGCCAAATTTTGACTATAAATTTAACTAACCAAATTTTCATGCATGTCACAAAAAATTACGGGCTCTTTGGATTGTGACTATGTTTGTCTTATGTTGCCACATTATTTTCCCCACACTTGCCACACTTGCCTAACTTGAGTTGCTCAAATTGTTAGACACACTTTGGCTTGCCTAAGGGAATCTTGCCACACTTTTTGTTTCTATGACATGTGGGGTTCACTACTAATAAAAAAAATCTTGTCTTAGGTGTGGCTAATAAAAAGACATATATTTAGGAACGGCAGGAGTAGAAAATGTAAATAGTAATGCATGTTGGGGCAACCCACGTTTCCGATAATTTTAGCCGTGGGATTGTTCACAATTTTTACGAGGGGGTGGTTGTTCATTTAATGGAGGGACTTGTACCAGACTTGAACGATACAAAGTGCGACCTGGCACACCGTAACACCACTTGGAACAAGCAGGTAGCTATCTCAAAAAACAATTAACAACTAAAAAACGGCGACCTGGCACGTAGTACACAATTTTAAACGATAGGTCGGGGCCTCCGCGCTTGCTTGCTAGGGTTGCTCTATTCACACACTCTCATCCTCTCCAGATCAAAACAAGATAGGGGTGGTAACACTGTCTTTCTCCCTTCAAAAAACACTGTCTTTCTATCCTCACTGTTGGTTATAGATCCGGACGTATCCCCCTCCGCTGGTGAAGGGGAGTAGGGGCAGTGTTTAGGCCATCGTCAACAGCGAGGGAGGAGACCCACTGACGGCTGCACCGTTATCTCTGGCCGAGCGCCGGCGCGGGAGGTCCTCCGATCCCTTCATCGTTGCCCTAGTTTGGGCGGATCCGGCCTCCCTCCGCCCATATCCTGACGACCTTCAGGTATATCTTCCTTCAAAACCGCCTTAGCTCTACTTCCCCAACTCGCTACGTCATTGCATGTGCATCATTTTCTACCTCTCAGCCCCTCTCGATCGGATGGTCCAACGTCACCTATTTTTTTCCTATTGTTAGAGGTAAAGCTACTTCATGGAGTCGAATCTTGTACTTGGTTCAAACAAGAAATAAAGTGGGGTGCGGGAATTTAGTTTGTACGTCGGAGTTGGTACAAATAGGAAGGAAAGGGGGTGAATGTAGGACAAACTGGTCATCCAACTGGTCTCTTGGTCGAAAAGGGAAATATCGGGTAATGTTGTACACAGTGGTATGACCAGGACTAGATTTGTTATCCACACATAGGAGTAGGTGGCTAGAGTGAACAAAAATGGGACCAACCCAGATATGTTTCTTGGATGTTTGTTTCTCGGGGCAACAAACTCTGAATCACCACTTTATGCCCCTGCTTAGGTACATGGTGTTGGACTGCTGGTGCACCCACTGTCCCATGCCCTTATACCAAATATTTAGCTATTCTTAATCTAATGCCCCTGGTAAAATGAAGCCATGCCACTGTTATAAGCCATGACAAGTTTAGCCAAATGTTTTTTCTTGTAATTTTTTGAGACTTTGACTATTTCCATTGTAGCTCTTTGTGCAAACAGGGATATCCATTTCACTAGGTTGTTGTTGTGACCTTATGGTGCACTACACAAAACACTTCTTAAAAGAAGTGACTTTTGTGTTGTTTAACTGGAATGTCAGAATGGAATAGTTGATTCATTTTGGGGGAACTGCACAAAGGAAGATATGTGTTCCAATCCTCATCATCTGTATTGGCACCATAACTTTCCTTCAGGTAAGAATGATATTTAATGCATGTGTTCATATCTATTTTGTGACTCCCATGAGAAAATAATGCTATTGTTTACTAGTAAACTTGTACTCCCTCACTGACAAAACCAATTCAGAAATAGAAGGCCAATCATGTACTTGGTTTCACAAACTGTTGAGGAGAAAGAGAAACAGAGGATGAAGAGGAAGAAGAAGAACAATAAACAGTGCTAAGGTGATCTTGCTGAAGCTAGAGGCCTTAGTCGAGGCCATTCAAGGGCTTCGGCAATGTCTACCTTACATGTGAGACGATCCTCCAGGGAGCCCTTCCACTTCTGCTGTCTCTCCTGCAAGGTCACTAATTAATTAGGAGTACTTAAGTACCACTAATTTATTGCTGCCTAATTTTCCTGTCGGAGTTAAACAAATCTTTAGTAGCACCTTATGTTGAATCATGTACGTGTGTATGTTTATCTATGGAGGTGAATCATGTGGTGGAGTAGGGAGGGAATATTTTTAGCGTCATGACATAATAGTGCTATTGTTTTGCATGTCAATTTATTTCCATTGGTTTAATGAAGCAATGTTTTGCATACTGTCCATCATGAATTTGATGCTACTGTTAGAGTAATATGCTAATGTCTTTCTATCCTTTCTCACCAAGCTAATGAAGGTTTCCCCTTGTTCCTACTTGTGCAAATAGGGATCATGTTGTGCCAATCATACATTTTAGTGGAACTACACAAGACAATACAATGAACTTTAACCCAGCCAGTGCTTTAACTCTGCTGGAAGTTCTTGGTAATCTTTCGATATAATCTCAGCACTTGTAGACAAGAGTGATTTCAACCATACATTTGAAGCGCACAAAAACATACACTGTTGAGTGATTCCAGTGAGTGCTTTATCATCTCTTATGGGACTACATGAATAAGATTTTTTCCTCAGGTTTGTACCGGCCTAAGGCCTTCATCCATATTAGTTTGCTGTCATCTCTATTTGTATCGTGCTACTGTCATGAGAAACTCCATTGTCTTTGCACGTTAAAGTTTTGCAACCTATGATACATGGCAATGCTTTGAGTGTTGAGCTAATTGGCACTGATTAAACAAACAAATACCTCTCTTTAAGCACGACTACTATGTTGCTAACTTTACCCATTAAGGTAATGAGGGTGCTTCTATTTGTTAGTGTATTTTTCATCAACTACTCCACTATTACAGTAATCTCACTCTCTCAATATATGTGCCAACAGAGATGCTCGATTTTGGTGGAACTGCACAAAAACTTTGGGTGTTTCATTGCCTCGACAGCATCCTTCCTTTCATGTCAGTCCCTAATCTGGGCTTGCATTCTTCCTTTGATGTCGGTCGCTTGGCTTATCTCGGCTTCCAGTCAAAGGAAATAGTAATTTATATGCTACCTCGCACAGGTTGGTACTGGCCTTTATCATGATTATTGTGCTTGTCATATGTATTGGTAATTTGGTATTGTGCTACTGTCTGCCGATTTCATAAAGGAGTAATTTGGAGCCTGAACTCGTAGTCAAATCATTACATTGGGTGATTTCAGTAGAACTGCACAAACAGATCAGATGGACAGGTACTTATGCTGCTGCTATGTACTCCAAAGTTCACTCAGACAGGCATCAATGTTGACAAGAAGAAGTTCTTATATTCATTCAAATATCAACTGGTGTCAACCAGTTGTCAAACTCCAAGTATTAGGAGAGTGAACGCCGAAAATATTGCTTGGTGCATAGCCCATGTCGGCGTTCTGGGAACGGGGGTCCCTAGACGTGCCTGCCTGCGGCCTACAGCGCGGCTCAAGTGGGGGCCCAGCGCGGCCCATCTTCATCAGCTCAAGCTCAAGACCCTCGCGAGGGGCCAAGCCTCGCGGGGCGGATGACGGAAAGCTTCCTCTGAGGCAGCCTCATCAGGCAGGCTCGCGAGGAGGCGAAGAGATCAAGGCAGGGGTACCTCACGAGGAACCCGTGACGCAAGCCATGACGATCGAGACCAGGCGGGCGCCAGGCGGGCGCCGGCCTACGCAGTGTCCTTGTTTCCCCTTTGGTGCAAAGGAGGCAAGCACATGCCAAAGCATCGGGCAAATGTTGCCATTCCGGTGCAACGAGACCAAGACTAGCAGAGCGGCAGGACGGAGGTCACCGTGGAGCCCAAGACGGCGTCATCACCAGTGCTTTTGGCAGCCGAAGACCACCTTTGGTCAGGATAATTTGTACTATATGTTCCACTTCAAAATGGCCAATTGTTGGCACCCTTACCGCTCATTATTTGGGGAGGGGCCCAGGGCCTCTATAAATAGAGCTAGCCACCACAGAGTAGAGACATCAAGACGACATCGAGAAGACATCGAGAAGACATCACGAAGACACTGAGAAGACATCGAGAGATCTGGTAGAACCCTAGCAGAGAGAGAGAGGCGACTGAACTCACCCAAGAAGTTCATCGCACCAGCTCAAGAACACCTCTCGCGAGGCTGTTCTTCCCTTGTACTGTTCGTCATCAGCCCCTGAGGCAATCCACCACACCACACACTAGAGTAGGGTACTACACCACAACGGTGACCCGAACCAGTATAAACCTTGTGTCCCTTGTATTGTTCATTGTTTCCAGCTTAGATCACGTGAGGAGATTGGACGTAGATCGGTAGGGGAGAGATCTCCGCGCGCACCCCAGTGTTCGAACCTCAAGGGTCTGCCGGAACCCGAAATCCGACATTTGGCGCGCTAGGTAGGGGTGCGCCGGAATCTTTCTTCCGTCGTTCGCGTGTGATCTTCTGTCGTGTCCATGGCTGACGCTCGTCGGGCTCGCGCCGAGCGTCGGGCTGCTCTCGCCACCCGCATTGCCCAGACGGTGCCCGTCGGTGGACGTTCTCATCGTTCCCCGTCGCCTGCCGCTAACGCCACCACCCGCCCGGCGGGGAACGAGCAGCAGGCCTCCTCCCAGCATCCTTCGGTGCGGCGGGAGGGCCGCACCGCCACACCGTCGCTGACTCCAGCCGCTTCTTCGTCCCATGCCCGTCGCGCCCCCACGGACGCGCACGCCGCGCTGCTCCTGGCAAGAGAGCTCTTGCACTACCGCCCCGTCAACGACCTTTACGAAGACTGGCCCGCCCGCATCACCGAGCTCGTCAGCGCCGCAGGGGGCTCCCCCTTGCCGTCCCTCTCGCTGCCTCGCCCTCCATTCCGCGCAGGAGGCGAGGATCAGGAGGTGCCTCCACCACCTCCTCCCCAAGGAGGCGCCCTGGCTCCAAGGCGCGCAGCCCTGGGGCGAGACCCTCCGCGCCTGGCGCCTGCGTAGCAAGAAAGGAGCTGCCAAGAGATCCATCATCCCCAAGAAGGTGCTCGCACGCTCCCAGCGCCGGCGCGCCAAGATCGCGTCGCTGCACCTCCACGCCAAGACCCCGTGCTGCTCCAAGCTGCGGCGCGCGGTAATCCCCAGGAGCAAGCCCAGTACCAGCAAAAGGCACCAGTGGACACAACAGGCTGCCGTGCCCTCACTCCCGAGCTATGCGGTGTCGCATGGCCAGGCAAGTTCAAGCTTCACCTGCCCCCTCGCTACGATGGCACGGCGGACCCTGCGGAGTTCCTGCAACTCTACGAGCTATGCATCGAAGCCGCCAACGGAGACGAAAGGGTCATGGCGAACTGGTTTCCCATGGCGCTCAAGGATGGGGCCCGCACCTGGCTCCTGGCACAATCTCCTCCTAGGACGAGATGCGCACTCGCTTCATCGCGAACTTCCAGGGCACTCGCGACCGGCCCCCGGCCGTGAGCGATCTGCGCCGCATCAAGCAACAGTAAGGAGAAACCCTGCAGAAATACATCCAGCGCTTCAACAACGCTCGCCTCAAGATCCCCAAGGTGACTGAAGAAGCCATCATCTCGGCCTTCTCCGATGGCGTACGCGACGTCAAGATGATGGAGGAGCTAGCAATCCATGAAGACCTGTGCACATCCCTGGAGCTGTTCAACTTGGCGACCAAGTGCGCCAGGGCTGAGGAAGGGCGCCTTTCCCTCCTCGAACTCCCGGCTGCCGACCCAGAAGATAAGAAGCCCAAGGCCAAGGACGTGAAGCGCAAGGGGGCTGCCGTGTTGCGGCAGAGCCAGACACCAAGCGAGGTAGGGATCAGCCTGAGTCATCAAAGGGCAGCCGGTACTGCGTGTACCACGAGCTCCACACCCACAAGACCAACGAATGTCAAGAGCTCAGGGCCGTGAGAGATGGACGTGTCGGCCGACGCCCCGAGCGCAAGGATAGGGGCAATGGCCAAGGAGGAGGAAGAGGGGCAGATAATGGGAAGACTGTGGCCCTCGCCAAGGGTGGTGAGACCGACCTCGCGAGGATCACTGGCAGGACCAGCCTCGCGAGGGAGGCTGGAGAGATCAGCCTCGTGAGGATCGCCCGCGCGGCAACGCAGGCCTTCCTCCTCTGCCGCCACCGCCAAGGAGGACTGAAGACCAACATCAAGACGAGGGGGCTGGGTGCTTCCAGGAGCCGCGCGCAATCGCTTGCATCTTGGGTGGCGCGCAGGCCCCAGCCTCACAGCGCATCTTCAAGCAGTTTGCTCGCGAGGTGAATGCAGTCCTCCCCGAGCTTGAGGCCACACGCCCTCTCAGGTGGTCCGCGTGCGCTTTCATGTTCAGCTCTGCGGATCAGCTCAAGTGCAGGGCAACGGCCGGAGTCCTCCCGATGCTTTGCTCCCCAGTCATCAGCAACGTGCAGGTCACCAGGACCCTCATTGACGGTGGAGCAGGACTCAACGTCCTGTCCATCGAGACGTTCGACAATCTCCAAGTGACGTACGCTTAGCTTCAGCCAACCAAGCCCTTCTCAGGAGTCACCGATGGTTCCATAGTTCCGATAGGGCAGGTTTGCCTTCCAGTCACCTTCGGGCAGCGCAACAACTACCGCACCGAGCTCATCGACTTCGACGTTGCCCACATCCGTCTGCCATACAACGCCATCCTCGGGTACCCAGCCCCGGCCAAGTTCATGGCAGTCACTCACCATCGATACAATGTCCTCAAGATGCCAGGAAGCGGTGGAGTCATCACCGTACCCTGTGAGGAAAGGGCCGCAGTGTGTTCACTTGAGCACGCGTTCCAAGCCACAGCAATCGAAGACCCAGACCGCAGAAACGGAAGACTTCCCAAGGCGACCCCCAAGAAGAAGAAGGCTTCTCCTGGCCCAAGCCATAAGGAGGCAGGCGCCTCCGGAGGTGTTGGGTCAGGATCTGCGCCCAATCAGGGAGCGCCACCCTCTCTCGCATAGGAAGGCGCGCCCGGTGCCCTCCTCAGGCAGCGCTTGGGGGCTCTTTCATGGAGAGCCACCGAGTTTGCCAAGGTCACGAGGGAGGCGCTCGGGCACCACTTGGAGGGGTGCTTCCAGGCACGTTTCCCTCGGGAAGGTACAAGGCAAGGAAGACCAAACCCTCAGGAGTTCATCGCAAGCAAAACTCAGGAGCTACAGGAGTCGAGAGTCATGCGCGGCACAGCCGCTTGCCCGCCATGACCCCACATCCAGGCGAGGATGGTGGGCTACGCGTCTGCATCGACGTACCAGGGCTCAACCAAGCCGCGTCTTAGGAGCGCCTCTGGCCTTCGCGCGCGGGGCGTTGCGAGGGTCCGCCTCACAGCTACGTTCGCATGCCTTTCGGCCTGCCGAACGCGGTCGCCGCTCATCGGCGCCTGCTGAGGAGCATTCTGGAGGCTCAGGAGGTCAGGCATGGTACGGTCCTGGCGGGGATGGAGAAGGCCCTCGGAAACCTACCCGTGCCCCCGGAGCCTCCCGAGGCTCCTGGGCCTGGGGGCTCGTGAGGGTCGGCGTCTTCATCACGCATCGCCCGCTTCTTCAGCATCACTTCATCTTCAACGGCACTAGGTGACATCTTTCTAAGTTCCGTTTTTAGCTGGGAGCACCCACAGGGCCGCATCATTCCCAGACCGCGTGGGTCCATCCCTGCGGCATGTATCTGTTTTGCTTATGCTCTTTACTTACCTTGTCGGGGGCGCCCCTCGGGCTGCATCATCCCCGAGCTGCTCGGGCCTGGCCCAGCGGCATTTTCTTTTCCTGTGTCTACTTAAAATGAATTTCCTCCTGCATGCTTAACATACCCAACCTAATCGCCTACTCGATTGACGCCTACCTATGGAGCCCCTTGCTCTAGCACGGCATCTGCGCACAGGTCCGTCCCTGCAACGCCGAAAAATCTGAGTGGTCGAGCTCTGGCCGCGGCAGCCCTGCAAGGCGCCGCCTCACCAGGCCCTCAGTGCCCCAATCACTTCCCCGGAGCGACCAAAGGTTGGCTGGCAACCGTAACTACAGGTCTTGTTTCTCTTTATGACTGGTGTGTAGGACCTACTCCAGGAGCAACGCTAGGGACATCGTGAGCTGTCTCTCCCTCTCTCCGGCATGGACCGCTTGCACGTTAAAAGGGGAGCGCCTGAGCATCGCGACTCATGGGCTCCTACTGGCTCTCCAGCCCTCACCCCCTGGCCTTGACCCACGGCATCGCGACCAGTCATACCAGCAGCGGCTGAGCTTGCTTGAGGGCCGGGACATGAGGACGTAGAGCATTAAGGAAAATGTGGGGGAGTGGGAAGAAGCTCGTGAGGACCTAACCCAGCAGCGCCTCAGCTGCCACCGATCGGGCCAGGCGCTTCATCGAGGAACTACACCAGACTCAAGAGATAAGTCACGCCCTTAAAAGAGTTGGACCAACGCAGGGCAAAACCCTCGCCCAGTGCGGCTCTGTCACAGCAACGTTACCTTCCTTTCTCGCCCAGCGAGGGCTGCTTGAGCGCTAAAGGGGACCTCCCGAGCATCGCGACTCGGGGGCTCTTATCGGACCTCGGGCCGCTCACCTCCTGGCCTTAACCACGGCATCACGACCTGGCATACCAGCGACGGCTGAAGCCTGCCTGGGGACTGGGACCTGTCAGTGTAGAGCGCCAAGTCCTCGCGAGGATAGAAAGGGGGAGCCGAGCTGAGACAGGACAAGCACCTCGCATTGATTCATTAAGGATATAATATTCATAAAAGACATGGCAGACGCCTTACATACCCCCGCGGGGTGTTGCTTCGATTCCTCGCAGGGAACAAGAGTACTAATCCTAAGGAACGCTAATCGCCCGCACCGCCGCAAGGGACGCCATCATCAACAGTGGGCTGCCCAACATCCACGCCAACCCCATCCAGATCAGTGGCGTCGGCGGCTGGACGCAGCTGCCCCGCTCCGAGCACCGTGCGAGCTCGGGGGCTCGTAGTTGTCGTCGCTCGTCTCCAGAGTCGCGAGGAGCTCGGGGGAGCCACTGAATTCCCCAGCTCCTCCGCTGCTACCCGAGGAGCTGCTGGAGGCCCGATGGGCAGGCCAGGTCCTCGCCGGTTCATCGCCCCTGCCGCTCTTCCTCGGGCAGCACTCCAGTCGGCGTCCTTCAGCGTCGAAGACCTTAAAGAACATCAGGGAGGCGCCGTCGTATTCAAGCTGAATTACGAGGGCGCCCACCGTCCGGCAGACCCGGGCGATTTCGCCCCATCCCCGGGTCATGAAGACCTTGCCGGGAGCGACAACCGCGACCTCCGCTCCGGTCGCAAGGGTGCTGCAGTCAGCATGCTACAGCCAGAGCTCCAGAGCCCCGCTCGGCGGCATCTCGTAGGCGAAGGAAGGAGGGAGGCGAATCCAATAGCTTGGAGGCATGGCGGTGTGGAGCACGAGCTCGCGAGAGGAGCGTTCAGCATGGACTCCAAGAGGAACGACGCGCACCACCATGACTCGCCGGTGTCGACGGCGGCACCGTCGGTGTTGCTCGACGCCTTGTCCCGTAGGACCTACGACGCGAGCGTGCAAGGGTAGTGGAAACCCAGGCGGCGGCCGCTCGTACCAGGGCCTCGGTGACTCCCGCTGAGCACCCTCATCTCGGTGGCAGAGGACTAGCCGCTTCTTCGGCAAAAGTGGGTCAGGACCCTCTCGGGGGGCCTTTCCCTTTTCTTCTGCAGAGAACCGGCGGATTGGTGCCATTGGCGTAAAGAGAAGCAAGAGCAAGGAAGGAGAAGGAAAGGAGCAGCAAGAAGGGATGGACTGAAGGGGCTCACCCAGCCCCGTACTTATAGCCGGAGGAGGCCAACCACCGAGCACCACGTTCGCAGGTAATCATGACCATTTTCTCTGCATGCAGGGACTTGTCAAGTCGTGCGGTCGCCGAGGCATCATGGGGAAGCGCATACGCCCATGTCCAGTCAACCACCACGCGGGGCCCGCGACGCTTCGCGCTTACCCCTTCGCTTCCCCGCCAGGCCAAGCCCGGGCGCGCCTTGGGCCCGGGGGCTACTGTCGGCATTCTGGGAACGGGGATCCCCAGATTTGCCTGCCTGCGGCCTGCGGCGTGGCTCAAGTGGGGGCCCAGTGCGGCCCATCTTCATCAGCTCAAGCTCAAGACCCTCGCGAGGGGCCAAGCCTCGCGGGGTGGACGACGGAAAGCTTCCTCATAGGCAGCCTCATCAGGCAGGCTCGCGAGGAGGCGGAGAGATTAAGGCAGGGGTACCTCGCGAGGAACCCGTGACGCAAGCCATGACAATCGAGACCAGGAGGGCGCCGGCCTGCGCAGTGTCCTTGTTTCCCCTTTGGTGCAAAGGAGGCAAGCACAGGCCAAGGCATCGGGCAAAGGTTGCCATTCCGGTGCAACGAGACCAAGACCAGCAAAGCGGCAGGACGGAGGTCACCGTGGAGCCCAAGATGGCGTCATCACCAGTGCTTTTGGCAGCCGAGGACCACCTTTGGTCAGGATAACTTGTACTATATGTTCCCCTTCAAAATGGCCAATTGTTGGCGCCCTTCCCGCTCATTATTTGGGGAGAGGCCCAGGGCCTCTATAAATAGAGCTAGCGACCACAGAGTAGAGACATCGAGAAGACATCGAGCAGACATCGAGAAGACATCGAGAGATCTGGTAGAACTCTAGCAAAGAGAGAGAGGCGACTGAACTCACCCAAGCAGCTCATCGCACCAGCTGAAGAACACCTCTCGCGAGGCTGTTCTTCCCCTGTACTATTCGTCATCAGCCCCTGAGGCAATCCACCACACCACACACTGGAGTAGGGTATTACACCACAACGGTGGCCCGAACCAGTATAAACCTTGTGTCCCTTGTGTTGTTCGTTGTTTCTAGCTTAGATCACGCGAGGAGATTGGACGTAGACGGTAGGGGAGAGATCTCCACGCGCACCCCAGTTTTCGAACCTCAAGGTTCTGCCAGAACCCGAAATCCGACAGCCCAGAAAAACACAGTCCATTCTTTGGTCCCAACTTGTGCCTTTTGGTTATCGGCAGATATGGTAGCAAACTGTATGGCATGGAGTCTAAAGATTCCAGACAAGTTGGTTGATGCGTATATTCATCTGGCACTTAATCAGTCTGCACGCCAGGGATGCTCCATTTTAGTTGAACTGCACACAAAAATTGGGTGGTTCATTTTCTCAACCGTCTCCTTTCTCGTCTGCAATGTAGAATTTTGGCGAGCTACAGGACCAAGATGAGCCAGTAAACTAGTTGGATGAAAGTAGTGGCCAAGTTTCTCAAACCTCCCTCGGCACGAGGCCACTATTTGAGGATAAACCTACAAGAAAAGTTCAGATTGTCTGTGCTGCCTCTTATGTACTCGAAAGTTTACTCGTACAAGCATTAATTTTAGCAAGAAGTACCTCCGACTGAACACCATTTACAAGTCTATACCCTAGGTAATTAAAGTTCGTCCATGGATCATATTGGATGTGATCTCAATCATTTGGATGCATAAACATACTGAACATATGTATATCTGAATCTTTTTGTAAATTATCTATGGATATTGTTGTCTGATCTATCAATCATTTGGATCCATAGACATGCTGAACTTGTGTATATATGAATCTTTTGAGTTGTTTATAGTGAATGTTGGCTATGAATATGAATGTGTCCTTTGAACCTGAGCTTGATACGAATGTTTACCTTTTCTGTTGTACTTGTGTGTGAACTTGTTAGTATGCCTACTGTGGGGTTTGTGACGTGTGGGTGTCCACGACACACCTTCTTCCCGAGAAGAATTGCACCTGCTTTGTTAGCGTAGCAATGATGCATCAGCTCTTTTTAATCTTTTTGCTCTGTCTTGCCCCCTTCCCCGCTCAACCCCTACCGTAATGTTTTCGGCCTCAAAACAAACATAGTACTGCGTTGTTTTTGGGGCTTGATGAAAAATCGAGTGCTGCTTTCTGTAGGTTGGCCCACCCAGCAAATGGGCTGCTGGTCCACCACAGACTGGGAGGCTAAAAATACAAGTAGTATGGTGCAGAGGCAAGTAAAAACGCCATCGAGAGCCATCCACTGAAGAAAAAAATCGCTCCTGATGTGCTGCTTCGGTCATGCCACCGGCCCCCTCTTTAACCCAGTTCGTTCGGGGATCTAGTATCATTTTTTTCCAGAGGGCGAACAAGTATCAGCTAGGCCTAGGTTTTGTAGCCCACGACATACGGTGACAATGGTTTCTACTTATTTTTTGAGGTCCATACCGGCCTATGGGCTTTTTCTTAAAGATCGGTAGCCCAATGTATTTTTTAACCACATTATATATATTTATATTGTTACTATTATCGTATATTTTATAGAGACTTGTATATACATTATAAAAACATCCCACGTGTTATTAACTTATAAAAGTAAATGTTTAACAGAAGTTGGCAAAGAAAATCCTGGTTGTTTTTGACTCATAGGCAAGGAAAATCCTGGTGATTGCGTACAAAAGCTTGCGAAGATTTTAAGGACCAATGTAATAATAACGCGCTCATTTTTATTTTGAGCAATAACTCGCTAATTTGTTAATTATGTATATAAAAAGTGTGCCTCTACGGTTTATTTTTTGATATTAATTGCTCCTTCTAACATAACATTATCTATATAACGAGCCGAGCTAATTTGTGTATTTGAAGGAAGTGCAAATGGGCTGGGATTCCTTAGAAAATATAAATGGGCCGCATTGACGCAAAATTATTTGTTCACCCAGCCCAGCAAATGGATTGTACATTCTAGAAAACATGGATTAAATATATGCCACATTTTTGCAGGCTGACATGTGGGCCAATAGGTCGAATCTACGCAGGGCCTTGTCAACTCGGTCAACAAATGATTATGACATCCACAGCCATTGGATTTATATCCAATGGCCGGCATGCACCTTCAATCTCTCGTCTTCTTCCTCCAGCATCGCTGAGACCGCCTGGTCTGGCCTCCGGCGGCTAGCGGCTCTGCTTAGCACGCATCGCTGCGAAGCGCTACCCCATCGCCGGCCAGGCTATTCCTCCACCCCTCCACATCTCCTGTTATTCTCCACCGACTGTAGCCCCACGCCGCATCAGAACCAGTTATAACCCTTCTCCTCCTCTCAATCTGCGACTCCACTACCACGTCTTCCCATCTCCGAGTTGTTCCCTTCCGGGGCCTTGTCGTCGTCCACCGCCTCGCTGCGCTCGGTGCAGCGTGGTCAACAAACAAGAGTCATTGGAAGAGGGCTGTACGTGGAGAGCCTGATGGCTGGGACCCACGAGGTCTGTGGTTGCATGCATGGAAAGTTCCTCCTTATTAAGCTAGAAAAAAATGTTTCCTCCACCTAACAGCTAGGACCCACTGGTTGTATCTTCGCACGGAAGGAAGTGCCTCCTTGTTATGCAAAAAAAATTATTCCTCCCATTGACAGCTGGGACCCGTCAGATTTGGTGGCTGACTTGTGGGCCTACTAAGGGAACGTGTACGCAGGGCTTTGTCAACTTAATCAACAAATGATTCTAGCAGCTGGACCGTTGGATGTTAATCCAACATCCATGCTCCTTCTTCAACCTCTATTCTTGCTCCTGTCTCCCGTGGGTGGCACCGCGGCTATGCGGTCGTGCACCCGAACAAGTCAAGTTTCCCACTCCTCTCCATCTGCGACTCCACTGCCCGTCTTCCCCATTTCCGGATTGTTCCAGTCTGGGGCCTCGCCATCGTCCACTGGCATTGGTGCGCTCGGCATGGTGTGGTCAACATGGTGAACAACCGAGAGTCATCGAAAGATGACTGTACGTGAGAGGTTGACAGTGGGGACGCACCACGCCCATGGACGGATGCCTACAACGGAATGCAGCGTGGTCAACATGGTCAAGGAACGACTTTCATCAGAAGTGTACTGTATGTGGAGAGGCTCACAGCTGGGTCCACGGCCGCAGCAAGGTAGTGCCTCCTTATTACGCGGAAAATATTTATTCCTCCACCTGACAGCAGGGACCCACCGGACGGGCCACCATATTTTGTGAAAAAACGTTTCCCCCGGACTGTTGGGACCCACCGGACGTGCCATCGTATTTCGTGAAAAAAATGTTCCCCCCGCTGTCAGATCAGACCCACCGGAAGTGCCTCCTTATTACGCAGAAAAAAATGAATACTCCCCCTGCTAGCTGGGACCCACCTTGGTGGGAGGCTGACTTGTGGGCCTACTAAGTTGACGAGGACGGAAGGCGTTGTCAACTTAGTCAATATGAACGATCCTAGCTCCAGTGACCGTACGATGTCCATCCAACGGCTGTAGTGCTTCTTCAACCTCTGGTCTTCTTCCTCCAGCTGCCCAAACCAGCGTCGGTCGTGCCGCGTGCTCCTGCCTCCCGTGGCCGGCTGTGATGCCGCGGAGGCCTCACCGCCCCCTACTACTCCCACCGCTGGCTAGGACATCCCTCTACTCACCCACACCCCCTGTTATTTTGTGGTGATAGCAGCCTCACACCGCAACTGAACCAGTGAACCCGCATACTCCTACGCGTGGGCATCCACTGCTGCGTCTTCCCCAGCTCCGCGTCGTCCCCTTCCTAGGCCTCGCCGTCGTCCACCGCCTTGGTGCTCTCGGCGTGGCGTGGTCAACGTGGTCAAGGAACAGCTTCCATCGGACATGGACTGTATGTGGAGAGGTTGACAGCTGGGTCCACGACTGCAGCAAGGAAGTGTCTCCTTATTACACGGAAAATAATGATTCCTCCACCGAACAGCAGGGACCCACCGGCCGGGCAACCGTATTTCACGAAAAAAAATGTTTCTCCCCTGACTGCTGGGACCTACCAGCTACATCTTCGCATGCAAGGAAGTGCGTCCAGGCAAAAAAAAATGATTCGCCCCCCTGATTGCTGGGACCCACCAACTAAATCTTCGCCCGCAAGGAAGTGCCTGACAGTAGGGAACCACCTGGTCGAAGCGTACGTAGCATTGTCATTCTGGTCACGAACGTGTACGTACATAATGTAGAGGCGCGCACGTGTCATAGTAGAGGCGCGCATGTAGCATGTACCCGTACGTACAGTGGCCAGGGTGCAAGAAAGTAAATACGGCCACGTACGTACATACGGGTAGGGTCTCGAACACCTACTCGCGCGTACATATGGCCAGGGCTCGTGTACATGGCTGGGTCGGAACGGAATGCATCGTCGTGTTCATCAGGAGGGCTGGGACGGAACAGCCGGTGGAAACGAGGCCTGGCGTATCGCGGGACGGAGGAAACAGCCTTGTGTTCGACCGGCCAGGTTTGAAACAGGGTCCTGTTCATTGGGAGGGATCTGGCGTACCGCAAAATGGAGGAAACAGACCTCCTACAGTCGAAATGGGGGTCCTGTTCATCAGGAGGGGTGTGGCGTACCGCAAAAAGAAGGAAACGGACTTGTGTTGGAGCGCTACAGTCGAAACGGGGGTCCTGTTCATTGGGAGGGGTGTGGCGTACCGCAAAACGGGACTCCACGGGATACTGTTCATCTCCACCGTCGACCTCCTCCAGCCTCCACGGGCTACTATTCATCCACCGTCGACCTCCTCCAGCCTCCACCTGCGACTGTTCATCCACGGGCTCCTGTTCATCCAGCCTCCACCGCACACTACTCCACCGGCTACTGTTCAACCAGCCCTCTCCATGGGCTCCTGTTCAACCACCCCTCCACGGGCTACTGTTCATCCAACCCTCCACCATCTACTGTTCATCCAGCCCTCCATGGGGTGGTCCTGTTCATCCAGCCCTCCACGGGGTCCTATTCATCCAGCCCCAACTGAATCGATCGATCGGGGTCCTGTTCATCCAGAGGCAACACCACGGGGTCCTTTTCATCCACCCCACCAAGAACTGTTCATCCAAACCCCCCAGCAACGCTCACTCCTCATCTAGAGGCAGCATCGATCGGCTTCAGTTAGCAGCAGTAGCGAAGGAATCGCTCGATCGGGTTCAGTTAACAGCCATGGATCGATCGCTCGGGTTCAGCAACGCGTAGCCTGCAGTGCAATCACTCGGGTTCAGTTAGAGCCCAACGCCTCGATTAGGTTCTGTTAGATCCCAACGCTTCTTACCCACACGCGTGCGTGTACGTGAGAAACGCGCAAACCTCTATGCATCGCTCGGCCCTGACCACTCACCATAACCGGGAACACCCCGATATTTTCCTCGCCCTCGCTTCTACCACGTTTTTTTCCGTCATGGATGGCCCAAAGAATGTCATGCAGCTGTGGCTCTGGCCCGCCCAAGACGAAAAGCCCATTTTCTGTCATGATTTTTTTTCATAGAAGTAGGAGCCCACCACATCTATGATGATACCGGGTTTTGTCACAATTATTGTCATAGAAGTGTCATATGTATGACCAAAAAAATTTCGTTCGGCCCAAAATGTCACTGATGTGTCTTTTTTTTGTAGTGTAGCCTGCGGCCTTGATTGACGCGTGCCGACTGACTGGACATGGGCGCCTCCACTTGCCCACACAGCCACGATTTCTGCCTAGCTTGGCAACTACCGTCGTCTTCATAGTTCCTCATCCCTTACAGGCAGCACTCTCCACCGCTCCCTCATATGCCGGGAGGCTGCAAATCTCTTTTCCTGGCTCAGTCTGACACCAACTCCCCCCACCGCCATGGCACCAAGCTGAAAGAAGAAGGGAAAGAAGGAGTCCCATATCTCGGCCCCTGCGGCGCCGGTCCTCGAGCCTGCCATCGAGCGGTCAGTGGTGCTCAACCAAGAGGCGATGGGCAAGGTGCGCCCGGCACTCGCCACTGATTTTAATGAGTGGGGGCGACGGTGGCTTGTCCTACTTCCCGCACCGAGGTGGACATGACGGCCATCGAGATCCCCATCCATCTCCACGCCCTCTGGGTAGGCTTGATTCCCCCCTTCTCCAATTTCTTCAATGTGGTGCTCTCGCACTACCATATTAACGCGTTGCATCTCGATCCCCAATCCATCATCCTCCTTGCCGTCTTCACCTTTGTCTGTGAAGCCATGGTGGGCATTGCCCCTTCCATGGCTCTGCTTCGCCACTTCTTCTCGCTTCACCTGACAGATCCTCTCGAGCGCTTTGGGTGTGTATCCCTCCGCGCCGTCGCGGGGACGGCCGGCTCGGGGATTGACTTCGAGCTCTCGCCAGTCATCAGAGGCTTCAGGAAGAGGTGGGTGTTCATGGACTTTGGCGTGCATAGTCCTCTACTGCTGCTCCCTCGGGTTCCAGCTGCTCTGAGCTCCGGTTGGGGGCATGCTAAGCTCACTGATCGGCGGCTCGCCCATGTCTGGCTCCGGTTCGCCAGGTTGAAGGACCTCCGTGTGACGGCACCCACGGTGGTGACGGAGTTCATGTGGTGTCGCATCGCTCCGCTTCAGCACCACTCTCGGCAAATGTGGACCTTCTCTGGCTACGGGAACCGCATGAGGCTTTAGGCTCTGGCTCTTCCTCCTGAGGCGCGGCGCACGGTGCTCGAGCTCCTGACGGGCGACCCGACACCAGCCAATCTGTCGGAGGAGGGTTGTCTTCTGTACCGCTGCTCGAACAAGGTGGAGTTCGTGAAGTAGATGCCCCTTTTTGACGAATGGGGACCACACCTAGTTGGCCTTGAAGGGCCTCAAGAGAGCCCTATCTTCATGGGCCCCCTTCCTGTCGCGAGCGCGGGGCCCGCCCCAGGAGTGGGCGTAGTGGGGCGGTAGCTGTCGGGCGATGGCGATGATGCTGCTGAGGAATCGGCACCACTCGGGGCTCCTAAGGTGCCGTCCCCCGGGACCCTGGAAAGCCATCCTGAGGAGACGGCCTGGGGACGATGCAGTTTGATGCTCCTAAGGCCGGAGCCCCTGAGGCCTTGGTGAACTTCCACGAGGCGAGCACCGAGGTCTCAGCACGGTCCGGCACCCTGAGGTCGCCTCCTCAAGGGTCGCACCATCCGCGCCCGGCCTTTGTGACCATGCCCAGGGCTTCGGCCAGCTCCACTCGAACTTCGTGGCGCTCTGTAAAAGGAGGGGATCTCAAGGCTGCAGTGGTGATGCCTTCCGACCATTGAAGCAGAGGAAGTACATCGATATTGACAAGTGAGTACCTTATCTTTGTAATTTCTAGGGTGCCACTTCTCCTCCTAACAGTGATTCCTCAGGGTCTCATCTGCCAAGGCGACGAAGTCTCCCGAGAAACAACCTCCTCCTGCCTCGAGTCCTCTGCTGACCTTGAGCGCCTCAAGCCAGCCTGCAGCACTTGGTGTGAGGTTGGCCGGAGAGGCAAGCACACCAGCTTGGCATCTCGACCCCGTGTTCTTGCCGTCCACTCTTCACGGCCTTTCTTGGGGTGCGGAAGGTGTGCCGAGGGCTCCTCCTCTGGTTATTGATCGTAGCTAGGTGGCCTCGGCTCTGGCGTCTCCTTCGGGTAATGAGCCTCTGCCCCTCTGGGCCCCAATCGGGGCCCGAAGGGCGGCTGGAAAGGCGCCAGCCTCCAGCCCCCTGTTGGGAGGAGGCAAGTCACCTCGAACCTCTTCAACAACTCCCGACGTGGAGGACGGGCCCGGTTGCGCATTCAAGCTTGCACATAGGTGGGGTGACGTCCTTCACGAGCTCTTCTAGGAAGCTATGGGTGCGTTGAGCTAGCTCAGGGAAGAGCTTGTGGATGTGGACGCTCGCCTCGAAACCAAGGGTCTTTGGCTGGTGGATGAATGGCGTCAATTGAAGGTTGCCATCAACCTCGGGTGCCTCAGGCGTGAGTGCGCCAACACGGATGCCAAGGCACCCCTTGCAACCTCGCGTGAGGCCAGCGCCCGAGCTTTGGAGGAGGCCAGGGAGGCAGACCGCTGTCGCGAGGTTGCCGAGAAGCATAGGTAGGAGTTTTAGGCCCTGAATAACCTCCTGGAGCAGCAGGCGGAGGCGCGCAGAGCTGCGTTGGCGTCGATGAAGGGGGCGCCGTCTGACGAGGAGGAGGTCGTGAAGCGCGAGGAAGTGCTAATGCTAGTCCATAGAGCGTAGCCTCGAGCTTGAGCGGTTGGAGACGAGGGAGCGTCAGGTTGCTCAGGTGGAAGATGCCGTCAGCGCACGCGAGGCCAGGATCTAGGAGGAAGTGGACCGCAGGGCGGAGGAGGCTCGTGCTGACCTTGCCATTAGGTACGACCTGAAGCTGAAGCTCGTGGCAGCTGAAGCTGAGGGTAGGACCACTGCCCTCAGGTCGAGGTTGACTGAGGCGGAGCAGCACGAGAAGGCCGCTGCAACTGCCTTGATCTCTGTGCAGGTTGAGTTGGCCTCCGCCTGTGCTGAACTGCTTCCGCTTTAGCAACGAGTTACCACTGCCGAGTCCCTTGCGCAGCAGAGCAGGGAGGAGGCGATCCACCGACAGACGTTGCAACGCCAACACGCTCCCATGCTCCATGACCTTGGGGTGAGGGCTAATCGGGCGCTGGGCATTATCTGCGATGAATACGCCCCTCATCCTCATGCAGAAGACTATGTCCGCCACCTTCGCTTCTTCACCAATGTCGTGGCGCGCCTGGAGGACCGGGCTGAGAGAGCTCATCAGCTTGTTGAGGAAAAGAGTCGCGGCCTCCTCGGGCGCGTGTTTTCCCGTGTCTTCAGCCATCTTTAGATTGCAGACCCCAACTTCGACGCCACCATCGCCCTAGTCCCCGAGGGTATTCGGGGCGACCTGGCATGCTGGGTGAATGATAACTTGGATGCTCTAGTCAGAGCGTTTGCTTCTGATGATGATGTTGTGGTGGTCGCGGTCGATGAAGGCGACATGGTCGATGATGGTGAAGACGATGATGGCGACGAAGCCGGTAGCATGTCCGGGAGCGATTCGAAAGATGTTGCGAGCGACATGTCTGATTGAGCCCACGCTCCTTGTTCCGAACCTGCACGCAAAAAGCTTGGGCATGGCCCCCGACGATGTGAGTGCATTTTGGGGAGGGGGGGCTCATGTAATTAGACTATTATTTTATTCCCTGAGCCAAACTTAAGGCGTGCTTTAGCGAGTTCTCAAGTTCCTCCGCGTGCCCACCACAGTAACTTACCTCGGTCTAGGCGGGCCCCAGACTGGCTTCGTGGTTGTCGATGTGTAGTTCTCCTGGGGGGGAGTCCTCCGCAGACTTGCGAGATTTTGAGCTTCTGCGTAGCTCGCTGGTCCACCTAAGAAGACCTTCAGAGACGGGCGTTATATCACAATGAGATGCGCGCGCATACCACGCCCAGCCCCCGCTCGTGAGGCGCTTGTGAGGAAGGGGCAGTAGGCGCCGGTCTCGGAACAAGGCAGGGATCCGAAAAACTCAAGAAATCAACACGAATTAGAAAATATGCCCCCATGCTTTTTCAACGAAAATACGACTATGAGTTCAAATCCAAAAGTCGGCAAATCGAGCTATAGAGAAAGGGGTTGAAAACACAAGGCCATGTCCGGCACCTAGCTAGTCTTCTTGTCTTCTCACTAGCGCGGAGCCTAGTGCCTTTGCTGGCCGTGAGCTTAGTCATTGGGGGACAGTGTCAACGGCCAGCGCTGACCATGGTGCTTCCACTAGGACGTGGGCAGGAGCCCCCGAGGCCAGAGGGCGGCTCTCCGGAGACTCCGAGGCGCGTACAGCCCCACTCATTATTACGTGAGAGTGTCACGGGCGGATACCTTCACAGGTGCGAGCCTTGCTTCATACCGCCTGACGAGGGGCCCGCCTTGCGCCACCCTCGACCATCGTTGGGCCGTCCGAAAACCAGGAGGAGGCCAAGGGGCAACGGGGACGCCAGCGGCGCCCTCGGCGACCACGGGCCCTTTGCCGAGGGGAGGGATCACCGGCGCCTCCCTGGCAGAGGACCTACCTCCGGGTGATGCCTTGCCCCGTGCGACATGCAGGAGGGCCTTGCTCCGGACCGTTTCCGTGCATCCCCAGTGCGTCGCCCCTGACTGGGGTGGGGCTGCAGCGCTGGGGTCGTCGTCCGCCGCTGCGGCTCAGTCCACCTGCGATCCATGGTTAGCATAAGTCTGCTCCTGAGATATCAGTGGTACCCTGGGGTGGTTGTCGTCGGCTGGGTTGGCGAGGCTCCTGGGTGGCTCGTAGAAGGCCTCGGCCTCCAGCATCTCTTCTTCCCAGCCCGGCTCATGGAATGTGCAGGGATCGTCCTCTGGCCTGTACTCCTGATCCACCATGCAGGGTACATAGGCTTCCTGAGCTGCCGCGCCAAAACCTCCGTCGAGGCGCCCTGTACCCTACGCTGCCAAGCCCGGTGCACCTTCCTGGTGGTCGTGGGGTGGCGCTTGATTGTGACCGTGAGGAGCAACGCCCGCACCTATGCCACCCAGGGAAGGCAAGGGCATGGCCGAACATCTGGTGCCGCAGATCGTGCTAACGCTGGCGAGCCCTGCTAGTGCACCTGGGAGCGTGCGGGCGCAACGAGGCTCGTCATGTGACCTGGCCACAACTTGAGATGTGAGTAGGGAGCAGAAAGGCGGTGTACCCCTGGCCACAGCATCCAATAGCCCGGCGACGCGTTCCAGCAGCGCGTTGCGGCCGCTCTCCATTAGACGACACCGCAGCAGCTCATGCGCCACCACGAGCGAGGCTCGCTGATAACCCACAAGGGTAGGGGATCGCAATAGTTTTCGAGGGTAGAGTATTCAACCCAAATTTATTGATTCAACACAAGGGGAGCCAAAGAATATTCTCAAGTATTAGCAGCTGAGTTGTCAATTCAACCACACCTGGAAACTTAATATCTGCAGCAAGGTATTTAGTAGCAAAGTAATATGATAGTAGTGGTAACGGTGGTAAAAGGTAACAGTAGCAAAAGTAATATTTTTGGTGTTTTATAGTGATTGTAACAATAGCAATGGAAAAGTAAATAAGCAAAGAACAATATATGGAAAGCTCGTAGGCAATGGATCGGTGATAGAGAATTATGCCGGATGCAATCGATCATGTAACAATCATAACCTAGGGTGACACAGAACTAGCTCCAGTTCATCAATGTAATGTATGCATGTATTCCGAATATAGTCATACGTGCTTATGGAAAAGAACTTGCATGACATCTTTTGTCCTACCCTCCCGTGGCAGCGGGGTCCTATTGGAAACAAAGGGATATTAAGGCCTTGTTTTAATAGAGTACCTGACCAAAGCATTAACACATAGTGAATACATGAACTCCTCAAACTACAGTCATCACCGAGAGTGGTCCCGATTATTGTCACTTCGGGGTTGCCGGATCATAACACATAGTAGGTGACTGTAGACTTGCAAGATAGGATCAAGAACTCTCATATATTGATGAAAACATAATAGGTTCAGATCTGAAATCATGGCACTCGGTCCCTAGTGACAAGCATTAAGCATAGCAAAGTCATAGAAACATCAATCTCAGAACATAGTGGCTACTAGGGATCAAACCCTAACAAAACTAACTCGATTACATGATAAATCTCATCCAACCCATCACCGTCCAGCAAGCCTACGATGGAATTACTCACGCGCGGCGGTGAGCATCATGAAATTGGTGATGGGGGAAGGTTGATGATGACGATGGAGACGGATTCCCCTCTTCGGAGCCCCGAACGGACTCCAGATTAGCCCTCCCGAGAAAGTTTAGGGCTTGGTGGCGGCTCTGTATCGTAAAACGCGATGAATCCCTCTCCCTGGTTTTTTTCTCCCCGAAAGCAAATATATGGAGTCAGGGATGAGGTCGGTGGAGCTCAGGGGGCCCACGAGGCAGGGGGCGTGCCCAGGGGTAGGGCGCGGCCCCCACCCTCGTGGACAGGTGGAGGCCCCCCTGATGTGGATCTTCCTTCCAGTATTTTTTATATATTCCAAAACAATTCTCCGTTGATTTTCAGGTCATTCCGAGAACTTCTATTTCTGCACAAAAATAACACCATGGCAATTCTGCTGAAAACAGCGTCAGTCCGAGTTAGTTCCATTCAAATCATTCAAGTTAGAGTCCAAAACAAGGGCAAAAGTGTTTGGAAAAGTAGATACGTTGGAGACGTATCAACTCCCCCAAGATTAAACCTTTGCTTTTCCGCAAGCAATTCAGTTGATAAACTGAAAGTGATAAAGAAAAACTTTTACAAACTTTGTTTGCTCTTGTTGTTGTAAATATGTAAAGCCAACATTCTAGTTTTCAGCAAAGATTATGAACTAACCATATTCACAATAACATTTAGGTCTCTTGTTTACTCATATCAATGGCATAATCAACTAGAAAGCAATAATAATAAATCTCGGATGATAACACTTTCTCAAAACAATCATGATATGATATAACAAGATGGTATCTCGCTAGCCCTTTCTGAGACCGCAAAACATAAATGGAGAGCACCTTTAAAGATCAAGGACTGAGTAGACGTTGTAATTCATGGTAAAAGAGATCCAGTCAAGTCATACCCAATGTAGACTAACAGTAATGGATGCAAATGATAGCGGTGCTCTCCAACTGGTGCTTTTTAATAAGAGGATGATGACTCAACATAAAAGTAAATAGATAGGCCCTTTGCAGAGGGAAGCGGGGATTTGTAGAGGTGCCAGAGCTCAGTTTTGAAATAGATATGAATAATATTTTGAGTGGTATACTTTCATTGTCAACATAACAACCGAGAGATTTTGATATCTTCCATGCTACACACATTATAGGCGGTTCCCAAACAGAATGGTAAAGTTTATACTCCCCCTCCACCAGCAAGCATCAATCCATGGCTTGCTCGAAATAACGAGTGCCTCCAACTAACAACAGTCCCGGGGGAGTTTTGTTGCAACTATTTTGATTTGATTTGCATAAAGCATGGGACTGGGCATCCCGGTGACCAGCCATTTTCTCGTGAGTGAGGAGCGGAGTCCACTCCTCTTGAGAATAACCCGCCTAGCATGGAAGATACAAAAAGCCCTAGTTGATACATGAGCTATTCTAGCATACAAAACAGAATGTTTATTTGAATGTTTAGAGTTTGGCACATACAAATTTACTTGGAACGGCAGGTAGATACCGTATATAGGTTGGTATCATGGACTCATATGGGGCAACTTTGGGGTTTATGGAATCAGATGCATAAGCAGTATTCCCGCTTAGTACAGGTGAAGGCTAGCAAAAGACTGGGAAGCAACCAGCTAGAGAGCGACAACAGTCATGAACATGCATTAAAATTAATCAACACCGAATGCAAGCATGAGTAGGATATAATGCACCATGAACATAAATATCATAGAGGCTATGTTGATTTTGTTTCAACTACATGCGTGAACATGTGCCAAGTCAAGCCACTCGAATCGTTCAAAAGAGGATACCACCCTATCATACCACATCACAACCATTTTAATAGCATGTTGGCACGCAAGGTAAACCATTATAACCGCCTAGATAATTAAGCATGGCATAAGCAACTACAATCTCTAATTGTCATTGCAAACATGTTTAATCATAATAGGCTGAATCAGGAACGATGAACTAATCATATTTACAAAAACAAGAGAGGTCGAGTTCATACCTACTTTTCTCATCTCAATAAGTTCTTCATATAATCATCATTTTTGCCTTTCACTTGCACGACCGAATAGTGAAAGCACAAGTGCTCCCTGGGTGGTTTTGGTAATTAATGTCAACATATCTCTTGTTGGACTAACACTTTTACCTAGTATGTTTCAGATAAGTTCAACAATGGAGTGGCATGGACAAGAGGATGTGGAGCCCCTTCAAGATGCTAAGGACAAAGGATTGGCTCAAGCTTCAAGATCAAGACTCTGCATTTTCTATTTTAGTGATCCAAGATCACATTGAGTCTATAGGAAAGCCAATACTATTAAGAAGGGATGAGGTGTTGCTTAATGGCTTGCTTGCTCAAAGTGCTTAGTGATATGCTCCAAAGCCCTCAACCACTTTATCACTTCCAAATATGTCCCACACCAAATATCCAATTCGGCCCCACCGATTCTTTCTTTCCGGAGCCACCGAGTTCAGTTGACATAGCCACTGCCAGAAACCCTAATCAGTTCGATCTCACCGATGGGATCTCGGTCTCACCGAGATGGGCTTGCAAACACTCTGTTACCTGTTGCAATATTTTCGGTCCCATCGAGATATGGAATCGGCCCCACCGAGTTTTCTTGGCCAACTCTCTGTTTCGCTTATTACCAAAATCGGCCCCACCAAGTTTGAGTAATCAGTCAAACCGAGTTTTGGATTTACCCTAACCCTAGCACATCGGTCCTACCGAGTTGATCCAGTCGGTCCCACCGAAAATCCTAACGGTCACTAGGTTTGCTGAATCGGTCCGACCGAGTTTTTCCCTTCGGTCTCACCGAGATTGGTAAATTGAGCGTAACGGTTAGATTTTATGTGGAGGCTATATATACCCCTCCACTCACTCTTCATTCATGGAGAGAGCCATCAGAACATACCTACACTTCCAATACACATTTTCTCAGAGAGAACCACCTACACGTGTGTTGAGATCAAGATATTCCATTCCAACCATATGAATCTTGATCTCTACCCTTCCCCAAGTTGCTTTCCACTCAAATCTTATTTCCACCAAATCCAAATCCTATGAGAGAGAGTTGAGTGTTGGGGAGACTATCATTTGAAGCACAAGAGCAAGGAGTTCATCATCAACACACCATTTGTTACTTCTTGGAGAGTGGTGTCTCCTAGATTGGCTAGGTGTCACTTGGGAGCCTCCAACAAGATTGTGGAGTTGAACCAAGGAGTTTGTAAGGGCAAGGAGATCGCCTACTTCGTGAAGATCTACCACTAGTGAGGCAAGTCCTTCGTGGGCGATGGCCGTGATGGAATAGACAAGGTTGCTTCTTCATGGACCCTTCGTGGGTGGAGCCCTCCGTGGACTCGCGCAACCGTTACCCTCCGTGGGTTGAAGTCTCCATCAACGTGGATGTACGATAGCACCACCTATCGGAACCACGACAAAAACATCCGTGTCTCCAATTGTGTTTGAATACTCCATACCCTTCTCTTACATTCTTGCAAGTTGCATGCTTTACTTTCCGCTGCTCATATACTCATTGCATGCTTGCTTGATATGTATTGTGTTTGTTAAAGTTGTGCTTAAACTCCACTTAAACTTAAGAATATTAAAAACTGCAACTTTTGGCACTTAGTGTCTAATCACCCCCCCTCTAGACACCTCTTCTCGATCCTTTCAATTGGTATCAGAGCATTGGTCTCCATTGCCTTGGTTTAAACACCATTGGAGGAAGATGGATGTGTCTACTTTGGGGAGTCTTAGACATAGAGTGCCTATTCTTGATGGAGAGTATTTTCATGAGTGGAAAAATGAAATGCTTGAGATTTTCAATGAATATCATTTGAACAAGTACATTACTAGCCCTTGTGCACCTCATGTTGATCCTTTGCACCCTACCCTAGATGAAGATATTGACATGATTCACAATCTTAGAACTGTTAATCTTATCACTAGAGGCTTGCCTAGAAACTTGATTGGATGTTTGCCGACTCTTAAGTGTGCCTACACCATATGGAAATTTCTTGAGGAACTCTTTCCTAATTACTCCTTGAAAGATCTAGATGAAATCCTCCATAAGTCTATTGCTTTGATTAAGATGAGTTCCAATGATCCCAAATTTGGTGACTGCTTATTTGAGCTTACTGATCTTACGAGTGCCAAAGGAGATGTTGGAATCATTAGCAATATCATTTCCAGAGCTATTAGAATTCATGAAGATAACTATAGAAATGATCATTTATCTAATGAATTGCCCTCTCTAGGAATTGATCAATCACAAGATGATGTTGAACATGAATACTCGGATGATGATGATGATGATGATGATGATGATGATGATGATGATGATGATGATGATGATGATGATGATGATGATGATGATGATGATGATGGTGATGGTGATGGTGATAGTGACTATGATCTCGATGATGCGATGAGACACTTTGGTCTTATGGCAAATCTTCGCGGCTACATGGCTGGAGGAAAGGAATGGGTCCTTGATAGTGGATGTACTGATCATATGACCGGAGATAAAGACATGTTCCATGAGCTTGCTGAAAATGACGGCCCTCGAAAGTATGTCACTTTTGGTGATAATTCAAAGGGTAAGGTGGTTGGCCTTGGTAAGGTGGCCATCTCACAAGATAGCTCCATACAAAATGTCATGCTCGTTGAATCTCTTGGCTACAACTTAGTTTTAGTATCTGGACTTGCTGATTTCAGTTTCAATGTCCTATTTACTGAAGTAGACTGCCAAGTGTTTCGTAGAGATAATCGTAAAATGGTCTTTACCGGTATACGTAGAGGAGATCTTTACATTGTTGATTTCACTAAAAAGGCTCAACCTAAAACTTGCTTAATTGCCAAATATTCTAAAGGCTGGTTGTGGCATAGAAGACTAGGTCATGTTGGTATGCGAAATCTTGATAAGCTTATTAAAGGTGATCATATCCTTGGAATAAAAGATGTGATATTTGACAAGGATAGACTTTGTAGTGCTTGTCAAGCAGGGAAACAAGTTGGAGGAAGTCACCACGCGAAGAACATCATGACCATAAGAAGACCACTCGAGCTACTTCACATGGATCTCTTTGGTCCAAATGCCTACAAGAGTCTCGGTGGTAACTCATTTGGTCTAGTCATAGTTGATGATTTTTCAAGATTTACATGGGTGTTCTTTCTTGATGAAAAATCACAGGTCCAAAAGATCTTCAAAAACTTCTCTAGGAAGGCCCAAAATCAGTTTGACGTGAAGATCAAGAAGGTTCGGAGTGACAATGGAACGGAGTTCAAGAACGCAAATGTGGACACCTTTCTTGACGAAGAAGGGATTTCACATGAGTTCTCGGCTACGTACACACCTCAACAAAATGGAGTTGTTGAAAGGAAGAACCGAACTCTTATCGAGATGGCAAGAACGATGCTTGATGAGTACAAAACGCCAAAGCACTTTTGGGCAGAAGCGGTTGAGACAGCTTGTCATGCAATAAATCGCTTGTATCTTCACAAGCTACTCGGCAAGACGGCATACGAGCTCCTCACCGGTAACAAACCCCAAGTTGGATACTTTCGAGTATTCGGCTCAAAGTGCTACATTCTTGATAAGCATCGTCATTCTAAATTTGCTCCTAAATCTCATGAAGGTTTCCTACTTGGTTATGGCTCAAACTCTCACACTTACCGTGTCTACAACAATTTCACCCGAAAGGTTGAATAGACGGTAGATGTGAAGTTTGATGAATCTAACGGCTCGCAAGTAGAGCAATTGCCAATTGATGTAGGAGATAAAGACCCTTCGGAAGCAATTCAAGACTTGTCAATTGGCAAGATTCGTCCAACGAAAGTGAAGGAGAGTACCTCGTCCGTCCAAGTGGAAGCTTCTACCTCACGACAAGGTGAACCAAGAGTTGATACGGAAGCATCCACAAGTGGGACACGCTAAGATGAGGAAAACGAGGGAGCACACCAAGATGAACATCAACAACCTCCTTCTCCACCACGACAAGAGAACGACAACGTCAACAATGAAGAAGGCCAAGAAGAAGAACAAGACGAAGAGGATGTTTCACCCCGACCCAAGAAAAATCTTTCACGAGTTCGAGCAAGAATTGCTAAGGATCATCCCGTCGAGCAAATCTACAATGATATCCAAACCGGGAGAATTACTCGCTCTAAAACTCGTTTAGCTAACTTTTGTTAACATTACTCATTCATCTCTAGCATTGAACATATGAAGGTTGAAGAAGCATTGGAGGATCCGGATTGGATAAACGCTATGCATGAAGAGCTACACAACTTTGAGAGAAATCAAGTGTGGACTTTGGTCAAGAAGCCCGACAACAACCACAACATCATTGGTACCAAATGGGTGTTTCGCAACAAGCAAGATGAAGATGGACAAGTGGTTCGCAACAAAGCACGTCTCGTCACCCAAGGCTACACACAAGTTGAAGGTATGGACTATGGTGAGACATATGCTCCCGTTGCTAGACTTGAGTCCATTCGCATCTTACTTGCTTATGCTAATCACCATGATATCACCTTGTACCAAATGGACATTAAAAGTGCTTTTCTGAATGGCAAAATCGAAGAGGAAGTTTATGTTAAGAAACCTCCCGGCTTCGTCAATCCTAAGAAACCTAATCATGTTTACAAACTTCACAAAGCCCTTTATGGTCTTAAACAAGCTCCTAGAGCATGGTATAAATGCTTCACCAAGTTCCTTATTGAAAAAGGCTTTGAAATCGGTAAAAATGATTCTACTCTTTTTACTAAAAGGGTTAATGCAGAACTATTTGTGTGCCATATTTATGTTGATGATATCATATTTGGTTCAACTAACCCTCATTTTAGTGAGAAGTTTGGAAAGCTAATGTCGGAGAAGTTTGAGATGTCTATGATGAGTGAACTCAAATTGTTTCTCAGTTTGCAAATCAAGCAAACTAAGGAAGGTAACTTTGTCTCTCAAACGAAGTACACCAATGACTTATTCAAGAAGTTCAATATGCAAGAATGCAAAGGTATGACTACACCCATGCCTACTAGTGGACATCTTGATTTGACCAAAGATGATGAACCGGTTGGTCAAAAGATTTATCACTCTATGATTGGTTCATTGTTATATTTATGTGCCTCTCGTCCCGATATTATTCTAAGTGTGTGCATGTGTGCACGATATCAAGCTGCTCCTAAAGAATGTCATCTTAAGGCTGTGAAAAGGATAGTGAGATACCTAATCCATACACCAAATTTTGGCATTTGGTATCCTAAGAGGACCTCTTTTGATCTTGTTGGCTACTCCGATTCGGACTATGCCAGAGACAAGGTTGATAGAAAGTCCACTTCGGGTACTTGTCAGTTCCTTGGTAGATCTCTTGTGTCTTGGTCTTCCAAGAAACAAAACTCGGTATCCTTATCCACCGCCGAAGCGGAATACATTGCCGCTGGTTCATGTTGCGCTCAATTACTTTGGATGACCCAAACTCTTAAAGAATATGGGATATATGTGAAACATGTTCCATTGCTATGTGACAATGAAATTGCTATTAAGATTGCTCACAATCCCGTGCAACATTCTCGAACTAAGCATATTGAAGTTCGTCATCATTTCATTCGAGATCATGTTGTGCTTAAGCATGTTCGCACCGATAAGCAATTGGCGGATATATTCACTAAACCACTTGATGAGAAAGTGTTTTGCAGGTTGAGAGGTGAATTGAACATCATTGATGCTTCAAACTTGGAGTAGGAACTCCATTTGATACATGCGGGGCATGAGCCTATGACTAATCCTCGATATCTCTCTTATGATGCTATTCATATGTCTTGGATATATTTCTACCTTGCATGTTATCTAACCTGTGTAGGTGCTTGGATGAATCTAAATCTATGAGATTGCAACTCACTCACATCTTGAGCAATCTCTACATCACCAAGTCTCTGCACAATGGTGGTTGAAGACAAGGAAGCACAAAACCATTCAAACATATCCTTTGGCAAATTCCATGTTGAGTCTCATGATTGTCATTTTGGATACACAAGTGATCTTCCTTGCAAAGCTAACCCATGTAGGTAGATGAACTCAAACTCCAAGTGGTGCTCCCAACCCTTGATGAACTACATCAACCTTGAGCAACCCTCACAAGTTCAACTACATGAACAAGATCAACACCACCACCCAAGGTATGTTATTCCATCTTAGAGAAGCTTTACTCCAAGTCATGAGTCAAAGCAACTCGACAAGATGTGAATACATCAAAAGGCTTAAACGAAAAATGGTAACCCCATTTTGAGCTTAAACGATGAGTATGACCTATGATCAAGTGCTCTCACTTGACTCCTAAGTCAATATACTCTAACATAGGTGACTTTGTCACCGACCATTTCTAGATGAAGTTCTCTAGTGTTTCTCCGTTCTTTTGCATTTGCATATTTGTTTCCCCTTTCAAAAAAAACTTCATCTACAACTTTTAGTTTCTTTTCTTTCCTTTTTGTTCTGCATTTTCTGCATCCAATTCATTGCAAATCTTTCAGTAAATTCCTTGCATATCCTTGTGAGATCTTACTTGTCTAGTGAGCTGAGGTGACAAGTGGTTTCACTCTGATGAACTCGGTCACACCGGTTTGTTCTCTTCGGCCCAACTGAAATCCTTCGGTGCAACCGAAGCACACAACTCGGAGTCACCGATTTCATCACAAGAAAGCCAACTTGCCACTTATTCCTGATTTCTGTTTGCTCCAGCTCCACTCAATGATTCTTGTCCTCTGCCAGCATCATATTAGACATGCTGCTTTGCTCTGTAACTCAAGACCAACCCATTTGTATCACATGTCCAGAAGAGCCCTTCTTGGAAATTGATGTCAAAGGGGGAGAGAGAGATCACATCAAAGCTTAATCCTTCCTATAGGGGGAGAAAGAGAGAGTACTCAGGGGGAGAGAGTTTCTCAACTAGGACAAAGTAATATCATCAAAGACCCCAGATGCTTGGTGTTCAAGAGGAGAGATGTCACATGTCTTTAAGAGGGGAAAGACATGTTTGGTTGCTTGCTTTAGCTCAAGCTCTGTTGTTTCTTTTTTGTTGCTCTGATTTTATGTTTCCTATCTTCTCCCAATATCCCATGTAGATTCAGGGGGAGCAAGACATCTAAGGGAAGGAAATCTCTGATTTTATTGCATATCTTTACCTTTGGGGGCATTTCTATATCCAATGTGGTACTTAGTACTCACTCTACATGTCATCCCAGTCTTGGTTCTGTTGTGGTTTGTCTTGTTTGCTCTGGTCAGTAGGTATATCTGTGTTATTTAACCTTGTTTGCGCAGGTTCATCCCATCCTAAGCCAACTCAAGACCACAAGGTAAGTATATGCATCACAGTCATGTGAATGAGAAGTTCTTGCTGATGTACATACTGTTTGCAAGAATGACTCATGAGCATGAAGGTACATTTCTCACATTCACATCATTTGCTCTGATGCATATAGCCAAGATACATGTAACGCATTGCTTACTCTGTCATGTTTACGCATTCACATGCTCCTACATTCAATATTTACATGATTGCATACATGTAGGGGGAGCCTATGCATGTTACATGTCTTTCCAAAGCTTTAATTGCTAATCTCTATATCTTTATCTAAAGCTTTGATGTATGTTGTCATCAGTTACCAAAAAGGGGGAGATTGAAAGCACAAGTGCTCCCTAGGTGGTTTTGGTAATTAATGTCAACATATCTCTTGTTGGACTAACACTTTTACCTAGTATGTTTCAGATAAGTTCAACAATGGAGTGGCATGGACTAGAGGATGTGGAGCCCCTTCAAGATGCTAAGGACAAAGGATTGGCTCAAGCTTCAAGATCAAGACTCTGCATTTTCTATTTTAGTGATCCAAGATCACATTGAGTCTATAGGAAAGCCAATACTATTAAGAAGGGATGAGGTGTTGCTTAATGGCTTGCTTGCTCATAGTGCTTAGTGATATGCTCCAAAGCCCTCAACCACTTTCTCACTTCCAAATATGTCCCACACCAAATATCCAACTCGGCCCCACTAATTCTTTCTATCCGGAGCCACCAAGTTCAGTTGACATAGCCACTGCCAGAAACCCTAATCAGTTCGGTCTCACTGATGGGATCTCGGTCTCACCGAGATGGGCTTGCAAACACTCTGTTACCTGTTGCAATATTTTCGGTCCCACCGAGATATGCAATCGGCCCCACCGAGTTTGCTTGGCCAACTCTCTATTTCGCTTATTACCCGAATCGGTCCCACCGAGTTTGAGTACTCAGTCAAACCGAGTTTTGGATTTACCCTAACCCTAGCACATCAGTCCTACCGAGTTGATCCAGTCGGTCCCACCGAAAATCCTAACGGTCACTAGGTTTGCTGAATCGGTCCGACCGAGTTTTTCCCTTCGGTCTCACCGAGATTGGTAAATTGAGTGTAACGGTTAGATTTTGTGTGGAGGCTATATATACCCTTCCACCCACTCTTCATTCGTGGAGAGAGCCATCAGAACATACCTACACTTCCAATACACATTTTCTGAGAGAGAACCACCTACACGTGTGTTGAGGTCAAGATATTCCATTCCAACCATATGAATCTTGATCTCTAGCCTTCCCCAAGTTGCTTTCCACTCAAATCTTCTTTCCACCAAAAGTTGAGTGTTGGGGAGACTATCATTTGAAGCACAAGAGCAAGGAGTTCATCATCAACACACCATTTGTTACTTCTTGGAGAGTGGTGTCTCCTAGATTGGCTAGGTGTCACTTGGGAGCCTCCGACAAGATTGTGGAGTTGAACCAAGGAGTTTGTAAGGGCAAGGAGATCGCCTACTTCGTGAAGATCTACCGCTAGTGAGGCAAGTCCTTCGTGGGCGACGGCCGTTGATGGAATAGACAAGGTTGCTTCTTCGTGGACCCTTCGTGGGTGGAGCCCTCCGTGGACTCGCGCAACCGTTACCCTCCGTGGGTTGAAGTCTCCATCAACGTGGATGTACGATAGCACCACCTATCGGAACCACGACAAAAACATCCGTGTCTCCAATTGTGTTTGAATACTCCAAACCCTTCTCTTTACATTCTTGCAAGTTGCATGCTTTACTTTCCGCTGCTCATATACTCATTGCATGCTTGCTTGATATGTATTGTGTTTGTTAAACTTGTGCTTAAACTCCACTTAAACTTAAGAATATTAAAAACTGCAACTTTTGCGTGTCTACATCCCTCTAGACACCAGTGTCTAATCACCCCCTCCTTTCAAATAGTGTGGATAATAATAATAGTGCACGTGCATTGGACTAAGCTGGAATCTGCAAGCATTCAATTCAAGAGATAGGACAAGGTAATATGGGCTCTTTGTTAGATCAACAATAATGCATATAAGAGCCACTTTAACATATTCATTATGGTCTTCTCCTCTCGACCCCCAAAGGAAAGAAAAGAAATAAAACTATTTACACGGGAAAGCTCCCAACAAACAAAAGACGAACGAGAAATCTTTTTGGGTTTTCTTTTTAATTATTACTACTATAGGCATGGAAAGTAAAGTAACTAAAGGCTACAACTATATATATTTTGTTTTTTCTAAGGTTTATCAAACACACAAGAAGAAAGCAAAAAAAGGAAAATAAACTAGCATGGATGATACAATGAAAAAGTATGAGCAGCGACAACTAGCATGAGTGTGTGAACTTGAATGTAATATCGGTGAGAAATACATACTCCCCCAAGCTTAGGCTTTTGGCCTAAGTTGGTCTACGGCCATGGCTGGCCTGGCAGATATCCAAAGTAATAGTTGGGGTCGTACTGAGAAGAAGCCTCGAATTGCCACTGGTTGGCAATCACCTCCGGATCCCACTGGTAATCATACTGTCGTGGAGGATCAAATTGTGGTTCCGGCTCTGGCTCTATAGTAGATGTAGGGTTCCGGTAGGCGTGAATGGCCTCCAACGAAACAAGCTACTTACCTGCAGATAAATCAAACAAGGAAGGAGCAGGCAAGGTAATAGTCTCAGGATGATTTTTATCAAATATCAGCTTGTACTTAAGCATCTTTTCCGTATTCTTAACAATAAAATCATGTGCTACCATACTCTTATAATCTAGAAACACAGGAAGAAGCAACTTTTCTTATTTCTCATAATGCCTAATAGGTATGTTAAAGTGTGCAGCGAGCCGCGAGGCGAAGATGCCTCCAAGGACGGGGCCCTTAGTAAGGTTAAGATTTAACCGCTTTGCAACAATAGCGCCCATACTAAATGTGTCATCATGGAACAAGGCACGGCACAAAATAACAATATCTGGGGCACTAAGGTTTCCACAGTTTCCACGACCAATTAAGCATATACTAGCAAATATTGCGAAGTAACGTAAAACAGGAAAATGTATTCTAGTAATTCTTGCATCGGAAACTTTCCTCGTTTCCCCTACAGCAATTGTATCAATAAATCCTTCCACATCGTCACGATGAGGTTCCTCGATGGTACCCTCAAAAGGGATCAAACAAATCCGACAAAAGTCACGAAGTGACATCTCCTTATGCTCATCATATAAATAAAATTCCACCGAAGGTGGTGAGCTCCTAGCATGGAAATGAAAGTTTTGCACAAAGATATTGGTGAGTAAGAGATATTGTTCACGTTGGTCATGGAGGAAGGCGGTGAGGCCGGCATTCTCAGCCAACTCATAAAAATCATCGTAAATCATGGCTGCTCTCAAGAAATTATCACAAGGCCATTCACGCGGCCGAACTTCCGCGGTGCGAGGGAGATTATATTTGGGCCTCTTATTTGGGCCTCGATGAGCCCCTCAAAATCTCTTCATCTTTTTCTGAAAATATCTGAAATTTTTAGTAACTTCAAAATAAAAGTGAACCAAGCTCAACAAAATTGATAGCAACTACTCCCACAAGTTCCTAGAGGATATATCATGCATTAAAACTACTTTTGACCATATAAATTTGACATGCAAGCTCAAGAATAGGGTCACCTAAGAAGCAAAAATTTGCAATGAATAAAGCACTAGAACAAAAACTAATTGGACCATTGGAGGAGTCACATACCAAAGAATAATCCGCCAAAGCAGTTTTGTGAATGGAGCTTTGAGCAAGGAGATCAAAAATGGTAGCAAGATGAGCTTGAACTCGGGTTTGAGCTGGTTGGTGATTTTTTTGGGAGGAAGGAGTGTGGGGTAGATGGAATAAGTGGAGGGGAGCCACCGTGGGCCCACGAGGCAGTGTGGCGCGCCCAGGGGTTGGGCGTGCCCAGGACCCTCGTGGCCAGGTGCTTGCTCCCCCTGGAGAGTTCTCAGTGCCAGATATTCGCAAATGTTCCAGAAAAATCATATTTAAATTTCAGGGCATTTGGAGAACTTTTATTTTCGGGGTATTTTTTATTGCATGGATAATTCAGAAAATAGATAGAAAATACTATTTTTCTTTGTTTAATATAAATAACAGAAAGTAAAAAAAATGGTACAGAGAGTTGTGTTTTCTAACTTCATCCATCTCATGCTCATCAAAAGGAATCCACTAACAAGGTTGATCAAGTCTTGTTAACAAACTCATTCCGAATAACATGGAACCGGAGAAACTTCGAATAACACTAGGTTACCTCAACGGGGATATGCATGTCCCCAACAATAAGAATATCATATTTCTTCTTGACAGTAGGAAGAGGAAATTCAAAACCTCCAATAGTAATTGTTGAAATTTTTCCAATAGAATTGATACTGTGGACTTGAGGTTGTTTCCTCGGAAAGTGTACCGTATGCTCATTACCATTAACATGAAAAGTGACATTTCCTTTGGTGCAATCAATAATAGCCCCTGCAGTATTCTAAAAGGGTCTTCCAAGAATAATAGACATACTATCGTCCTCGGGAATATCAAGAATAACAAAGTCTGTTAAAATAGTAACGTTTGCAACCAGAACAGGCACATCCTCACAAATACCGACAGGTATAGCGGTTGATTTATCAGCCATTTGCAAAGATATTTCAGTAGGTGTCAACTTATTCAAATCAAGTCTACGATATAAAGAGAGAGGCATAACACTAACACTGGCTCCAAGATCACATAAAGTAGTTTTAACATAGTTTCTTTTAATGGAGCATGGTATAGTTGGTACTCCTGGATCTCCAAATTTCTTTGGTATTCCACCCTTAAAAGTATAATTAGCAAGCATGGTGGAAATTTCAGCTTCCGGTATCTTTCTTTTATTAGTAACAATATCTTTCATATATTTAGCATAAGGATTCATTTTAAGCATAGCAGTCAAACGCATATGCAAAAAAGATAGGTCTAATCATTTCAGCAAAGCGCTCAAAATCCTCATCATCCTTTTTCTTGGATGGTTTAGGAGGAAAAGGCATGGGTTTCTGAACCCATGGTTCTCTTTATTTACCATGCTTCCTAGCAACAAAGTCTCTCTTATCATAACATTGATTCTTTGATTTTGGGTTATCAAGATCAACAGCAGGTTCAATTTCTACATCATTATTATTGCTAAGTTGATCATCAACATGAACATCATCATTAACATTATCACCAGGTTCATGTTCATTACCAGATTGTGTTTCAGCATCAGAAAGAGAAATATCATTGGGATTCTCAGGTGTGTCAATAACAGGTTCACTAGAAGCATGCAAAGTCCTATCATTTTTCTTTCTCTTCCTTTTAGATGGACTAAGTACATCAATATTATTTCTCTGAGAATCTTGCTCAATTCTCTTAGGATGGCCCTCAGGATAGAAGGGTTCCTGAGTCATTTTACCACCTCTAGTCATAACTCTAACATCATTATCATTTTTCTTACTATTTAATTCATTGAGAAAATCATTTTGAGCTTTAAGTACTTGTTCTACTTGAGTGGTAACCATAGAAGCATGTTTGCAAATGATTTTAAGTTCACCTTTAACTCTGGACATATAATCACTCAAGTGTTCAATCATATAAGCATTGCGTTTTAATTCTCTACCAAAATAAGCATTGAAGTCTTCTTGCTTAACCATAATGTTATCAAACTCATCCAAACATTGGTTAGCAAATTTAGTAGGAGGAATTTCAGCTTTATCATATATAGAGAGAATTTACCTTTACTACCTGTGTTGAGTTATCAAGACCATGTATTTCTTCAACAGGCAGTAAATTAAGACCATGTATTTCTTCAATAGGAGGTAAATTATTAACATCTTTAGCTTTAATACCTTTTTATTTCATAGATTTCTTTGCCTCTTGCATATCTTCAGGACTGAGAAATAGAATACCCCTTTTCTTCGAAGTTGGCTCAGGAGTTGGTTCGGGAATTGGATCAGAGATTGGATCAGGAGGTGCCCAATTATTTTCATTAGTCAACATATTATTCAATAGAATTTCAGCTTCATCTTATGTTCTTTCCCTGAAAACACAACCGGCACAACTCTCTAGGTGGTCTCTGCAAGCATCAGTTAGTCCATTATAAAAGATATCAAGTATTTCATTTTTCCTAAGAGGATGATCAGGCAAAGCATTAAGTAATTGGAGAAGCCTCCCCCAAGCTTGTGGGAGACTCTCTTCTTCAATTTGCACAAAATTATATATTTCCCTTAAAGCAGCTTGTTTCTTATGAGCAGGGAAATATTTAGCAGAGAAATAATAAATCATATCCTAGGGACTACGCACACAACCTAGATCAAGAGAATTAAACCATATCTTGGCATCACCCTTTAATGAGAACGGAAATATCTTAAGGATATAATAGTAGCGAGTTTTCTCATCATTAGTGAACAGGGTGGCTATATCATTTAATTTAGTAAGATGTGCCACAATAGTTTCGGATTCATAGCCATAGAAAGGATCAGATTCAACCAAAGTAATTATATCAGGATAGACAAAGAAATCATAATCCTTATCAGTAACAAAGGTAGGTGAAGTAGCATAAGGAGGATCATATTTCATTCTAGCATTCAGAGTTTTTTGTTTCAGCTTAGCTAACAATTTTGTTAAGATCACTCCTATCATTGCAAGCAAGAAAATCTCTAGCAGTTTCTTCATCCATAACATAACCCTCAGGAACAACAGACAATTCATATCTAGGGGGAGAATGTTCATCATCACTTTCATCAATATTATCAGTTTCAATAATCTCATTCTCTCTAGCCCTAGCAAGTTGTTCATCAAGAAATTCACCAAGTGGCACAGTAGTATCAAGCATAGAAGTAGTTTCATCGTAAGTATCATGCATAGCAGAAGTGGCATCATCAATAACATGCGACATATCAGAATTAATAGCAGAAGCAGGTCTAGGTGTCGCAAGCTTACTCAAAACAGAAGGTGAATCAAGTACAGAGCTAGATGGCAGTACCTTACCTCCCCTCGTAGTTGAGGGATAAATCTTGGTTCTTGGATCTTTCAAGTTCTTCGTAATGATAAGCAGATATAAATCCCAAGTGACTCAAAGAATAGAGCTATGCTCCCCGGCAACGGCGCCAGAAAATAGTCTTGATAACCCACAAGTATAGGGGATTGCAACAGTTTTCGAGGGTAGAGTATTCAACCCAAATTTATTGATTTGACACAAGGGGAGCCAAAGAATATTCTCAAGTATTAGCAGCTGAGTTGTCAATTCAACCACACTTGGAAACTTAATATCTGCAGCAAGGTATTTAGTAGCAAAGTAATATGATAGTAGTGGTAACGGTGGTAAAAGGTAACGGTAGAAAAAGTAATATTTTTTGTGTTTTATAGTGATTGTAATAATAGCAACGGAAAAGTAAATAAGCGAAGAACAATATATGGAAAGCTCGTAGGCAATGGATCGGCGATAGAGAATTATGCCGGATGTGATCGATCATGTAACAGTCATAACCTAGGGTGACACGGAACTAGCTCGAGTTCATCAATGTAATGTAGGCATGTATTTCGAATATAGTCATACGTGCTTATGGAAAGAACTTACATGACATATTTTGTCCTACCCTCCCGTGGCAGCGGGTGTCGGTGTCAAAACCGGCAGATCTCGGGTAGGGGGTCCCGAACTGTGCGTCTAGGACCGATGGTAATAGGAGATAGGGGACACGATGTTTACCCAGGTTTGGGCCCTCTCTATGGAGGCAATACCCTACTTCCTACTTGATTGATCTTGATGAATATGAGTATTACAAGAGTTGATCTACCACAAGATCGTAGTGGCTAAACTCTAGAAGTCTAGCCTATGAATATGGTAATGAGTATATGTGTTGTGTCCTTTCCGGACTATCCCCTTCGGTTTATATACACACCGAGGGGATCTAGGGTTTACATGGAGTCGGTTACATGAAAAGGAATCTTCGGTCGCCTATCTTGCCTTCTGCGCCAAGTAGAGTCCAATCCGGACATGGTGCAGTCTTCGGTCTTCACGTCTTCACGGCCCATCAGTCCGGCCCATGGATAACAGGCCGGACGCCTGAGGACCCCTTAGTCCAGGACTCCCTCAGTAGCCCCTAAACCTGGCTTCAATGACGAGGAGTCCGGCGCGCATATTTGTCTTCGGCGTTGCAAGGCGGATTCCATCCTTCCGAACTCCAGAATAGTCTTCGGACGGAGTAAGTATATCCGGACCTGTGTACATAATGGCAGAAAATATAACACCCCATGATCCCAACGTGTTGATAACTGTTCATGACATCATATCATGCCTGCCCGGTTGCTATTTCCAACCGTCATCTAGCAAACCGCCCCATGTCTCGAGGGGCGGTTTTACTGGCACGTCTCGTCAGGGTAGAGATCGTGTCCCTTTATTTACGAGATTTTCATTAATGCAGGTATAGGTAACCCAACCGTCCCCTGGGTACAACTCCTTGGTAATAGGTTGTAACACCCACGATGCGGCTATATCTCCCACGTGTCGGAGCATGACTTAGAGGCATAACCGCATAGTAGGCATGTCGCAAGAGGGGTTATCTTTATACATCCCATGTACTAAATAAGAATGGGATAAAGAGTTGGCTTACAATCGCCACTTCACACAATACATGAATATAGCATTACATCATCCAGAATACAATCAAGGTCCGACTATGGAACCAAATAAAGAAAGACAACCCCTAATGCATAGATCCCCGATCGTCCCGACTGGGCTCCACTACTGATCAACTGGAAACTAAACAACACAACAAACACGAACTTCATCGAGCTCCCACTTGAGCTGGGTTGCGTCACCTGCACTGGTATCATCGGCACCTACAACTGTTTTGGAAGTATCTGTGAGTCACGAGGACTCAGCAATCTCACACCCGCGAGATCAAGACTATTTAAGCTTATGGGTAGGAAAGGGGTAATGAGGTGGAGCTGCAGCAAGCACTAAGCATATATGGTGGCTAACTTATGCAAATAAGAGCGAGAAGAGAAGCAAAGCGCGGTCGTGAACAAGAAGTGATCAAGAAGTGATCCTGAAACTACTTATGTTCAAACATAACTCCAAAATCGTGTTCACTTCCTGGACTCCGCCGGAAAGAGACCATCACGGCTACACACGCGGTTGATGCATTTTAATTGAGTTAAGTGTCAAGTTTTCTACAACCGAACATTAACAAATTCCCATCTGCCCATAACCGCAGGCACGACTTTCGAAAGTTCAAAAACCTGCAGGGGTGTCCCAACTTAGCCCATCACAAGCTCTCACGGGCAACGAAGGATATTCCTTCTCCCAGGAAGACCCGATCAGACTCAGAATCCCGGATACAAGACATTTCGACAATGGTAAAACAAGACCAGCAAGACTGCCCGATGCGCCAACATCCCGATAGGAGCTGCACATATCTCGTTCTCAGGTCAACACCGGATGAACACTACGTACAACTAAAACCAACCCCCAAGTTTCCCCGAGGTGGCGCTGCAAGTGGCTCTATTTCGGACCAACACTTAGAAAAGCACTGGCCCGGGGGGGGGGGTTAAAATAAAGATGACCCTCAGGAGCGCAACTCCCAAGGGAAAAGTAGGTGGTGGTGAGGCAAATGGTAAAACCAAGGCTGGGCCTTGCTGGAGGAGTTTTATTCAAAGCGAACTGTCAAGGGGTCCCCATAACACCCAACCTATAAGGAACGCAAAATCAAGGAACATAACACCGGTATGACGGAAACTAGGGCGGCAAGAGTGGAACAAAACACCAGGAATAAGGCCGAGCCTTCCACCCTTTACCAAGTATATAGATGCATTAATTAAATAAGAGATATTGTGATATCCCAACATATCCATATTCCAACATGAAACATACTCCATCTTCACGTGCAACTAACAACGCTATAAGAGGGGCTGAGCAAAGCGGTAACATAGCCAAACAACGGTTTGCTAGGAAAGGTGGGTCAGAGGCTTGACATGGCAAAATGGGAGGCATGATATAGCAAGTGGTAGGTATCATGGCATAGCCATAGAGAGAACAACTAGCAAGCAAAGATAGAAGTGATTTCGAGGGTATGGTCATCTTGCCTGAGATCCCGCAAGGAAGAAGAACGAGTCCATGAAGAAGACAAACGGTCATAGTCGAACGGATCCTCACAAACGCGACGTTAACGGAACCAACCCGAAGAAGCACACCAGAAAGAAGCAAATAACATGGTAAACAACCACCACATAAACATGGCATGATGCACAATCAAGTATGATGCATGTCCGGTTTAAAGAGGGCATGTGTAACGCCCCGAGACCGATGTGTCAGGTGTCTTCCAGTTATTCGCTGACGTTGCCATGTCATTTTCTTGCGTGTCTTGCATTTCTTATCATTGCATCATGTGCATTGCATCATGTCATCATGCCATTAATATTGCAACCGTTTCAAAACTCTTCTAAATAAATTGCATAGATCTTTTAATCTATCTAAATTGAGGGAATTCACATGGTGATTCTCTTTATAACATATCCTCCTGATATTAGGGAGCTATGATAAAAAATCCATTGTTTTGGAATTCACCTTAACACACTTGCATATTAATTTCCTTGACCTTTCCTTCTTCCATTTTTTTGACTCTCAAACTTTGTCGATTATTCTTTTACCTTTTTCTGGAGCTCTACCAAAATTCTCAACATTTTGGGATACTCCAAAAACCTCGTCCTAGTTCAAACCCATTTGAATTAAATGAGTTTAAATTCTTATCGTTCGAACTGGCATTTTCTAGTTTTCTCGGACCGTGCACATTTTTACGAGTTCGTGAAAATTATCCCCATGCCCAGAGTCCTCCCCTACCTTCTCCTTTTTTTCTTCCTATTTTTCTGTTTTGTCTTAAATGGAAAAAGAATGGGAAAGAGAGAGAGAGAGAGAGCAGAGAACCCAACTGGGCCTCCCTAGGAAAATTTCCGCGCCGGCCCACCTGGACCACCCGCACCCAGGCCGGCCTCCAAGGCCCAGTCTCTCCCCGATCTAACCTAGCCACTAGGAGCCCGATCCCCTCCTCACCTCTCGCTCGACCCCTCTCTCTCGTTTCCCTGTTCGCGCCGCCAGGGACGAGCGTAGTCGCCGCCTCCCGATCCGACGTCCTGCGTCCTCCTCCGCCTTCGATCCGGTGCCGCCGGAGGCCACCAGTGCCGCCCAGGCGCCGCAGATCCTCCTCAAGGCGCCTCCTTCCTTCACCGGCCTCCTCCTCACGCCGGTCGCCAGGGACGCGCCTCCCTGCTACCGAAGACGCCGCCAAGCGCGCCCCCGTTGCCCGGTCGCCGGACCTCGCCGCATCCGGTCGTCTCCGGCGCTGCACCACCGGAGCTGCTCCTTCCCCGCGACCTTGAGCCCCATTCACGCACGCACAACACCCGCAGAGGCGCTGCTTCTCTGGAGGCCGCGTCCCAGCGAACTCCTCCGCCGCCCCTTGTCTCGTCCACACGTCGCCCAGCGACCTCCGCCACCAGTCGCGCCTTCTTCTGTGTCGTCGCCTCGCTGTGACACCATGCCTCGCCGCCTCGGCCTCGCCAACTTTGCCGAGACCCTGCCTCCGTCTCTAGTCGCCACCAGCGAGAAGCGTCGCCGAGCCACGCGCCCCTGTTCTTCCTCGCCCGTTCAACGCGCCACCAAGCCGACAGGACGCCCCTCTGTCGCTGGAAGGTCGCCCGCTCGGTCGTCGCTCTTGATTTGCTGGAGGAGAGGACCAGCGCCATCCCACGATGCCCCTGCGCGCCCAGTCCCTCCACCGGAGCTGCACCTTGCTGCTGCTGCAGGCCATGAGCTCTCCAGCTACCGCAGGAACGCCATGGTCCATACCACCTCCGCGAGGAACACAAGACGCATCCTCCGTGCACCCCCGCTTGTGGCTGTTAATGTCAAGACCATCTCGGTTTTTCGCCAAGCACCACCACCGGCAAGTACAACTACACCACATTGATACAAATCCCACTGCCGTCGGCTCTGGAAGCCTCGGATCCGTCAAGTTCCTCGACGACAAATGCATGACTATGTGGATTGTACCAAGTACCCCTTCGAGTCGACGGGGTCGGCAAGTGTGAGACACGAAGTACCACGACGACCATCGACATGTACCCCTACACCACACGGAAACGCAAAGCACCCCTCATGTCGGCAAGACCCACAAGTCGGACCCCGAACGATCGACGACTCGTGGACCGTGTACAACTACCGTCGCCCCGAAGACGTTGGAGTCATCAAGTACCTCTCCGAATGAACGTGAACGACTACGGTCGCAAGAACGGGACCGGAAAGTCCAAAGACCCCAAGTACCACGACATCGATGACATGAACGTCTACGGAAACTCATGCAACGATAAACATGTACCACTACTGTCGGCGAGATCGCGAGAACCTCTACCGTCGACCCTAGAGCGTGCGAGAATGGCTACTTCCACTATCACCGTCGCGAGAACGTCTACTTCCTCTACTTTGCACCGAACGAGAACTGTCCCGCTTGCATGCTTCGAAGGTATAACCTCGAGACGGCCTCCATGAACGAATGGTTGCGATGTTTGAGATGCTTGTGTTGGCACTGTGTCCAATTTGGCACTCGCTTCCCTGTCGCCAACTCGTGGGACACCCGGAATCCGGGAGTGCCCCACCATCTTTTGACACGCCCCCGTCACTTTTCCTTTTGCACCGGCATCTCAATTGAGTTACCGGAAACCGGGACATTGCCGTGGCACCATTTCGTTATCGTTGCCATCGCACCCCTTTTCATTTCCACCACGGTGACAAATGCTTCATATTGCTCTTGTCAACTTTTAATAAAAATTGCATAAACTTGTTCATGTCATCCACATCATGATAACAACAATTAAAATGTTTAAATTGTTGTTGCATTAAATAGATAAGTGCATATGGGGATTACCGGATTTGTTGTTTGTTAGGCCCCATTTAAATTGGTTAGATGGTATAGTTTTTGTTTTGCTTCACCTCTTACCATGTTAAGAACATTTCATATTGTTGGGTACCTAACCGAGAGTGAACTAAATAATTGATGTGGTGTTCCGTCAATATGCAACAGAGTTGCACATTGAGCTCCACTTAATTTGTAGTATTTTTTGTGCACTTTGCCATGCCATGCCTCATTAAACCGGACATGCATCATACTTGTTTGCGCATCGTGCCATGATTATGCGATGGTTGTTTACTATGTGATTTGCTTCTTTCCGGTGTTGCTTCTTCGGGTTAGTTTCGATAACGTTGCGTTTGTGAGGATACGTAGGCTTCGTCCGTTTATCTTCTTCATGGTCTCGTTCTTCTTCTTGCGGGATCTCAGGCAAGATGACCATACCCTCGAAATCACTTCTATCTTTTCTTGCTAGTTGCTCACTCTTTTGCTATGCCTATGCTGCGATACCTACCACTTGGTTATCATGCCTCCCATATTGTTAAGCCAAACCTCTAACCCACCTTGTCCTAGAAAACCGTTGTTTGCTATGTTACCGCTTTGTTCAGCCCCTCTTATAGCGTTGTTAGTTGCAGGTGAAGATTGGAGTTTGTTCCTTGTTGGAACATGGATATTTTGTTGGGATATCACAATATCTCTTATTTAATTTAATGCATCTATATACTTGGTAAAGGGTGGAAGGCTCGGCCTTATGCCTGGTGTTTTGTTCCACTCTTGCCGCCCTAGTTTCCGTCATATCGGTGTTATGTTCCCGGATTTTGCGTTCCTTACACGGTTGGGCTATAATGGGAACCCCTTAACAGTTCGCCTTGAATAAAACTTCTCCAGCAATGCCCAACATTGGTTTTACCATTCGCCACCTAGCCTTTTCTTTCCCTTGGGTCGGCCGGCTCAAGGGTCATCTTTATTTAAACCCCCGAGCCAGTGCTCCCCTGAGTGTTGGTCCATCTTGTCAGCCGCCAGTGGCCACCAGGGGCAACTCTGGGCTGGCCTACCGGAAGTTTGGACAATCTGGTGTGCCCTGAGAACGAGATATGTGCAGCTCCTATCGGGATTTGTCGGCACATTCGGGTGGTGTTGTTGGACTTGTTTTACCATTGTCGAGGATGTCTTGTAAGCGGGATGCCGAGTCTGATCGGATTGTCTTGGGAGAAGGAATATCCTTTGTTGATCGTGAGAGCTTGTGATGGGCTAAGTTGGGACACCCCTGCAGGGATTTGAACTTTTGAAAGCCGTGCCCGCGGTTATGGGCAGATGGGAATTTGTTAATGTCCGGTTGTAGAAAACATGAAGTTGATCTTAATTAAAATACATCAACCGCGTGTGTAGCCGCGATGGTCTCTTCTCGGCGGAGTCCGGGAAGTGAACACGGTGTTGGAGTTATGTTTGACGTAGGTTGTTCTAGGATCACTTCTTGATCATAGTTTTCTTGAACGTGCTTTGCCTTCTCTTCTCACTCTCATTTGCGTATGTTAGCCACCATATATGCTAGTCGCTTGCTGCAGCTCCACCACATACCTTTTACCCTTCCTATAAGCTTAAATAGTCTTGATCGCGAGGGTGTGAGATTGCTGAGTCCGCGTGACTCACAGATACTTCCAAGAACCAGCTTGCAGGTGCCGTTGAACCGTGCAGGTGACGCAACCAAGCTCAGGAGGAGCTCGATGAAGATCTTGTTCTTTATGTTGTTTCCGTTTCCAGTTGATCAGTAGTGGAGCCCAGTTGGGGCGATCGGGGATCTGTGTAGCTTTTGGGGTAGTCTTCTTTTATTTTGGTTCCGTAGTCGGTGTTGGAAATATGCCCTAGAGGCAATAACAAAATGGTTATTATTATATTTCTTTGTTCATGATAATTGTCTATTATTCATGCTGTAATTGTGTTATCCGAAAATCATAATACATGTGTGAATACATAGACCACAACACGTCCCTAGTGAGCCTCTAGTTGACTAGCTCGTTGATCAAAAGATAGTCATGGTTTCATGACTATGGACATTGGATGTCATTCATAACGGGATCACATCATTAGGAGAATGATGTGATGGACAAGACCCAATCCTAAGCATAGCTCAAAGATCGTGTAGTTCGTTTGCTGTAGCTTTTCCGAATGTCAAGTATCGTTTCCTTAGACCATGAGATTGTGCAACTCTCGGATATCGTAGGAGTGCCTTGGGTGTGCCAAATGTCACAACGTAACTGGGTGACTATAAAGGTACATTACAGGTATCTCCGAAAGTGTCTGTTGGGTTGGCACGAATCAAGACTGGGATTTGTCACTCCGTATGACGGAGAGGTACCTCTGGGCCCACTCGGTAATGCATCATCATAATGAGCTCAATGTGACCAAGTGGTTGATCACGGGATCATGCATTACGGTACGAGTAAAGTCACTTGACGGTAACGATATTGAACGAGGTATTGGGATACCGATGATCGAGTCTCGGGCAAGTAACGTACTGATTGACAAAGCGAATTGTATGCGGATTGATTGAATCCTCGACATCGTGGTTCATCCGATGAGATCATCGTGGAGCATGTGGGAGCCAACATGGGTATCCAGATCCCGCTGTTGGTTATTGACCAGAGAGTCGTCTCGGTCATGTCTACATGTCTCCCGAACCCGTAGGGTCTACACACTTAAGGTTCGGTGATGCTAGGGTTGTTGAGATATTAGTATACGGTAACCCGGAGTCCCGGATGAGATCCCGGAGGTCACCAGGAGTTCCGGAATGGTCTGGAGGTGAAGATTTATATATAGGAAGTCAAGTTTCGGCCATCAGGAAAGTTTCGGGGGTAATCGGTATTGTACCGGGACCACTGGAAGGGTCCCGGGGGTCCACCGGGTGGGTTCACCTATCCCAGAGGGCCCCATGGGCTGAAATGGGAGGGGAACCAGCCCCTAGTGGGCTGGTGTGCCCCCCTTGGGCCTCCCCCTGCGCCTAGGGTTGGAAACCCTAGGGGTGGGGGGCGCCGCCCTTGCCTTGGGGGGCAAGGCACCCCCTTGGACGCCCCCCCCTAGGAGATTGGATCTCCTAGGGCCGGCACCCCCCTAGGGACCCTATATATAGTGGGGGGAGGGAGGGCAGCCGCACCCCAAGCCCCTGGCCTCTCCCTCTCCCTCCCGTGACACTCCTCCGTCTCCCTGCGCTTGGCGAAGCCCTGCCGAGATCACCGTTGCTTCCACCACCACGCCGTTGGGCTGCTGGATCTTCATCAACCTCTCCTTCCCCCTTGCTGGATCAAGTTGGAGGAGACGTCATCCCAACCGTACGTGTGTTGAGCGTGGAGGTGCCGTCCGTTCGGCACTAGGTCATCGGTGATTTGGATCAGATCGAGTACGACTCCATCAACCCCGTTCTCTTGAACGCTTCCGCACGCGATCTACAAGGGTATGTAGATGCACTCCTCTTTCCCTCGTTGCTAGATGAATCCATAGATTGATCTTGGTGATGCGTAGAAAATTTTAAAATTCTGCTAAGTTCCCCAACAGGGGCATCATGAGCTAGGTCTATGCGTAGTTACTATGCACGAGTAGAACACAAAGCAGTTATGGGCGTCGATATTATCAATTATCTTGCCGTTACTAGTCTTATCTTGATCCGGCGGCATTGTGGGATGAAGCGGCCCGGACCAACCTTACACGTACGCTTACGTGAGACCGGTTCCACCGACTGACATGCACTGGTTGCATAAGGTGGCTGGCGGGTGTCTGTCTCTCCCACTTTAGTCGGATCGGATTCGATGAACAGGGTCCTTATGAAGGGTAAATAGAAATTGGCAATTCACGTTGTGGTTTTGGCGTAGGTAAGAAACGTTCTTGCTAGAAACCTATAGCAGCCACGTAAAAACTTGCAACAACAATTAGAGGACGTCTAACTTGTTTTTGCAGCAAGTGTTGTGTGATGTGATATGGCCAAAAGGATGTGATGAATGATATATGTGATGTATGAGATTAATCATGTTCTTGTAATAGGAATCACGACTTGCATGTCGATGAGTATGACAACTGGCAGGAGCCATAGGAGTTGTCTTTATTTATTTATGACCTGCGTGTCAACATAAACGTCATGTAATTACTTTACTTTATTGCTAAAGCGTTAGCCATAGTAGTAGAAGTAATAGATGACGAGACAACTTCAAGAAGACACGATGATGGAGATCATGATGATGGCGATCATGGTGTCATGCCAGTGACAACGATGATCATGGAGCCCCGAAGATGGAGATCAAAAGGAGCAAATGATATTGGCCATATCATGTCACTATTTGATTGCATGTGATGTTTATCATGTTTTACATCTTATTTGCTTAGAACGACGGTAGCTTAAATAAGATGATCTCTCGTAATAATTTCAAGTAAGTGTTCCCCCTAACTATGCACCATTGCGAAGGTTCGTTGTTTCGAAGCACCATGTGATGATCGGGTGTGATAGATTCTAATGTTCGAATACAATGGGTGTAAGCCAGATTTACACACGCAATACATTTAGGTTGACTTGACGAGCCTAGCATGTACAGACATGGCCTCGGAACACAGAAGACCGAAAGGTCAAGCATGAGTCGTATAGAAGATACGATCAACATGAAGATGTTCACCGATGTTGACTAGTCCATCTCACGTGATGATCGGACACGGCCTAGTTAACTCGGATCATGTTTCACTTAGATGACTGGAGGGATGTCTATCTGAGTGGGAGTTCATTGTGTAATTTGATTAGATGAACTTAATTATCATGAACTTAGTCTAAAATCTTTACAATATGTCTTGTAGATCAAATGGCCCACGTTGTCCTCAACTTCAACGCGTTCCTAGAGAAAACCAAGCTGAAAGATGATGGCAGCAACTATACGGACTGGGTCCGGAACCTGAGGATCATCCTCATAGCTGCCAAGAAAGATTATGTCCTAGAAGCACCGCTAGGTAATGCACCTGTCCCAGAGAACCAAGACGTTATGAACGCTTGGCAGTCACGTGCCGATGATTACTCCCTCGTTCAGTGTGGCATGCTTTACAGCTTAGAACCGAGGCTCCAAAAGCGTTTTGAGATACACGGAGCATATGAGATGTTCGAAGAGCTGAAAATGGTTTTCCAAGCTCATGCCCGGGTCGAGAGATATGAAGTCTCCGACAAGTTCTTCAGCTGTAAGATGGAGGAAATAGTTCTGTCAGTGAGCACATACTCAAAATGTCTGGGTTGCATAACCGCTTGACTCAGCTGGGAGTTAATCTCCCGGATGACGCGGTCATTGACAGAATCCTTCAGTCGCTTCCACCGAGCTACAAGAGCTTTGTGATGAACTTCAATATGCAGGGGATAGAAAAGACCATTCCTGAGGTATATTCAATGCTAAAATCAGCGGAGGTAGAAATCAAAAAGGAACATCAAGTGTTTATGATGAATAAAACCACTGAGTTCAAGAAAGGCAAGGGTAAAAAGAACTTCAAGAAGGACGGCAAGGGAGTTGCCGCGGGCGCGTGCAAGTGTGTCTGGGCTCAGAATGGACAACAGAGAGAACGAGGAGACCAGGATAGATGCAAGTTTTGAAAGAATGAAAATGCAATGCGGATGATGACATGGCAAGATGCAACACGCAAGCAAATGACAAGGCAACAACAACGAATAACTGGGAGACACCTGACGCATCGGTCTCGGGGCATCACATAGGTAAGTTTAGAGACCCTAGGGGAGACGCCCAATATTCGGGGCCTTTATATAGAGAGCCAGTCTCGTTTTCTTCCCTTGCGCTTGCTCCTTCCTCAACCCCCGCCACCCCAAGTTCCAACCGTCGGTTTCCAATCGCCACCATCCCTAGTCATGTCCGGATCCAACCATCAGGGCCGGTGGGTGGCTTCTTCTTTCACGGAGGAGGATATTGCGAAGCTCCGCGCAACGAGGTGTATGACCCTGGAAATCTTTCATCGGCTTCCAGCACAAGGGCAAGTCATACCAACCCCCAGATCTGGCGAGAGGGTAGTGTTTGTATCCCACTTTCTTCACGGGCTAGGGTTCGTGCTTAACCCCTTCGTTCGAGGGGTCATGTTCTACTATGGGCTAGATTTTCACGATCTGGCCCCGGACTCTATTCTCCTCATCTCAATATTTATCGTCACGTGTGAGGCCTTACTCCGGACTCCTCCGCACTTTGGGTTGTGGCTCAAGACCATTGATGTGAGGCCGCAGGTGGTAGAAGAGGAGCAGGAAGAGTGCGGAAGCATCATAATAGGCAAGCTGGCCGGTGCTGTTTGGCCCGCAGGATCTTTCGCCACATCTTCCGACCCATGGCAGAAGGGGTGGTTTTATATCAACGAGCCACGGGGCCCCAAGTGGGCGGCAACACCTGCGTTCCGACCCGGCCCTCCAATTCAGCTCGCTTCATAGGTCAATAAAGGATTGGACTGGGGATCCATCAATGAAGTGCAGACTCTGCAAAGTTCCATCCAAGCCATACCGAGAAGGGAATCAATCTTGCAAACATCGTTCAAATAATGCTAGTCCGCCGGATCCTGCCATGTCAGCGGCGGCCTCTTCATATGTGGGAGTTTAACCCAGAAGGGTGGCAGACTCTACAACACTTCTTCAGCACCACGCATGAAGAAATGTGGAAGTTATATTTCGGGGAGCAAGAGCAATGGCCGGACACCACAGAAGACGTTGGCCTTGACTGCAATCATTCGGGCACTTCGGTAAGTACTCGATATCCGAGCACCTTCCATTCAGGTATCCCTTAATCAAGATACTGAACAATCCGTCCCTATACAGGACTAGATAAAGAAAGCGGTGCTAATCTGGTGTCCGGCGCCCCTTCCCGAAGGCCCTGCGATCGACCTGCTGACGAGAATGCTGATTCCGACACCGTACTAGGTGGCTGCGTTCGGGGAAACCAAAATCCCTTTACCCAAGGGCAAGAGTGCAGAGGGGGCGCTCCAGGGCAAGAAGAGGGTCGCCTCCGAAGATCAGGAGGGGAAGCCTTCCAAGAGAGGAAAAACGCCATCGTCGAGTGGCTTGGGCCAGGCGAGCGAGGCTGCCGTAGAGTTTCATGATGAGGATGAGCCTCGAGTCAGACCGTAAGCGAGGCTCGGGTACTTTAAACGCACCTCATTCTTTTCCTGTTAGTGAAGTAATCGTCCGATATATGTTCATCCAGGCAGGTTAACGCCTGGTGCTTCTCAATCGTCCTCCTCGGGAGATCATCTTCTGGAGATGATGGAGAGTGACACGCCTCCTCCGGCCTCATCGCCCTACAGGGGAGATGATACCGAGGTATCGTCCCGACGGGATTCTCCTGAACACCAAGTAGTACAGGAAGCGAAGGAGGTGTTACCCGAAGGCGGTGTCTCTATCACTCGAGGTTCCGGGATCAAGACTGGTGTCTCCGAACCGTACGGTTTACAGCCAGAGACGACTCTGGAGGCAAGTAAGCGGGTTCCTTCATAGGAATGTTGTACTCTGGCGGTGGTTTCCGTAGACCCAGGAGCGCCGGACACGCTGACGGGCTTGCTACGACGGTCATCCATTTTAGAAGAGCACCATACCTTGATGGCTACGGTGGTCAAAAGGGTTCTATCCGTGAAGAGTGGATTGAACGAGGCCTTTACGAGCCTTCTGAGAGGTTTCGAGGTTTGTGATGTAGTTTTGTCAATTGAATTTTATTGACAGAATGCACTTGTTGTATATGCAGTAGCCCTGAGACTCGGATTGTCTTCCGAAGGAAGCGATCGGAGGATCAAAGAGATATGCTCAGGTATTAACCTTGGTTTAATTTGAAATACAGGTTGCTGCCCCTCCTATGGCTGCCCGGAATACGGAATTGGCCGAACTACAGCAAAAGCTGGATATTGCGGAGGATGACATTGCATTGATCAACAGTCGTCTTGACGACTCGCAAGGTATGTATTTCGAGCATTCTTTACACCAATGTGCTTGACACGGGAAAGTGATGTATATTAAATGTGCATACAATGCAGATGGTGCTGCTGTCGTGGAGGCTCTTCGTGCGGAGCTAGTCCGGGCCAAGGAGCGGATCCGGCTTAGTGATGCTGCTGCTAAAGAGGCATCAGTTGAACTGAAGGCCGAACAAGCTGCACGATGCCAGGGCGAGGAGAAGGTATCCATGATGACACTCGCTTTGGAAAATGCCACTAGCCGCTGTGAATTTCTTGAGAAGGAGAATGAAGCCTTAACGGATGAACTGGACAAGGCCCAACAGAAGGCAAGAGAAGCACGATCAGAGTCCAGAGCACTCCGTGAGGAGGTTCGGCAGGCGAAAGAGATAGTGGCTGGAAAGCCTTTTCTGCTGCATACTAAGTTCGGCGACCCAGACTATGCTCAGCTGAACCAAGTGTGGAGTTCTCCGGACGAGTATTTGGGCTTGCCGAAGAGTTCTTTCGATGCAGCGCGGTATTACCAAGCGCGAGCTGGATATGCAACGGAGAAGCTTTTTTGGTCACAATTCGGTGCGTCTAAGCGCACGCTCCTACTTAATGAACAGATGTCCCAACGGGCCGAACTTCATAGGGTATCTGGCGCTGCCATGAAGGATGTTATAATCCGGCTGTGGACAACCGAGCCTGCGCCGAGTAGTTATTTCGGTTTGGTGCAGAAGCTTGTCCACGTGGTGCCGTGAATCGATTCTGCGAAGCGATCGGCGTGCATTGAAGGTGCATGGATGGCCCTTGCCTGAGTCAAGACATTTTGGGGAAAGATGAAGGCCGTCAACGTTGCCACGGAGGGTCCGCCTGGAGGTTGGGACCGTTCGGAACCAGAGAGTTATTTTGAAGACGTCCTGGAGGCCGCCCGCTTGATAGAGGGTCAATGTTCGAAAAACATAATGTTCGAGTGAGGTGTATGATGATTGTAAAAGACAACTTTATAGTTAATCTATTTATGTTTTGCACAAAAGCTTGAATTCCTCCTGTGCGGTTGTTTTAATATAATCTGAAAGTTTTCCAGTCATCGGCTTCAGCCCCCTCGTAGGAAGTACGGGGGTGTTTGGAAAAGCATTTAATCACTCTTTATCCAATGTCTTGGTCCATGAAGGAGGTGATAATGTGGCGAACCAGGCAATTGGACTATAAGGCGTTAACAATTTCACTTAAACATAGGAGTTTTATGGTGGGGCTACGACATAGCCCCTGGTGTGTATGTGGCGTGTGGTGCCTTGCATATCTAATCTGAAAAAGATCCTTCGTGTTACATGGAGAATCGCTAAGGATTCCAATAAGTCGTCAAGTGGTTGACCAGCTCTTGCCGCATCATGACAATCAATTTTCGGCCTTCTCTACTGAGCTGCTCATCCGGTCTAGGCCAGGGCACAATCACAGTAGTTCTCCCTTTACTACCCTAGCCGATAGGGCAGAACGTAGGGTAGCAAACACAGGAGCTAGGCAACCCAACTATTGACCCAAGACAAAGATTCGGAGCTGATGCATATAAGGCCAAACTTGCGACGCCGAACTACGCTATAGAGTTGTTCGGACTTTTACTGGCAGCTCATTCGTTCCCATACTGAGCCCCTGGCAGGGTATGCCGAGGTGTATCTGCAGAGCAGCCGTTAAGGCCGTACTTATTGTTGAAAGAGTATGAGAGATTGGTTCGGATGAGACTTACTGAGAATGAAGCAATGTGCGATTGATAAATTTATGTATATATATAATCTTTCCCTAATAATAAAGCATGGATTGACTCCATGGGTTCACCGTCATAATACGCTTCTTCCTGTGAATTTACACTTTCAGTTTTTTTACCTACATCCGAGGTGGTACTATTCTCTGACCTTTTTAGTTTTTTTGGTGATGTATGGCCGTCCCACAATTGATCCAGTCTATGCTTCGTATGTTAAATTGCTCCCTCGAGCGATGAGCTTTTGGGCTGACGTTATATTTCCAAGCCATCCTACTTATCCACGTAAGGCAAGGTGGAGGCAGCCTGCGCTGGGTGCAATGAAGCCGACCCACATAAGGAGAGACGAAAAATTACTGTACTATTATGCATAATACAGTCCCACCTCACCCCGTTACATTAAATCCTCCCAATTTATATATGCTTTTAAGTTTTTCATGTTGTCATGCAGCCGTCACATGAATTAATGAGCGAAGGGTGCGAGAACTAAGCGGCTCTCATGGGGTACTGTGGGAGTCCTGGATTAGGGGGTCTCCGGACAGCTGGACTATATCCTTTGGCCGGACTGTTCGACTATGAAGATACAAGATTAAAGACTTTGTCTCGTGTCCGGATGGGACTCTACTTGGCGTGGAAGGCAAGCTAGGCGATACAGATATGTGTATCTCCTCCTCTGTAACCGACCTTGTGTAACCCTAACCTCTCCGGTGTCTATATAAACCGGAGGGTTTTAGTCCGTAGGACAATATACAATCATACCATAGGCTAGCTTCTAGGGTTTAGCCTCTCCGATCTCATGGTAGATCTACTCTTGTACTACCCATATCATCAATATTAATCAAGCAGGATGTAGGGTTTTACCTCCGTCAAGAGGGCCCGAACCTGGGTAAAACATTGCGTCCCCTTCCTCCTGTTACCATCCGCCTTAGACGCACAGTTCGGGACCCCCTACCCGAGATCCGCCGGTTTTGACATGGACATTGGTGCTTTCATTGAGAGTTCCTCTGTGTCGTCGCCGTTAGGCTTGATGGCTCCTACTATCATCGATCGTGATGCAGTCCAGGGTGAGACTTTTCTCCCCGGACAGATCTTCGTGTTCGGCGGCTTTGCACTGCGGGCCAATTCGCTTGGCCATCTGGAGCAGATTGAAAGTTACGCCCCTAGCCACCAGGTCAGGTTTGGAAGCTTAAACTACACGGCCGATATCCGTGGAGACTTGATCTTCGACGGATTCGAGCCTCTGCCTTGTGCACCACGCGGTCACGATGAGTATGATTTAACTCTACCATCGGATAGTGTCCAGGAGATCGCACAGGCAGCCGCTCTGACCCTCAATTCGGAGCCAGTTGCGCCGTCCATGGACAGGTGGATGGACCCTGCCACGGAGGCCTTACCCTCAGCGGCGATCGAGCCAAACATCGACCTTACCTTGCATGAGAGCCGTGTTGTTAAACTGCCGGATCCTTCTCCGTCCATGGACTCTGAACCGCCTGCGCCCGTTCCTATCGAATTCGATTGGGCGCCGATCATGGAGTTTACCTCCGCGGATATTTTTCAGCACTCGCCCTTTGGTGACATACTGAACTCTTTAAGGTCTCTCTCCTTGTCAGGAGGATCCTGGCCGAACTATGTCCGGCAGGACTGGGATGTGGACGACAAAGAAATTCACGGCCCACCCACCACCCACTTAGCAGCCACTGTGGATGACTTAACCGACATGCTCGACTTCGACTCCGAAGACATCGACGGTATGGACGACGATGCGGGAGACGAAGAGGATCCACTGCCCACAGGGCACTGGACAGCCACCTCATCATACGATATATACATGGTGGATACACCCAAAGAAGGCAATGGCGACGTGATAGCGGAGGATGACCCCTCCAAGAAGCAACCCAAGCGCCGACGTCAGCGGCGCCACTCTAAGTCCCGCCAAAGCAAAAGTGGTGATACCGGCACAGGAGATAATAATACTCCGGATAGTGCCCAAGACAACAACAATCCCCTCCAACAAGATTTAGAGCAGGAGGATGGAGGAGCCAGCCCTCCTGAGAGAGCGGCAGATGGAGAGGCGGAGGATGATAATTACATGACCCCCTCCGAAGACAAGGCAAGCCTCGGCGATGATGAATTCGTCGTGCCAGAGGATCCCGTCGAACAAGAGCGCTTCAAACGCCGGCTTATAGCCACGGCAAATAGCCTTAAGAAAAAGCAGCAGCAGCTTCAAGCTGATCAGGATCTGCTAGCTGACAGATGGACTGAAGTCCTCGCAGCCGAGGAATATAAACTCAAGCGCCCCTCCAAGAGTTACCTAAAGCACAGGTTGCTACCCCAACTGGAGGAAGAAGCGTATGACGCGGCTGATCGGCCACCTCGTGGCCGCGATAGAGAAGCATTCCAGCCAAAAAATCAGCCTGCACCCCGACGCCACTCAAATAAAAAGGCATGGGGAGATACGCCAGACCTGCGAGACATATTGGAGGACAAAGAAAAGCATGCAAGATCTATATACGGATCACGAGGGCGCGCCACTATGCGAGATGATAAACGTCACGCCGGATACAGTAAAAGCAAATCCGGCCGGGCCAAACACGGCGGGCAAGACCCATTCGAGCTGCGTCGCGATATAGCCCAATACAGAGGCGCCGCACACCCCTTATGCTTCACAGACGAAGTAATGGATCATCAAATCCCAGAAGGTTTCAAACCTGTAAATATTGAATCATATGACGGCACAACAGATCCCCGCGGTATGGATCGAGGATTTCCTCCTCCACATCCACATGGCCCGCGGTGATGACTTACACGCCATCAAATACCTCCCACTAAAGCTTAAGGGACCAGCGCGGCATTGGCTTAACAGCTTGCCAGCAGAGTCCATTAGCTGCTGGGAAGACCTGGAAGCCACATTCCTCGACAACTTTCAGGGCACTTATGTGCGGCCACCAGATGTCGATGACTTGAGCCACATAATTCAGCAGGCAGAAGAATCGGCCAGGCAATTCTGGACTCGGTTCCTAACAAAGAAAAATCAAATCGTCGACTGTCCGGATGCAGAGGCCCTAGCTGCTTTCAAACTCAATATCTGCGACGAATGGCTAGCCCAGCACCTTGGTCAGGAAAAGCCGAAATCTATGGCAGCCCTCACGACACTCATGACCCGCTTTTGTGTGGGAGAAGACAATTGGCTGGCTCGCAGTAATAACATATCAAAGAACCATGGTACTTCGGATACCAAGGACGGAAATAGCAGGTCACGTCGCAACAAACATAAGCGCCGCATTAACAGTGATAATACCGAGGATACGGCAGCCAATGCCGGATTCAAAGGCTCTAAACCAGGTTAGCGGAAAAAGCCATTCAAACAAAGTACGCCGGGTCCGTCCAGCTTGGACCGTATACTCAATCGCTCGTGTAAAATACACGGCACCCCAGACAAGTCAACCAATCACACCAACAGGGATTGTTGGTTGTTCAAGCAGGCCGGCAAGTTAATCGCTGAAAACAAGGACAAGGGGCCACATAGCGATGACGAGGAGGAGCCCCAGCAGCCACACGCCGGAGGACAAAAGAGGTTTCCCCCACGTGCGGACGGTGAACATGATATACGCAACCCACATCCCCAAGAGGGAGTGGAAGCGTGCGCTGAGGGGCGTATATGCGTTGGAGCCAGTCACCCCAAAGTTCAACCCATGGTCCTCCTATCCGATCACTTTCGATCGCAGGGACCATCCCACTAGTATCCGTCATGGCGGATTTGCCGCACTGGTTCTGGACCCAATCATTGACAGATTTCACCTCACTCGAGTCCTTATGGATGGCGGCAGCAGCCTGAACCTGCTTTATCAGGACACAGTGCGCAAAATGGGTATAGACCCCTCAAGGATCAAACCCACAAAAACGACCTTTAAAGGCGTCATTCCAGGTGTAGAGGCCCATTGCACAGGCTTAATTACACTGGAAGTGGTCTTCAGATCCCCGGATAACTTCCGAAGCGAAGAGTTAATCTTCGATATAGTCCCATTCCGTAGTGGTTATCATGCACTGCTCGGGCGAACCGCATTTGCGAGACTCAATGCGGTACCGCATTATGCATACCTCAAGCTCAAGATGCCAGGACCTCGCGGGGTTATTACAGTCAATGGAAACACAGACCGCTCTCTCCGAATAGAGGAGCACACCGCGGCCCTCGCAGCAGAAGCACAAAGCAGCCTCTCAAGGCAATCCACCGGTTCGGCGTTTCAAGACCCGGACACCTTCAAGCGCGCTCGGAGCATTCGGCAACTAGACTGCCTGGCGCGATCTGAGCTCGCGTAGCAATGCGGCCCCCACCCCAGTCCCAGCCAAACGGCGAAACTTGTGCCACGCGTACATAATTACGCATTAAAAATACCATGGGCACAGGTGGGGAGGGGGCACAACTGCGGCACGCCCCAAGACACGGCTTAAACCGCACTAGGGGCTTCCCATTTGGTTATTTTTCTCTTTTTCAGGACCTTAATCTCTGGAAACCCTGTCCGGCAGCACTATTGCCGAACACATGATCCAGCAACCAAGGAGGCAGTAAGCTACGTCACACCACGGCATTCCCGGGTGGATTACAATAACGAGCAAAATATTTGATTTAATACTATTCCTCAGCTTGCCCTTGGAAGGGAAATAGCCCTACTCTTTGCTTATCGCACCATCTGTATCATTCTGCTTTAACGCACCTTTTTGAATAAACAATGCATAACATTATGACTATTATTGCATTCTTGTTATATATATATATATGTGTGTGTGTGTGTGTGTGTTCAATAATTACGCATGGCAACCGTACATTTTGGTACGGCTAATACACCAGGGGCTCACGTACCCCACAATATGGTGTGAAAAGTCCGAAACTTTCACAAGTGCGGCACCCCGAACTTATAGCATTATATGCATCAACTCCGAATCATGTCTTTGGTCAAATGTTGGGTTTGCCCGGCTCCTATGTTTTGGTACCTTACGTTCCGCTCTATCGGCTAAGGTAGCGCTAGGAGAACTACTGCGATTGTGCCCCGGTTCTGTTGGGCTAAGCACCTCAGTAGAGAAAGCTAAAACTGACTGTCATGATAAGGCGAGAGACCGGTCGCTGTTCGGTGAGGTTTTCCAGTCCCTAAAGACTTATGCCGCTTAGAGCGAAGGGTCGGCCCTATCCGGCTTAAAGGCGTGTATCGCGCCCCGAATTCGGCCTTCCGAATACCAGGGGCTTTGCTGAAATTTAAAATTATAGAATTCTATGGCTAAGTGAGAGTGATAAAGCATTATTAGTCCGGTTGCCTTGTCCGTTGTGCTGAGCACCTCCCTCGAAGGACCCAAACATGGGAACAAGAGTGCTCAGGTTTATCCCGAACAGCCCAACACTCGTGGCATGGGGGCAGAAGCCGAGGACTAGTCATCTCCTACATTGGACAAACAGCCAAACAGAAGGTAATATTTTAAATTCACACAAGCGTTGCATAGCGCATATGAAACAAGTTTTCATCAGAAAGGATCACACGAGCAAGTTTACTCAAATATTACATCCTTTGAACATTCGTCCGCTACAAGATGGGCACCCTTCAGGACACCCTCATAATAAATTTTGGGGGTGCGATGCTCCTTGCCCTGCGGCGGCCCTTCCTTGATCAGCTTCACGGCGTCTAGCTTGGCCCACTGCACCTTCACACGGGCGAAAGCCCGGCGTGCACCTTCGATGCAGACGGACCGCTTGATGACCTTCAGCCGTGGGCAGGCATCCACAAGCCACCTCACTAGGCTGAAGTAGCTGTTCGGAAGGGAGTCGCCAGGCCACAGCCGGACTATAAGGCCCTTCATGGCCTGTTCGGCCGCCTTGTGCAGCTCGACCAGCTGCTTTAGCTGGTCGCTCAGAGGCATCGGGTGTCCGGTCCTAGTATACTGAGACCAGAACAACTTCTCCGTTGAGCTTCCCTCCTCGTCCTGGTAAAACTGCGCGGCATCCGACACGCTGTGGGGCAAATCTGCAAATGCTCCTGGAGAGCTCCGAATTCGAGTAAGTAATCGGTAATTAAATTTTACATGCTTGCTCTGCATATAGAATGCCTTACCCGCCGCTATCTTCTTCATTGCGTCGACCTCCTGGAGGGCCTTTTGGGCTTCGGCCTTGGCACTTTTTGTGCTCACGAGGGCTGCGGCAAGCTCATACTCTCGCGTCTTCGAGTCAAGCTCCAACGCCTCGTGCTTCGTCACGAGTGCCTGGAGCTCTTGCTGCACCTCGCCCACCCGAGCCTCTTTCTTTTCTCGCTCGGTGCGCTCCTTGGCTGCTTTATCTTCGGCCTCAGACAGCGCTTGCTTTAGGGTCGCCACTTCGGTCGTGGCCCCTGGCAAATTCATGATGATCCTGTCATTTTGCAATCGAACTCTTTTTATACATATCCACAGACTAGGTACTACTTACCTTTGTTCTCCTCAAGCTTCCTCTTGGCAAGGCCGAGCTCGTCCTGCGACCCTTTAAGGTCCTGCTTCAGTACGGAGACCTCCGCAGTCAGTGCGGCGGACACCACCAACGAAGCCTGCATATGCATATTGACATACTCATATTAGACTCCTGCGATATTGTTTGATCCTCTGTTCGGCTTTTCTTTGTGAACACCGAACAGAGCATCAGGGGCTACTGTCTATGCGGTAATATTTTCCTATATTTTAAACACTTAGCTCAAAGCCTATCAGAAGGCTGGCACAGGCTTCAGTCAATCTGCTCTTGGCGGACTGAACTTTCTGGATCACCGCACTCATGATAGTGCGGTGCTCCTCGTCGATGGAAGCGCTACAAAGCGCTTCCAGCAGATTGTCCGGCGCCTTTGGATGGACAGAGGTCACCGGTACAGGCGTCTCGCCCCTCTTAGAAGGAGGCTGCCTGCCCGAGTCTGGAACCACTGGAGGTTCCGGCGCGGTGTTCGGCCGAGGGCCGAACTCGGAGCTCTCAGGGGCCTTGTCCCCTCGGCTCCCGGAGTCTGGGAGGCCGCCTTGAGGCGCCTCCGGGACTGTCTCCCCTCGACCCGGTGCCTCGTGAGACAGCACCTCGGCGTCGTCCGCAGGATGAGGGGAGGTGGCGGTCGGGACTGGATCGCTATCCATATCCGACAAACCCAAGGAGACGTCTGATGATACATCGATACGGGCTCAGGGCGGCCTACATAATCATATTTCGGCGTTAGGTGAAGTAGTGCGACAAAGGAATACTATGACTTACTCTAGTATCCGAATACTTACGACTTCCCTAGGGGCTTGGCCCTGGGTAGCCACTCGTCTTCGCCGTCGGCGGCAGTGGTAGAGCAGTCCGGAAGGAGAGTTCTCCCCTTCTTGGACCCTTCGGCCTCCCCAGTTGGGGTGGCCTTCCTTTTCTTCTCTCCCCCGTCTGGAGGGGGAGCATCTTCTTCTGCCTCCTCGTCTTCGGGGGAGGATTGCGCCGTAGAGTCCTCGGACGGTGAGTCCGACGACGCCTGGCGTCGAGAACTCTTCCGGGTTCCCTTGGCCTTCTTGGCCTTCTCCGGCACCGTATAAGGGGCCGGAGTCAGCATCTTCGCCAGAAGAGCGTCTGCTGGGCCTTCGGGCAAAGGAGCCGGACAGTCGATCTGTCCGGCCGTCTCCTGCCAGTCCTGTCAAAGGTACGGGAGTTTAGATCCCGCATGGAGTCAATCTATAAAAAATAAGTATCCTATGAGAGGTAAAGCGGCTTACCGCACTGGCTTGGCGCTTCGCGCTGAATCCGCGATCCTCAGTAACGGGAGGGGGGACCTCGGCGCTCTTGAACAACACCCCCATGCATCTTCGTGAGTTGTGTCGAAGACCCTGTTCAGAGTTCGGTGCTGCGCCGGGTCGAACTCCCACAAGTTGAAGTCCCGTTGTTTGCACGTGAGGATCCGGCGGTGGAGCATGACCTGGACTACGTTGACGAGTTTTAGATTCTTGTTCACCATGTTTTGAATACATGTTTGGAGTCCGGTCAGCTCTCCCGGACTACCCCATGACAGGCCCTTCTCTTGCCAGGAGGTGAGCCGTGTGGGAAAGCCAGATCGGAACTCGGGGGCCGCTACCCATGTAGGGTCACGCAGCTCGGTGATGTAGAACCACCCCAATTGCCACCCCTTTATGGTCTCCATGAAGGAGCCCTCGAGCCATGTGACGTTGGGCATCTTGCCCACCATGGCGCCTCCGCACTCCGCCTGGCGGCCGCTCACTACCTTCAGCTTGACATTGAAAGTCTTCAGCCATAAACCGAAGTGGGGCTTGATGTGGAGGAAAGCCTCGCACACGACGATAAACGCCGAGATATTGAGGATAAAGTTTGGGGCCAGATCGTGGAAATCCAGGCCGTAGTAGAACATGCGCCCCCGGAAAAATGGGTGGAGAGGAAATCCTAGTCCACGGAGGAAATGGGTGAGGAACACTACCCTCTCATGGGGCCTTGGGGTGGGGATGAGTTGCCCCTCCTCTGGTAGCCGGTGCGCGATGCCGTCGGGCAAGTATCCGGCTCTCCTCAGCTTCTTGACGTGTCCCTCCGTGACGGAGGAGACCTGTAACGCCCTCGCTGTGGCTATATCTCCTACGTGTCAAAGCACGACTTAGAGGCATAACCGCATTGAAAGCAATGTCGCAAGTAATGCAATCTTCACAACATCCCATGTAAATAGATAATAAAAGGGGAAGGTACATAGTTGGATTACACTCGCCACGTCAAACAAAGTACATAAATAGCATTACATCATCCAATCACTCATGGCCCGACTACGGTGCCAAAATAAAAGATCAACCCAACATGCGACACGGTCCTGATCGCCCCAACTGGGCACCACTACTGATCATCAGGGAAAGACACGTAGTATCGGCGTGATTCCTCGTCGAGATCCCACTTGAGCTCAAGCGCGTCATCTGGAACGGAGTCATCAGGTCCTGCATCTAGTTTGGAAGTAATCTGTGAGCCACAGGGACTCAGCAATCTCGCACCCTCGCGATCAAGACTATTTAAGCTTATAGGTAAGGTAAGGTAATATGTGGAGCTGCAGCAAGCGACTAGCATATATGGTGGCTAACCTGTTCTCAAAAGAGAGCGAGAAGAGAAGGCAAAGCGCGAACGAATAACTATAGAACATCCTGCGACAAGCATTACTCCAACACCGTGTTCACTTCCCAGACTCCGCCGAGAAGAGACCATCACGGTAACTCACACAGTTGATTCATTTTAATTAAGTTTAGGTTCAAGTTATCTACAACCAGACATTAACAAATTCCCATCTGCCCATAACCACGGGCACGACTTTCGAAAGTTCAAATCCCTGCAAGGGAGTCCCAACTTAGCCCATGACAAGCTCTCACGGTCAACGAAGGATATACCTTCTCCCGAGACATTCCGATCAGACTCGGTATCCCGGTTCTACAAGACACTTCGATAAGTTAAAACAAGTCTAGCAACACCGCCCGAATGTGCCGACAAATCCCGATAGGAGCTGCACATATCTCGTTCTTAGGGCACACTCAGATGAGCCAGACGTTGGGTAGGCCAGCCCAGAGTTGCCCCTGGTAGCCCCGGACATCGCTCGGTTGGACCAACACTCAGAGGAGCACTGTCCCAGGGGGTTTAAATAAGATGACCCTCGGGCTCCGGAAACCCAAGGGAAAAAGAGGCTAGGTGGCAAATGGTAAAACCAAGGTTGGGCATTGCTGGAGGAGTTTTATTCAAGGCGAACTATCAAGGGGTTCCCATTATCACCCAACCGCGTAAGGAACACAAAATCCGGGAACATAACACCAATATGACGGAAACTAGGGTGGCAAGAGTGGAACAAAACACTAGGCTAAAAGGCCGAGCCTTCCACCCTTTACCAAGTATATAGATGCATTAAGATAACAAGATAATATAGTGATATCCCAACAAGTAAATAATGTTCCAACAAGGAACGGTCTCCAAACTTCACCTGCAACTAGCAACGCTATAAGAGGGGCTGAGCAAAGCGGTAACATAGCCAATCAACGGTTTGCTAGGACATGGTGGGTTAGAGGTTTGACATGGCAATTTGGCAGGCATGATAAGCAAGTGGTAGGCATCGTAGCATAGGCATAGCAAAAGAGCGAGCATCTAGCAAAGCAAAGATAGAAGTGATTTCGAGGGTATGATCATCTTGCCTACAAAGTTGTCAGAGTTGACTGGATCCTCGAAAGCAAACTCAACGGGCTCCTCGTTAGCGAACTTGTCTCCCGGCTCTACCCAAACAAGACAAACAAGCAAACAGAGCACAATCAACCACGTGCAAACTCAAACAACATGATGCAAACATGGTATGCTATGCGGGATGCGATATGCGATGCCTATGCAAGCTTTGACAAGGAATGAATGAACCTGGCCTAAACTTGGAAATCCAAGTGTGCCACTGGAAAGGTGAGATTATTTCGGTTGAAATCGATATAAAGAACACCGGAATCGGAGACACGGTTTGGAAAAGGCAAGCAATTCAAATATGACACCGGTCTGCGATATACAGCAAGTAGCCATCTAAATGCAACAAGTTAAACATGCTACAGCATCCAAACATGGCAACAAAATACATGGCAGGGATCCATTAATGATGCTTAACAAAAGATGAACACTGAGCTATGGCCAATTCATCCATTAACAGGTTCAAACAAGCATGGCAAAAGTGCAATTGGTAAATAGATTTCAGACTTAGTGAAATTAACACTTGTCTGGAATCTCAGATCAGGTAGCACACTTTGAAGCAATAAAACTATATGCTACAGGGCCTGAATGTGGAAAAGTAAAGCATGGCATGGAGCTAATCAAAGAGCTTAACAAAAGTCCCTTATTGACCTTGAGCCAAAAGGGATCAGAAAATACAATTGCAAGCATGTGAACATGGCAAAAACATAATTAGATCACAGACTTAGTGAAAAAAAACTGGAACATGCAAATCAGATATCAAGTAGGCATGTTTACGAGCTTGATGCACTCACTACAGAGCATGTCATGACAAACTAAGCATGTACCCATCAAGAATACACATTATACAAGCTAGACATGGCAAGAACAACAACATAGCATGCACGGATCAACTACAACATCCTCGGCAAAATCGCTAACAAGTAGACAATCTGCCCAGATTCACAAAATAGCAAAAGTTGAGCTCGATTGACTCAAGCTAGGGTGCTCCATAATTGCAAAAAAAGACATGGATGGATAGAGCACTACAAGATTAACAAATCATCCTTACTGATCATCCTCAAAAGAGGCACGGATCACTAGGAAACAACATGAACATATGGCATATTGATAAAAACAGTCCAAGGACTTAAGTGGAATTGCTAAGTCCCTGAAATCAACATTAACAAATGCTCCACTTTGCAAGCTTGTGCTAGTCACCAAACATATCACAAAAATACATGGATGGCACCACGGGAAAGATGACAAAGCATATAACAAAACATATGTAGGGCTCAGGGGCATATCATGCACACAATAATCATGGCAAAAATGACAAATAGCTATCTGGAGCAGCAGATCTGACAATTATCCCAAATAGCACTCTTCCAACAGCATTTCGGGCATCAAGATGAACTCAAATGAAAATGACGCAATGAGATGAAATGATGTTCTCTCTGAGACGAACATTTTGAAGTGCTATATGCCCAAAATGGATCTACAGATGCGGAGATATAGCCAGTCAAAGTATGCAAAATAATACAAAGAGAGGGGAGGAGGTCAACCCAGATCTAGGGTTTGCACGTGCCCCGAGGTTGGATCCGAGCTCGCTAGAGTCTTGCCGGTGTCGATGGGCGTGCGGCGCCCGGAGTGGATGGAGGAAGAGGAGCCCGGCCGGCTCGGGGCTTGCCGGAGCGGCGGAGACGGGCGCCGGGCCTCCGGGCGGCGTGGCGGCGCGAGGACGAGGCGGCAGTGGCGCGTGGAGGCCGAGGCGACGAGGTGGCGGCGGGCAGCGAGGCGGACCACGGTGGCGTGGCGCCAGAGTGGAGGATGGCGGCAGCGCGGCCTCGGAGGCGGTGGAGACGAAGGCGGGCGCGGATTGTGCGACACCGGGCCGGGAGGGCCTCCCGCGGGCCCTGCGGGCCGGCGAAGTGGGCGCGGGCGGCTGACTAAACGGAGAGCACCACGTGGCGGCGGCGGGGCGAGTCGGACACGTCCGACGCGCGGAGGAAGACGGAGGCTAGGGTTTCGGGGGAGAGATCCGAATTTTTCGGGAAGGAGCTATATATAGGCATAGAGGGAGCAAGGAGAGTCCAAAGGAGGTGCGGTTTTCGACCACGCTATCGTGATCGAATGCTCTAGATGATGGAGAGGGTTTTGGTGGGTTTTGGCCAAATTGGGGGGGTGTTGGGCTGCAATACACACGAGGCCTTCTTGGTCCCTCGGTTAACCGTTGGAGCATCAAATGAAGTCCAAATGGTACGAAACTTGACAGGCGGTCTACCGGTAGTAAACCAAGGTCGCTTGGCAAGTCTCGGTCCAATCCGGAAATGTTTAACCCCCACACGTGAAAGAAAGCTAGAAATGACCACCGGAGGATAACGGAGCGCCGGAATGCAAAACGGACAACGGGGAAAATGCTCGGATGCATGAGACGAACACGTATGCAAATGCAATGCACATGATTACATGATATGAGATGCATGACAATGACAACAACACACGGAGACAAAATCCCGAACCCGAGAAAATAAAATAACTTAACGCCGGAAACGGCAAGAGTTGGATCACATATTAGGTAAATCATATCCGGGGTGTTACAAGACCATCCACCTGCCTCCCGCTCCGGACATGGTTGGAGAAGGTCGAGGTGGGAAATGCAAACTTGGGCGCTGGAGCTCGAGTGTGCGAAGTTGGATGAGAAAAGGAGGAAGAAGGCGTGGATGAAAAGGTAAATCCTTATCCCTTTATATGGGCAGACGAAACTATGCGTCCCCACTAGCCTGGTAAAACTCGCTTGTCCCCCAAGCGCCGTAATCGATGGCGTGGTTGGGTTACCCACACCCGTATTGAAGAGAATCCCGTGATAAGGGGACACGATCTCTGCTTTGACAAGACGTGTCAAAAAACTGCCTCGCGTTATGTGCGGGGCTAGTTAAAGGAAACGGTTCGAATAATCACCGGGCCGTGACATAATGTCGTGTTGCCAAAATAAGTCAGCAAATTGGATTTGTGGAAATGTCATTCTCTCTACGGTGGTATGTGGAAACTTATTTTGCAGGGTCGGACACTATCCTTATATTCAAATTCTTCCGTGGTATATTCAAAGGAGGAACCCGCCTTGCAATGCCGAAAACAATACTGCGCACCGGACTCATCGTCATTGAAAGCCTGGTTCAGGGGCTACTGTGGGAGTCCTGGATTAGGGGGTCTCCGTACAGCCAGACTATATCCTTTGGCCGGACTGTTGGACTATGAAGATACAAGATTAAAGACTTCGTCTCGTGTCCGGATGGGACTCTACTTGGCGTGGAAGGCAAGCTAGGCGATACGGATATGTGTATCTCCTCCTTTGTAACCGACCTTGTGTAACCCTAACCTCTCCGGTGTCTATATAAACCGGAGGGTTTTAGTCCGTAGGACAATATACAATCATACCATAGGCTAGCTTCTAGAGTTTAGCCTTTCCAATCTCGTGGTGGATCTACTCTTGTACTACCCATATCATCAATATTAATCAAGCAGGACGTAGGGTTTTACCTCCATCAAGAGGGCCCGAACCTGGGTAAAACATTGTGTCCCCTGCCTCCTGTTACCATCCACCTTAGACACACAGTTCGGGACCCCCTACCCGAGATTCTCCGGTTTTGACACCGACAGGGACCATTCAAATCTGAGAGAGAAGAACAAAGGAAGGAAAGCCAAATCTCTAATTAAGGAAGGCAGGCTCTCATGCGGCCGTTCAAATCTGACAGAGTAATAAAGGAAGGAAAGCCAAAAAGGAATGAAAGGGATGGAATTGATCAAAGCCAAAGGAGGAAAAAATGAAATCTCTAATTGTTGAAGGAATCCTGAGCATGGGACATAGGAAAAATTTAGCACTTTAATTCCCGATCATCATTGCATAATATATTAATCAAAGGAGGAACACATGCACGTTGAAGATCCTACGGTGGTGTTCCCAGCACGCATGTGCAAGACCAACCGACAATAAAAGAGAGGATTACTAATTGCAGTTTCTTTCATAAAATCAGCAAAACAGAGATTAATCTTGCAATTGGGAAGAGGGAGCAAGGGAATAAGGACGTTACAAATCCATTGAATCAGATGGAAAGCCTTGGGAACACAAAATAATCGGACGGGGGAGAAGGAATTGAGAGTGTGGGAAGAGCAATGGGGGAGAGACGAGGATGAGGGACACGCTAAGAAGATATCCGAGGGACAGACATCGGTTTGTCTGGGGTCAGATGACACTCAGTCGCCCCCGCGAGAGGGCTCGTGGAATCGTTGTAGCCAGATGCAATGGGCACCTGAGCGGGCTGGACACGGAAGTGAATGAACTAGACATATGCAAGTCGGTGATTGGATTGCTAAAATCTTAAACCACGTGTGATATTTTTTTCCCGTTGCAACGCATAGGCCCTTTTGCTAGTAATAATAATAAAAAAAGGAACTGTGAACCCGGCTATTTGACATGCTCGGGGTCGGGATCAGAGGAAAAGGGGGCATATTATAGGCTCGGAATAAAGAGTATGGTCCACAAAATGTTATTTTGGACCTCCGGTTGCATGTCTGCGTCGCCCGTCCTCGGGGGGGGGGGGGATCCTTAACGGAAGTAGCCCCTTAGGTGAGAATACGGATCCGAACTCCGATAGAGTCCGTTGTAGATGTTGTCCAGCTGGTCACCAGTTATTTAGGGATGATACGGAAAAATAAAGTAAGCAGATAGAAAACGTTACGGGAATGCTTGTAGGGTTGTCCGTATTATGCTTACGCCGATGCCCATGGTATTTTGAATGCGTAGTGATGTGCGCGTGGTGCAAATTTTACCAGTACAGTACGTGGGGGGCGGAAGACAGACTGCTATTCGCGTTCCCGGAGTAGTCGAACGTCGGAGGGAAACTGTTTTTGGCCCCTAGCATTCTGCTGACGAGTCGATCCGTCGTCTTTATCGCCTGGTGGCCTCCTCCCCTTGTGATCAGCGTTAAGCTTGCCTGCCTGCTTGAAGACCCAACAGTTTCGGTTGGTATGATTATCTGGCATATCAGGGTGACCGTGAATCTGACAAGGTCGGTCCAATATCCTATCAAGGGTGGATGGTCCATCCTCATTTGCCTTTAGTCGCTACTTCCGTTGACCGGGCTTCGGATTGTGAAATCTAGCGTTCACCGCTGTGTCGCGTATATTACTGCGACTATTGTGTTTGGTTCGTCATGGCTTGCCGTTGCCATCTTGGATTTCGAAGGTGACTGGGCTGCTGGCGTCGTTGCTTTTACGAGCAAGCCAATTGTCTTCTCCCGGGAAGAAGCGGGTCATTAGAGCGGTAAGGGCTGCCATAGATTTGGGTCCTTCCTAGCCGAGGTGACGCACTAGCCATTCATCCCAGACGCTGTGTCTGAAGGGCGCAAGGTCTTCTGCATCCGGACAGTCAACAATTTGGTTCTTTTTGACTAAGAACCTGGTCCAGAGCTCCCTGGCTGACTCGTCGGGCTCCTGGACAATGTGACTTAAGTCATCGGTGTATAATGGACGGACATATGTTCCCTGGAAATTGCCTCAAAAGGCGTCTTCCAAATCTTCCCAGTTGCCAATGGAATTTTTTGGCAAACTGTTTAGCCAGTACCGAGCTGGCCCTTTAAGCTTGAGAGGTAGGTATTTAATGGCAGGAGGTCATCTCCACGGGCCATGTGAATATGAAGGAGGTAATCCTCGATCCATACCACAGGATCTGTTGTTCCATCGTATGATTCGATGTTGATGGGTTTAAACCCGTCTGGAAATTCGTGCTCCATTACTTCATTGGTGAAGCAGAGAGGGTGTGCGGCTCCTCTATGTTGGGCCACACTATGAAGCACCTCCGGCGGGTTCCGTTTACGGTGTTCGACCCGGGCATGGTCGGCTTTATAGCATCCGAATAGGCGACCATCATCATCAGTCAGGGTATATCTTCGTGATCTGTACGTCGATCGTGTACGTCCTACTCTACCTTCAGTGTATTAGTTGATATCGCGGGTATTCCTCCGAGCTGTTTTGTTTTGACGGTCGGATGGGTTGGTATGGTGCTCTGCTTGGGCTGCTGCTTTGACTGGACCAAACTGTGGTCGGCCCGCTGCATTATTCGATGGTGGTATGGCTCCATCGCCCTGCCATCGTATTGAGGGAGCCACCTATTCTTGGGTTGGCTTTTGACTGGGCTTCTAAGGCCGTATTCTTCGGCGGCCAAGACCTCGGTCCATCTATCATTGAGCAAATCTTGGCTTGCTTGAAGCTGCAGCTGCTTCTTTCTTAGGCTCCCTGTAGTGGCTATAAGCTGGCGTTTAAAGCGCTCCTGCTCGAGAGGTTCCTTGGGCATGATAAAGTCTTCATTGCCGAGGATCTCCTCTTCCTCGGAGAGTGGGAGATAATTGTTGTCCTCCGAGTCCCCATATGTGATCTGTTCATTAGAGTTGTCCTGCCCGCCTTCCTGTTCATCCTGCTCGGATTCTACCTCAACAGGGTGTTTGTTGTCTGAAGTGTCGTCTTCTCTGATGCTGGCAGTGTTTTCTCTTGGGGATGTGACCTAGGGTGCCGGTGTCCGGGCTGTGTACCAGGAGGTTTATTCTCGACCGGATCCTCCTTATCATCGTCGAGAGTGCTGTAAGGTGTCTCTAACATACACACGTCATACCAAGAAGTGGTCATCCCGTGCCGAGCGGGTAGGAAGCTCTGGCCCTACCCCTCATCGTCGTCCACACCATCGACGTCTTCAGAGCGGGGGTCGGGCGTGTTGGTTAGGTCTTCAACGGTGTCTACGGAGTGGGTGGCGGGTGGGAAACAAAATTCTCCATCGTCCGCTGAAACTTCGAACCGAACATAGTTCAGCGACGGGTCGTCTGCCAGGGATAGGTTTTTTAGCGAGTTTAGTATGTAACCCATGGGCTTGTGTTGGAATACATCTGCGGCGCTGAACTTGAGGATCGATAACCGATCGAGTTCGGTATACGCGGGCTCGCAGGGTTCGAAGTTCAACATCGGAGGCGAGTCCGAGGTTCCGTTGATGCGGATAGCATATGAAGTGGAATCTACGTGCGGCTCCAGCGCCACGGAATCGGTAGCCCCCGTGATGGGGTCGAGCTTCCCGTCTTCGGGCGACTTGATCTGTTCCGGATTTAAGGCCAGAGCTGTTACAGGAGCTATCTCCTGGATGCGGCCCGATGGCAGGTTTAAGCCACGTTCATCGAGGCAATGGGGAGCGGTTGCCGCGGTCTTGAATCCGTCGAAGATCAAATCTCCATGGACGTCCGCTATGTAATTCAGGCTTCCGAATCTAAACTGATGGCCAGGGGCGTAGCTGTCGATCTGCTCCAGATGGCCCAACGAGTTGGTTCGCAGTACGAAGCCGCCGAATACGAAGATCTGTCCGGGGACAAAGGTTTCTCCCTGGACAACGTCATTACTGACAATCGAAGGGGCCATCGAGCCTTCTGTCGACGGCACAGTGGAACTCTCAATGAAAGCACCAATGTCAGTGTCAAAACCAGTGGATCTCGGGTAGGGGGTCCCGAACTGTGCGTCTAGGATCGATGGTAACAGGAGACAGGGGACACAATGTTTACCTAGGTTCGGGTCCTCTCTATGGAGGTAATACCCTACTTCATGCTTGATTGATCGTGATGAATATGAGTATTACAAGAGTTGATCTACCACAAGATCATAATGGCTAAACCCTAGAAGTCTAGCCTATGAATATTGTAATGAGTATATGTGTTGTGTCCTTTCCGGACTATGCCCTTCGGTTTGTATAGACACCGAGGGGATCTAGGGTTTACATGGAGTCAGTTACATGAAAAGGAATCTTCGGTCGCCAAGCTTGCCTTCCACGCCAAGTAGAATCCAATCTGGACATGGTGTAGTCTTTGGTCTTCACGTCTTCACGACCCATCAGTTCGGCCCATGGATAACAGGCCGGACACCCGAGGGCCCCTTAGTCCAGGACTCCCTCAGCGGGGTCCTATTGGAAACTAAGGGATATTAAGGCCTCCTTCTAATAGAGTACCGGACCAAAGCATTAACACATAGTGAATACATGAACTCCTCAAACTACGGTCAACACCAGGAGTGGTCCCGATTATTGTCACTTTGGGGTTGCCGGATCATAACACATAGTAGGTGACTATAGACTTGCAAGATAGGATCAAGAACTCTCATATATTGATGAAAACATAATAGGTTCAGATCTGAAATCATGGCACTCGGGCCCTAGTGACAAGCATTAAGCATAGCAGAGTCATAGCAACATCAATCTTAGAACACAGTGGATACTAGGGATCAAACCCTAACAAAACTAACTCGATTACATGATAAATCTCATCCAACCCATCACCGTCCAGCAAGCCTATGATGGAATTACTCACGCACGGCGGTGAGCATCATGAATTTGGTGATGGAGGAAGGTTGATGATGACGATGGCGACGGATTCCCCTCTCCGGAGCCCCGAACGGACTCCAGATCAGCCCTCCTGAGAGAGTTTAGGGCTTGGCGGCGGCTCCGTATCGTAAAACGCGATGAATACCTCTCCCTGGGTTTTTTCTCCCTGAAAGTGAATATATGGAGTCAAGGTTGAGGTCAGTGGAGCGTCAAGGGGCCCACGAGGCAGGGGCGCGCCCCCACCCTCGTGGACAGGTGGAGGCCCCCCTGACGTGGATCTTCCTTCCAGTATTTTTTTATATATTCCAAAATAATTCTCCGTTGATTTTCAGGTCATTCCGAGAACTTTTATTTCTGCACAAAAATAACACCATTGCAATTCTGCTAAAAACAGCGTCAGTTCGGGTTAGTTCCATTCAAATCATGCAAGTTAGAGTCCTAAAGAAGGGCAAAAGTGTTTGGAAAAGTAGATACGTTGGAGATGTATCACTCGCATGTTCGCATTTTCCCGTCGGGTGTGTGGAGCCATCACTGCAGCGTAGCTTGCGGATCTTGCGGCGGCCCACGTGCGCCGCGGCGTGAGGGCGGCGGACATCGGTCCGTGCTGCCCGCGTCCGTGGGCGTTGGGCGGCGCGCGGACCGCCTGGACTGCGGAGTTGAGGTCTTCTGGAACAGATGGAGGTGCTCGAGCTAGACGGGCTGCCCAGCGGTCGGCTTGGGTCCTTGGATCATCAGACATCGGAGACGCAGGGCGACAGTGGATCAGTCGATGGGGAAGAAAACTTCGGCGCACCCTTGCCTGGCGTGCCAAATGTTGGATTACGGGTTCCGGCAGACCCTTGAGGTTCGAACACTAGGGTGCTCATGAATATCTCTCTCCCCCTAGCTCACGCCCTTGCAACGATTGCAAAGCCTAGCTCACCGAACCCAAGGAATGAAGGACACAAGAGTTTATACTAGTTCGGGCCATCGTTGCGGTGGAATACCCTACTCCAGTGTGGTGTGGTGGATTGCCTTGCAGGCTAGGGATGAACAAGTACAAGGGAAGAACAACCTCCTGAGGATAGGTGTTCTTGAGCTCGATGAGCTTGTGTGGGTGGGGATGATCTGAATGACCCGTCTCTAGATGAGCCGATCTCGGACTATGGTGGTGGCTAGCCCCATTTATAGAGGCCCGCGTCTTCTCCCCAAATATTAGGTGGGAAGGGATCCCACAACGGACAATTTGAAGGGGGGCAACGAGTACAAGTTATCCTGACAAAAGGTGGTCTTTGCCTACCAAAGGCTCTGGTGGTAACATCATTGTGGGCTCCGTGATGACCTCCATCTTGTCATCATGCTGGTCTTGGTCTCGTTGCATCGATATGGAAACCTTTGCCTGACGCCTCGGGACTCCTCGCCTGCGCCTGCCTCTTTAGCACCAAAGAGGAAACTGGCACTCTGCGCCCGCTGGCACCCCCCTGGCCTTGGTCGTCAAGGCTCACGTCACGGGAACCTCACGAGGTGCCCCTTTCCTTGATCTCTCCGCTCCTCATGAGCCAGCCTAGTGAGGCTGCCCCTGAGGAGGTCTTGTGTCGTCCGCCTCATGAGGCTTGGCCCCTCGCGAGGGTCTTGAGTGTTGGTTGATGAAGATGGGCTGTACCAGGCCGCTAGTGGAGCCATGCCCTGGGCCGTAGGCAGGCAAGTCTAGGTACCCCCGTTCCCAAGATGTTGACACTTTTTATATTCTTCATTTTTTATGTAGTGGTTTTTTTTACAACATAGAACTTGGCTTATGTATTTCGATGACAAGCTTCCTCAAATGCTCGGTGTCTTCATGAGCAAGCAAGTTGGATGAACACCCACTAGTTGCATTAGGAGAGCTTTCATACACTTATAGCTCTACTGCATCATTGCATGGAAATCCCTACTCCTCATATGAATATCGATTGTAAGGCATCTCCATTGCCTAACGATCAGCTGCATTGATGTGAGACTTTCTCACTTTTTGCCTTCTTATAATGTCCCCACCATCATTCTATTTTCCATCCAAACTGCTATGACCAAGGCTTGTAAATTGAGCATTATATGAACTGGTAAGTAGTTGAAAAGGGTTTGTCATAGATTAGATTGCTTGACTGAAGCTCTAGGTTGTGTTACAATAAGATGTTTGAATGTGATAAAGCCTTGAGTTATTGGGGACATGAATATGACATAACAGTATTGATTGGTATTGTAAGAGGAATAGAGAGGGATTGGTATATTGGATGATTTATTACTTGAGCCTCATTGGCACATATATATATATATATAGGAGTAGATGATCAACTTGGACTATAAGACAAGGTAGAAATAAATCCCAGTTTATCCTATAATTCCTAATAATCATGATACTCAACATCCCCCACACATTCACAATGGTAGGGACGTAGACGGTGAGACTGGAGAAGAATCCGAAGGTAAGCCGACGGACATCCCCCTCCACCCATATTCCTCACGGTATATGCATCACAGAAGTCGTGGCTGGAGTGGAAACTGACGAGGTTGCTCAAGCAAGGCAGTAGCCCTTTGGGCCGATGTAGATGTAGCCGAGAGTGTAGGCTAGTGTAGCCATGATCAAGGTAGCCATGCAAGCATGTCATGGTCGAAGTCGAGTCGGAGTTGCTCGTGTCGAGGTAGTCATTGTGGTGTCGCGGGCGCAAGGAGGCGTTGTGTTAATCATGGGTGCGGTGGTGTTGAGGAAGAGGACCGACGGCCTAAGGAGGCGGCGGAAGCAGCTAGGTTAGGAGCGCAACGACGATGCTCGAAGTAGGGGAGTAAGAACCCGACAGTGTGACGAGAGCGACGCGGACGTTGGTGTTAACGCGCCTAGGAAGGCAGCACGACACATACCACACAAAAGTTGACGTGTGTGGACGGTGAAGAGGACCACGTGCCGCGGTGCTATAGCCCGAAGGGGCGACACAGTAGCAGCTCGCAGGTCGAGGTGACGGCAAGGAAGACCTCAAGGCATCGCAAGTGTCGGTGTCAAACTGGTGGATCTCGGGTAGGGGGTCCCGAGCTGTGGATCTAGGATCAATGGGAAACAAGCGACGATGAACACGACGTTTACCCAGGTTCGGGCCCTCTCGAAGAGGTAATACCCTATGTCCTGCTTGATTGTATTGGATGTATACTACGGTTACAGAGTAGATCTACCTCGAGATCAGGCGAGGTAACCCTAAGGTGATGAGGTGATGAATGTAGCTCTAGCCCTAATGACTAAACCCCTCCGGTTTATATAGGCTACATTAGGTTTATGGTTACATGTGATCGGTTACAAGGAAAGTAATATCCGGCCTAATCTTGGCTTGGAGGGCACACCACGACTCCGAAGATTCCTTACCTGGCCATGGGTCTGTACTCTAGCTTGGCCCCAGAGTAGCCCATCAATCCGGCCCAAACACAACAGGCCGGCAGCCCGAGGACCCCTTAATCCAGGACTCCCTCAATAGCCCCCAAACTTGCCTCCAACATCAGGGCTTGTGTCCGGCTTTCGCACACCTTGTGGTCTTTGGCTTGTTAGGGAGTTCTTCATCATGTATTGTACATGCCCGAAGTCAACTGGTGTCTGGAATCTGAAGCGTACATTTTACTTAGCCTTGAAGGCAAAAATCGTTCAAGTGGTATTGCAATGCTGGAAAATGAGGCCTAGGGTCCATACTTTCACTAGTGCAACCACTCAACAATGCTAATATAATTGGATCATATAACCATCCCTCAATGAGCAACGAAGAATCACTCCAAAGTTCCTATCTAGCAAAGAACATAAGACGGAATTGTTTGTAGGATACGAAACCACCTCAAAGCTATTCTTTCCGATCAATATATCCTAGAGTTCGTACTAAAATAACACGAAGCTATTCTTTCCAATCAATCTACCAAAGAGTTCATACTAAAATAACACCAAAGCAAATTCAGATTCATAATATTCAATCCAACACAAAGAACTTCAAAGAGTGCCCCAAGATTTCTACCGGAGAAACAAACACAAGAACCTGCATCAACCCCTATGCATAGATTACCCCAATGTCACCTCGGGAATCCACGAGTTGAGTGACAAAACATATATCAAGTGAATCAATATGATACCCCATTGTCACCATGAGTATTCAATTGCTAGACATATATCAAGTGTTCTCAAATCCATAAAAGTATTCAATCCAATGACAACAAAATCTCAAAGGGAAAAAATCAATTCATCACAACATGATAGAGAGGGGAAAACACCATATGATCCGACTATATTAACAAAGACTGCGATACATCAAGATCGTGACATCTCAAGAACACGAGAGAGAGAGAGATTAAACACATAGCTACTGGTACAAACCCTTAGCCCCGAGGGTGGACTACTCCCTCCTCATTGTAGTGGCCACCGGGATGATGAAGATGGCCACCGCTTATGATTTCCCCCTCCGGCAGAGTGCCGGAACGGGGTCTACATTGGTTTTATGTGGCTATAGAGCCTTGTGGCAGCAGAACTTCTGATCTAGGTTAACCCCAAGGGTTTTCAGAATATTTGGGAACCTATAGGGTAAAGAGGGGGTGCGGGAGGCCATCGAGGTGGGCACATCCCACCTGGGCGCGCCTGGGCCCCTACGTGCGCCCTGGTGGGTTGTGCCCCAATGGGGGCACCCCCCGGTGCTGCTCTGGCCCATCCTGGGTGTTCTGGTCCATAGAAATTCTCCAAAAAGTTTCGCGGTGTTTGGACTCCGTTTGATATTGATTTTTTGTGATGTAAAAGACATGCAAAAACCAACAACTGCCACTTGGCACTATGTCAATAGGTTAGTCCCAAAAATGATATAAAATGACTATAAAATGATTATAAAATATCCAAGAATGATAATATAACAGCATGGAACAATCAAAAATTATAGATACGTTGGAGACGTATCATCTAGTGATCCTCTCTTGGATCACTTTCATACCCCCTTGCCAAACTCATAGCAAGGCACATAACAGGTCTGGTACACAGTATGGCATACTTTATAGAACCTATGGCCGAGGTATAGGGAATGACTTTCATTCTCTCTCTATCTTCTGCCGCGGTCGGGCTTTGAGTCTTACTCAACTTCACACCTTGTAACACAGGAAAGAACCCTTTCTTTGACTGGTCCATTTTGAAATTCTTCAAAACTTTCTCAAGGTATGTGCTTTGTGAAAATCCTATCAAGCGTCTCGACCTATCTCGATAGATCTTGAGGCCCAATATATAAGCAGCTTCACCGAGATCTTTCGTTGAAAAATTCTTATTCAAGTATCCTTTTATGCTATCCAGAAATGCTATATGATTTCCAATTAGCAATATGTCATCCACAAATAATATTAGAAATGCTACAGAGCTCCCACTCACTTTCTTGTAAATACAGGCTTCACTGGAAGTCTGTATAAAACCATATGATTTGATCACCTCATCAAAGCGTATATTCCAACTCTGAGATGCTTGCACCAGTCCATAGATGGATCGCTGGAGTTTGCACACTTTGTTAGCACCTTTGGGATCGACAAAACCTTCTGGTTGCCTCATATACAACTTTTCTTTAAGAAACCCATTACGGAAAGCAGTTTTGACGTCCATTTGCCAGATTTCATAATTATAAAATGTAGCAAATGCTTACACGATTCAGACAGACTTAAGCATCGCTACGGGTGAGAAAGTCTCATCTTAGTCAACTCCTTGAACTTGTCAAAAACACTTTTGTGACAAGTCGAGCTTTGTAGATAGTGATATTACCATCAGCGTCTGTCTTCCTCTTGAAAATCTATTTATTCTCAATGGCTTGCCGATCATTGGGCAAATCCACCAAAGGCCACACTTTTTTCTCATACATGGATCCTATCTCATATTTCATGGCATCAAGCCATTTATCGGAATCTGCGCTCATCATAGCTTCTTCATAGTTCGTAGGTTCGCCATGGTCTAATAACATGACTTCCAGGACAGGATTACCATACCACTCTGGTGCGGAACATGCTCTGTTTGACCTAGGAAGTCCAATAGTAACTTGATCATCATTAGCTTCCTCTTTAGTTGGTGTAGGCACCACGGGGATTGATTTCTCTGATGTGCCACTCTCCAATTCGAGAGAAGGTACAATTACCTCATCAAGTTGTACTTTCCTCCCACTCACTTCTTTCGAGAGAAAACTCCTTCTCTAGAAAGGACCCATTCTTAGCAACAAAGATCTTGCCTTTGGATATGTGGTAGAAGGTGTACCCAATAGTTTCTTTAGGGTATCCTATGAAGAAGCACTTCTCCGATTTAGGTTCGAGCTTATCAGGCTGAAGCCTTTTGACATAAGCAATGCATCCCCAAACTTTAAGAAATGATAGCTTAGGTTTCTTGCAAAACCATAGTTCATACGGTGCCGTCTCAATGGATTTAGACGGTGCCCTATTTAACGTGAATGTGGCTGTCTCTAATGCATAACCCCAAAATGATAGTGGTAAATCGGTAAGAGACATCATATATCACACCATATCTAATAAAGTACGGTTATGACGTTCGGACACACCATTACACTGTGGTATTCCAGGTGGCATGAGTTATGAAAATATTCCACATTGTTTTAAATGAAGGCCAAACTCGTAACTCAAATATTCGCCTCCGCGATCAGATCATAGAAACTTTATTTTCTTATTACAATGATTCTCCACTTCACTCTGAAATTCTTTGAACTTTTCAAATGTTTTCAGACTTGTGTTTCATTAAGTAGATATACCCACATATGATCAAATCATCTGTGAAGGTCGGAAAATAATGATACCCGCCGCATGCTTCAACACTCATCGGACCGCATACATCGGTATGTATCCAATAAGTCATTAGCTCGCTCCATTGTTCACAAGTATCAAATGATTCATAAGAAAGCGATTCCAAAAGTCCATCCGCATGGAGTTTCTTCATGCACTTTACACCAATATGATCTAAACGGCAATGCCACAAGTATGTTACACTATCATTATCAACTTTGCATATTTTGGCATCAATATTATGAATATGGGTATCACTACGATCGATATTCAATAAACCATTCACATTAGGTGTATGACCATAGAAGGTTTTATTCATGTAAATAGAACAACAATTATTATCTCACTTAAATGAATAGCCTTATTGCAATAAACATGATCAAATCATATTCATGCTCAATGCAAACACAAAATAACATTTATTTAGGTTTAATACTAATCCCGAAGGTAGAGGGAGTGTGCGATGGTGATCGTATCAACCTTGGAATCACTTCCAACACACATCGTCACCTCTCCCTTAACTAGTCTCTGTTTATTCTGCAACTCCTATTTCAAGTTACTAATCTTTGCAACTGAACCAGTATCAAATACCGAGGGGCTACTACGAATACTAGTAAGGTACACATTAATAACATGTATATCAAATATACCTTTGTTCACTTTGCCATCCTTATTATCCGCCAAGTATTTGGGGCAGTTCCGCTTCTAGTGACTATTCCCTTTGCAGTAGAAGCACTTAGTTTCAGTCTTAGGTTCAGCTTTGGGTTTCTTCATGGGAGTGGCAACTTGCTTGCCATTCTTCTTGAAGTTCCCTTTCTTTCCCTTGCCCTTTTCTTGAAACTAGTGTTCTTGTTAACCATCAATACTTGATGCTATTTCTTGATTTCTACCTTCACCGATTTCTGCATCGTGAAGAGCTCGGGAATCATTTTCATCATCCCTTGCATATTATAGTTCATCATGAACTTCTAGTAGCTTGGTGATGGTGACTAGAGAACTTTGTCAATCACTATCTTATCTGGAAGATTAACTCCCACTTGATTCAAGCGATTGTAGTACCCTGACATTCTGAGCAAATGCTCACTGGTCGAGCTATTCTCCTCCATCTTGCAAGCAAAGTACTTGTTAGAGGTCCCATACCTCTCGACATAGGCATGAGTCTGAAATATTAATTTTAGCACTTGGAACATCTCATATGCTCCGTGGCATTCAAAACGTTTTTGAAGTCCCGGTTCTAAGCCGTAAAGCATGGCGCACTAAACTATTAAGTAGTCATCATATCGAGCTTGCCAAATGTTCATAACGTCTGTGTCTGATCCTGCAATAGGTATGTCACCTAGCGGCGCGTCAAGGACATAATTCTTCTATGCAGCAATGAGGATAATCCTTAGATCATGGACCCAGTCCGCATCATTGCTACTATCATCTTTCAACTAATTTTTCTCTAGGAACATATCAAAAATAGGGGAGATATATTGCGAGCTATTGATCTACAACATAGATAATAAAAAACTATTAAGACTAAGTTCATGATAAATTTAAGTTCAATTAATCATATTACTAATGAACTCCCACTTAAATTAACATCCCTCAAGTTATTTAAGTGATACATGATCCAAATCAACTAACCCATGTCCAATCATCACGTGAGATGGGGTAGTCATCAATGGTGAACATCTCTATATTGATCATATCTACTATATGACTCATGTTCGACCTTTCGGTCTCCATTGTTCCGAGACCATGTCTATACATGCTAGGCTCGTCAAGTTTAACCCAAGTATTATGCATCTGTAAAACTGTCTTACACCCGTTGTATGTGAACATAGAGTCTATCACACCTGATCATCTTGTGGTGTCTCAAAACGACGAACTGTAGCAATGGTGCATACTGAGTCAGAACACTTTTATCTTGAAATTAAGTGAAGGGATCATCTTATAATGCTACCATCATTCTAAGCAAATAAGATGCATCAAGGATAAACATCACATGCAATCAAAATATGTGACCTGATATGGCCATCATCATCTTGTGCTTTTGATCTCCATCTCCAAAGCATCGTCATGATCTCCATCGTCACCAGCTCGACACCTTGATCTCCATGGTAGCGTCGTTGCATCGAGGTCGTCACGCCAACTATTGCTTCTACAACTATCACTAATGCATAGTGATAAAGTAAAGCAATTACATGGCGCTTGCACTTCGTACAATAAAGAGACAACCCTAAGGCTCTTGCCGGTTGTCGATATTACAAAACATGATCATCTCATACATCAACATATATCACAACATATCTTGACCATATCACATCACAACATGCCCTGGAAAAACAAGTTAGAGGTCCTCTACTTTGTTGTTGCAAGTTTTACGTGGCACCGGTCGCATGCCCTGGAAACTCGATTCAACTAAAGTAGGAGAAACAGACACCCGCCAGCCACCTTTATGCAAAACTAGTTGCATGTCAGTCGGTGGAACCGGTCGCATGTGTGTGGACATGTAAGGTTGGTTCGGGACGCTTCATCCCACAATACCGTCGAATCAAAATAAGACGTTGGTGGTAAGCAGTATGACTATCACCGTCTACAACTCTTTGTGTTCTACTCATGCATATCATCTACGTATGGACCTGGCTCTGATACCACTGTTGGGAAACGTTGCTTGGAAAACAAAAAAATATACACACACGCAAGATCTATCCATGGATATGCATAGCAACAAGAGGAGGAAAGTGTGTCTACGTACCCTCGTAGACCGTAAGCGGAAGCGTTTAATAACGCGGTTGATATAGTCGAACTTCTTCGCGCTCCAACTGATCAAGTACTGAACATACGACACCTCTGTGTTCTGCACACGTTCAGCTTGCTGATGTCCTCCGCCTTCTTGATCTAGCAAGACTGCGAGGTAGTAGATGAGTTCCGGTAGCACGACGGGGTGGTGATGGTGATGGTGAAGTGATATCTGCAGGGCTTCCCCTAAGCACTACGAAAATATGACCGGGGGTGTATACGGTGGAGGGGGGCGCCGCACACGTCTAGGCAATTGTCTGTTGTGTGCTAGGCACCCCCTCCCACATATATATAGGTGGCTGGGAGGGAGGAGCAGACAAAGGGGGTGACCAAGTAGGAGGAATCCTACTTGGGGTCCCTCCCAAGACGCACCCTCCCCCTGCCTTGTATAAGTGCAGGGAAAGGGCAGGGGAGGGTGGCGCCCCTCCCTTTCCTTTCCCGCTTGAGGAGGGAAAGGAAGGAGGAGCCTTCCCTCCCCTTTCCTTCACCTAGGGCCTGCTTTCCAAGGAAGGGGTGCACCAAAGGCTGATCTGTCCCACCCCCCTTGGCCCATTATGCCCATACACTTATCGGGGGTGTCTAGAAACCCTTCTGGTGACCCGATGACTACCCGGTGCATTCTGAAACTCTTCCGGTATCCGAATACCATCGTCCTATATATCAATCTTTACCTCTCGACCATTTCAGGACTCCTTATCATGTCCGTGATCTCATCCGGGACTCTGAACAACATTCGGTCACCAAATCATATAACTCACATAACACTATATCGTCAATGAACATTAAGCGTGCGGACCCTATGGGTTCGAGAACTATGTAGACATGACCGAGACACCTCTCCGGTCAAGAACCAATAGCGGAACCTGGATGCCCATATTGGCTGCTACACATTCTACGAAGATCTTTATCGGTCGAACCGTTATGACAACATTCGTAATTCCCTTTGTCCATCGGTATGTTACTTGCCCGAGATTCGATCGTCGTATCTTCATACCTAGTTCAATATCGTTACCGGCAAGTCTCTTTACTCATTCCGTAATGCATCACCTCGTGACCAACTCCTTAGTCATTTGCTTGCAAGCTTATGATGCGTATTACCGAGAGGGCCCAGAGATACCTCTGCGATACTCTGAGTGACAAATCCTAATCTCGATTTATGCCAACCCAAGAAACACCTTCGGAGATACCTGAAGAGCATCTTTATGATCACCCAGTTAGGTTGTGATGTTTGATAGCACACAATATATTCCTTCAATATCCGGGAGTTGCATAATCTCATAGTCGAAGGAATATGAATTTGAAATGAGGAAAGCAATAGGAATAAACTAAACAATCATAATGCTAAGCTAACGGATGGATCTTGTCCATCACATCATTTTCCTAATGATGTGATCCCGTTATCAAATGACAACACATGCCTATGGTTAGGAAACCTTAACCATCTTTGACCAACGAGCTAGTCTAGTAGAAGCTCACTAGGGACTCGGTATTTGTTTATGTATTCACACATGTATTTAAGTTTTTGATCAATACAGTTCTAGCATGAATAATAAACTGTTATCATGAATAAGGAAATATAAAATAGCAACTTTATTATTGCCTCCAGGGCATATTTCCTTCATGATGAGCCTATTCCAGGCAGCTAGTTTGTCTTGGTGCAGAGGCTGCATGAAGCATTGTCGCGGATCGATGTCGTGAAGCACTCCACGTGCCTTGAGGGTGTGAGGTTGTCCTTCACGAAGACCATGGTGCATTGGCCGAGGATCAAGCCGTTGGATATGGCCGTTGGTCTTGCGCCTGCTAGGAAGAAGTACCGCCGCCCCGAGATGTACTTCGCCCAAGTTATGGAAGGTGCTCGGGCAATAGAGGGTCAGTGTTCGAAGGACGTAATCACTAAGTGATTTCGTGTCTAGTTGCCACCCGAACATGCTATTTTATTGTGCGGCATGTTTGTATGTTGCGTATGTGATTGCTTAATTTTGACTCCTATGTAGTTGTTTTATTATTCTAAAAGTTACCAATCGTCGGCTTCGGCCCCCAAGTTAATAAGATGAGGGGTGTTTCTTCCCCTCACTATTACCCTTAGCCAATGTCTTGGTGCCTGAAGGCGGTAGTGCGACGGAGAGACCAGGCAACCGAACTATGCGGCTTCATTGCTTTCACTTTGCCATAGGAGCTTGACGGCGGGACTAACGACTAGCCCCCAGGTTTTTGCGGTGTACAAGGGAGCCGAGGAGTGCCTTTGTGACCACTTGGTTTGTGCTAGGACGAACCCTGCATATGACATGGATGAATCGCCAATGATTTCTTAGTTTAACACTTATCGCCTGATCCCTGACCAGTTCTCGCTTACCATGACGGTCAGTTTTTGGCTTTCTCCCTTGAGGTGCTTAACTGGACTAGCGAGAAGTACAATCATAGGGGTTCTCCCTTTGTCTTCTTAGCCGAATATGCGGAACGTAAGAAGGTCGGCACAGGAGCGGGGCAACCCAACTATTGACCCAAGACATAGTTTGGCACTGATGCATATAATGCAATATCTGAGACATCAAGCACACAACAAGAAGTGGTGCCGGACTTGGTACATAGAGCTGATTGGAAAATCAAGCCTTTGGTCGACTAACCGAGTTGTATTTGCTACACATTGTGTGTCTGCCTAGCCGTTCGAAGAGAGGAAAAAAGGAAAGGAGAGAGAAATGCTAGACAATGCCGATGCCCGAACACTGTAAAAGGTGTTTATAATTTCCATAAGCTCTGGACGTCTATTCGTACAATTCGAATCGCTAAGGCATTTACGTAAGAAAAAAGGAAAAAGAACTTTACAGATAAAGGTTTACATAGGGCCTTGATTCGTGGGTTGAAGCATCAACTGTGCCATGCTGCACATCTGCGCCTTTGCTTCTGTGAGATGGAGAGGTGTGAATTAGTCGTCTATGAACATCGTGTGCTGGCGAGGGATGCATTCAATAGGCGCCTTGAGATGTAGCCCTACTGAACATAGGTTGACGCTGAGCGATTCCAGTGTCATTCTCATGGTCGTTGCGGACGTGGGGATGTCGTAGCTCGGTTAAGCCAAACATGTGGGGATATGCGTTTGATAGTGGTCCCCACAGCCACTCATGGTATCTCAAGCACGAAGTTCTGCTGATGAGGCACATAGAGCATGACGGAGACAGGCATGTCGTGGGGTGCATGTCCCTATTTGCGGCGAACGCAGGCGGGCTGCCATGAAGGATATCGGGCTCGGTCCTGTTTGGTTTTCCGGGCGAGCTGATACTTCGGCCCATTGGTGACGGCATGGTCTTCGTCTGCCAAGGTCGCGGTGTGTTCCTCGGTCGGAAGTGTGCGCTCTGTGTTTCCATTGATTGTTATGACGCCCAAGGGACCGGGCATCTTCAGCCCGAGGTAGGCGTAATGCGGGACGGCATTAGATTTGATGAACGCCGTTCTGTCAAGGAGGGCATGGTAGCTACTGCGGAATGGAGCGATATCGAAGATAAAATCTTCGCTTTGGAACTTATTTGGTGAGCCGATCACTACTTCAATAGTTACCATGCCTAAGCATCGGGCTTCTATGCCCGGAATAACCCCTTTAAAAGAGGTGTTACTGGGTTTGATACTTGATGGATCGATCCCCATTTTTCTCATTGTGTTTGTCTAGATCAGATTGAGGATACTACCCCGGTCCATTAGGACTCTCATGAGGTGGTACCCATCGATAATGGGTCCAGTACCAGGGCCGCCGACCCTCCATGTTGGATACTGGTCGGATGGTCTCTGCAATCAAATATGATCGGGCAAGCACAACCACGGGTTAAATTTCGGCACTACGGGTTCGACGGTGTATACATCCCGCGGTGCATGCTTCCTCTCCTTACTTGGTATGTGGGTGGTGTAGATCATGTTAACCGTCTTGACCTCACAAGGGAAGGGCTTTTGGCCTCCACTATTCAGCCTGAGGGGCTCTTCGTCGTCCTCGCTTCGTGGGCTTTTGCCCAAGTCTTCGTCTTGAAGCTTGCCAGCCTATTTTATCACCCAACAATTGTGGTTGGAGTGGTTCGCGAGCTTCTTCGTGGAGCCATGAATCTAGCAGGGCCTATCCACGATTGTGTCTAGCTTGGTTGGGCTGTCCTGGTTGCCTTTAAAGGGCTTTTTCCGTGACTATGGCTGCGCCGTCATTTACTGTTGTCTCCTCGGTTTCGCCATCATTGTGGCGGCACTTGTTTTGATTCCTTCAGGGCTTCCCTTTCCCGTCCCAGACTTCCGAGGTGTTGGGGTATCAGGATTGGTGCCTCTATGGGCCATCCAGCTGCCCTCTTCAGTGCAAAAGCGGGTCATCAGGGAGGTAAGTGTGGCCATCTTTCTTTGCTTGTCTTTGTGGAACTACTGTGCTAGACATTCATCCCGAATACTGTGCTTAAAGGTGGCTATTGCTTTAGAGTCTGGGCAGTCAACGATTTGGTTTTCTTGGTCAAAAACTGGTTCCAAAATTGCCGAGCTGACTCGTCGGGCTGCTGGATCACATGGCTCAGGTCATCGGCGTCTAGGGGCCGAACATAAGTGCCCTAAAAGTTGGCTCAAAAGAACTCCTAGAGTTCTTCCCAACACCATATTGTGTCTTCGGGAAGGCTGTTCAGCCAATGTCTTGTCAGACCCTTGAGCTTTAATGGTAGGTACTTGATGGCATGGAGGTCGTCTCCTCGTGCCATGTGGATGTGCAATAGAAAATCTTCAACCCATACTGTAGGATCTGTTGTCCCATCATAGGGCTCAATGTTCACAGTTTTGAAACCTTCTGGGAATTGATGTTGCATCACTTTATCTGTGAAGCAAAGGGGGTGCGCGGCACCTCTGACTCAGGCTACATCGCACCGGAGGTCATCTGCCATTCGGGCTCGTTGCAGTTCCCGAGCTTTATCGTTTTGGTCTAACCAGGATTTGTATCCATCGCATCTAGCAGGAGGGTCTCTTTTGGGACCGTAAATGGACCTTGTCATGCCTGCCCGAGCATCTAGGTCCCAGCGGAGGTCGTACTCATAGCCTGACCATAATGGTTCCTTTCCTTGACGGTGAGGGTGGGTGGTAGGTTTTTTGGCTTTATCAACTGTCTGATCCCGTCCTCGAAGGGGGGCCGTCTGGTTGGTCTTCCTGAGTGTACCCTGGAGGTGCTGACTCTACAACCTCATCATCAAACTGTGGTTGTAGCTTCCGCTTCAGGTAGCTTTCCGTCTGTTGCATGTGGTCGTACTCCTCTTTGGCCTCCAGGACTTAAGTTCACCTCTCATTGAGTGTGTCCTGCTTGGCCTTTATTTTCTGCCATTGTATCTTCAGGCTACGTGTGGTGGTGATAAGTTTGCCGCTTGAACTGCTCTTGATCCAGTGGGTCTTCGGGGACGATGAAATCTTCGTCGCCTAGACTCACCTCCTCTTCTGAGAGGGGGAGGTAATTGTCATCTTCGGACTCATCGAGATGTTCTGGATCGAGTGGATCCTCATGCTCCTCACGATCCTCATGGTTAACTTATGGTTGTTCGTAAACGCTGGGGTCAAGGTTGTCCGCATCATCCGGGGTGGCATTTTCTCCGGTGTCCGTGTTGCTTGTGTGGCTTCGACGTGCCTTGGAGCGGCGGCGCTTTCTACGGCGTTTCGGTGGCTCCTCGTTGGGCCTACCATTATCCTTCCCGGGGCTGCCATTGTCTCCCTTCGGGGTGTGTACCATGTAGACATCATAGGTGGATGTGGCGGTCCAGCGGTCAGTAATGGGGGTAGTGGTGTCAATGTTAGTCGTGGATCCACTGTCCTCATCCATGTATCAGTATTTTCCGAAGTATAATCCAGCATGTCGGTTAAATCCTCGACAGTGGCTACTAAGTGGGTGCTGGGTGGGGCGCAAAATTCCCCGAGATATGCCTCGAAGGGTTTTTGAACGCGAGCTAAGGGTAGGTCCTCCCGAATAACCATCTTTTGGATTCGGTCCAGCGCCTCGTTTAATAGGGTGAGGGTCGCTGAGCTTGTGGGCGGTGGGAGTTTTGGGCCAAACTCCAGCTTAGCGGGAATAGGGATAATCTATGCCCTGACTTGGTTTTGGTTTTCAAGGGCTGTGTTAAGCTCGGGGCTTGGGTCCAGACCGTCATCGGAGACCGAAGGCAGGCCCTGGTCCTTGAGCGTTGTTTCCGTACTAAGGCTCGAGGCCGAGTTGATTGGGGCCAGCGGTAATTCCTGGCCACCGATCGTCGACTCGTTGTGAGGGCTCAAGGCCGGAGGCATGTCGTGAGGAGAGGGTTTGGCCGAGAGCGACTATTTGCGTCCGAACCTTGCTTCCGCATCAAGGCCCAAAGATGGGTCTTCGGTGGGTATTGTGAGTGTGGCTGAAGGGGATTCCTGGCCTCCGCTCGAAGTGGAGCTGTCCGGGCTCAAGGCTGGCTGAAGGACCGGGGTCGATCCGTAGATCGGATCGGTGGGAGGCTCCAGAGTGGGCATAGCGAGGCCCATGGGGTGCGGGGAGAGGTTGTGAATCTGGTAAGACTAGGTCGCCTCACACGTCCACAACGTACTCCATTGCTGAATCGAATCCAGTGCTCAGGGGCGAAGTTGTCGATTTGGTCTAGATGACCAGTTGGGTTGGCGTGCAGCACGATGTTGTCGAACAGGAAGAGCTGGCCGGGGACGAAGAGGTCCTCGGAGCTGACTCCCTTTCCGATGATCAGGCGAGCCATTGATCCTTGGGCGACCAAACAGCGGAACTCTCAATGAAAGCACCAATGACGGTGTCAAAACCGACGGATCTCCGATAGGGGGTCCCGAGCTGTTGATCTAGGATCAACGGGAAACAAGGGACGATGAACACTATGCTTACCCAGGTTCAGGCCCTCTCAAAGAGGTAATACCCTACGTCTTGCTTGATTGTATTGGATGTATAGTATGGTTATAGAGTAGATCTACCTCGAGATCAGGCGAGATAACCCTAAGGTGATGAGGTGATGAATGTAGCTCTAGCCCTAAATACTAAAACCCTCCGGTTTATATAGGCACCAGTAGGGTTAGGGTTACATACGATCAGTTACAAGGAAAGAAATATCCTGCCTAATCCTAGCTTGGAGGGCACACCACGACTCCAAAGATTCCTTATCTGGCCATGGATCCATACTCTGGCTTGGCCCCATAGTAGCCCATCAATCTGGCGCAAACACAACAGGTTCGCAGCCTGAGAGCCCCTTAATCCGGGACTCCCTAAGTACGGACCGCATGCCACGCTCACTACAGCTCAAAGGGGTGATGCAACAGCAACGCGAGGGTCGGTGCAGCCGCGGGGATGGCCTGAAATGGCAGCATGGACCGTGTTCTGTGACACTATGGCACGAAGAAGCGATGCAGCGGTAGCGCGGGGGTTGGTGCAACCACGGTGATGGCCTCAGGGTGGCGGTGGACCGCGGTCCACGACAATATGGCCCAAAGGTGTGACACAGCGGCAGCGCACGGGTTGGTGCAACCACGGAACGTCCTCGGGATGGTGGTGTGGACCGCGAGCCATGGCACTATGGCCTGAAAAGGTTCCACAGCAGCGGCACAGGTCGGTGCGGCTACGAGGAGAACTACGGGGTGGCGGCATTGTGGCCCAACGTGACGACGCTGTGGCAGCCTGTTGCTCAATCGGTGGAGGGGTGTGCTGTACTCAGGGATAGGGTGGCGACAGCTAGCGTACAACAACGGGCGGGCAGATGCGTGGGTGATGGCAGTGATGGGCCACCGCCTCGTGCGAGGCCGCCGTCTCCGAGAAGAGTTCGGGTGGTCGCACCGATGTCGGGGTAGAGCAACGCATGGGTCTATGTCAGCAGCAAGCGACGCAAACCGATCTTAGATCTAAAAACCAAAAAAGAAACGACAATCAAGACGACCGGGGCAAGAGAAAAATCCGGATCAAAGGATCGAGAAAAAGACTCTTGAGGGTAGCCGATCTACATGACTCGCAGATGAACCAAGGTATGGGCGGCGCAGCCCCCGGTGGCGATCATGGAGATCGGCCGCCCCGGGGGCGGCGCAGTGCAGAAGCGGCGGAGGCTAGGGTTGTGATCGAGTTTAGGCTGATACCATGTAAGAGGAATAGAGAATGATTGGTATATTGGATGATTTATTGCTTAAGCCTTATGGGCATATATAGGAGTACATGATCAACTTGGAGTACATGAGAAGGTAGAAATAAGTCCTTGTCTATCCTATACTTCCTAATAATCATGATACTCAACAGGTATTATAGAAAAACATTGATCCATGAAAAGAAATAGTGATTTTTGTTTACACATTTTGATGTTACTTGCTTATTATCAACTATAGATTGTTGCTTTGAATCACTTTTGTCTTGAGTTCTTTCCATGATTACATCATTTCATCAAGATTTTGCTAGGTAGCATTCAACATCAAAACAAATATTGGTAGTACAAGAACTTGGATTAATGGTCTACTTATCATGCACGTAATTCCTATATGAGATTATACCATGAATGATCATAGTCATAAATATTGCCATCTTGTCAATTGCCCAACTATAATTTGTTTACCATGCCATTTGATGTTTTTGAGAAAGATGCCAGCTGTCACATCCCTAGTTCTGGTATGACCTAGACCAGCTAGTCATTTGTGCATCATGTTTAAATTCCATTTAAATTGAAATGGGGATTTGTGAAACCCTCAGAAATTATTTCTGGAAATGACCCAAGTAAAAAAATTGCTCCAAAAAGGTCCAAGAAAATGCTCATGTTGCTCTCTGAAAATTTTGGACAGAGATAAAAATCAAACGAACATTTTCAGGAGCTCATAAGTATTCATTTTGGGCATTTGGAATTAACGCAGTAATTATTTGCTTTGGATATATATTATTATATATATAATAATGTCCAAAAATTATGCCAGTAGTTGAGGAGCGCTGGAATAATACCAGTAGCCCCTGAAAAAAATTGGCATACGAAATAAAATGGTTTAGTATTTTTATTAAACCAAACAAATGTCATAAAAATAGAAAAGAAAACAAAAACAAAAAGCTTACCTGGGCTTACCTGGCGGCCCAGGAGAGGCCCAGCCCACTGGCCTCTGGCAGTCACCACCTACCTCCCGCCACCTCCTGCTTCCCGCCGCTGCCCCGACGCGCCTAGGCGTTGCCACGCACCCCCCGACCCCCCTCGTCCACTCCCCTTCCCTCTGGTCGCCCCTCTCCTCCTCTGCTCTCTTCCCCGCTGCTGCCCAAACGCTGCCGTCGCCGCCGCTCGTCGTTGTCGCGCTCACCACCTCCCCCTCGCCCTCTCATCGTGCCCATCAGCTCCGCGTCGTTGCCCTGCATCGTCTCCCTCAGCCACGCAAGACGGAGCGCCCCGAGGAGCCGCCATCACCATCATCATCACCTCTGGCCGCGTGAGATTGCCGTCGTTGTTCTGCCTGCGTCGGACCTCCGCCGAGCTCGCTAACGCCTCCACCGGATCATCTGTGAGCCACTGCGTCGATCCCCCCTCTCCCCTAGCTCGTTTCTTTCCTCTAACAATGATGTCGTCGGAGCCGAGAGCTCTTCGCCGCCTTTCATGTCGCCGTCGTGGCCACTGTCACCTAGGGCCGCGACCGAGCACACCACCGTGCTCAGTGCAACGCCAGGACCCCAAAACCCTCACCTGTTGCTCCTGCGGTGCACCGTAGCCCCTTCTCCCCTCCCCGCCGAACTCCGGCCGCTGCCCAAGTGGTCACCGCCATCGATTTAGGCCGTCTCTGGTGAAACGGAGGGCACCAGTGGATGCGCGTGAGCACCAGCTCCTCGAAGATGGTCTCCGCGGCCCATTTGGTCGCCGGAGACGCGATCCCGAGCCCCTCCGCCGCGTTCAGCCTCGCCGGCGGCTAAACGTCGGCGGGTTGGCTGGGCTTAACCCCCCACCCCCCCCCGTTGACCAGATTTGACCGTATGGGTCAATGACACGTGGGTCCGAACCGTCAGGTGATTTAGCTTAGTGCTAATCACCGCTTATTTAACCCCCTGACACTGACTAGTGGGCCCCAGCGCCAGTAATCCTATAATTAGGATAATCTAACCCCCTGTTTAACCCGTGTCACTGACGTGTGGACCCCACACGTCAGGTTTGACCAGTCAGCGTTGTTGACTTGTTGACGCAAGCATGACGCAGTGCTGACGCAATTTTTTATTTTCTGGATTTAAATTAAATCAAGAAAATCCAGAAAATGATATAAACATCTAAAATTCATAGTAATTCAACCGTAGCTCAGATTGAAATAATTTATATATGAAAAATTATTAGAAAAATTCAATCTACCTATCTGTACCATTTTCATGCATGACAAACCAACCTATACATGTTGTATATATGAAAACACATGAATGGCATTTATAAAGGCTTATTTTGGAGTTGCATTTGAAACTTTGGTTCAAATGGACTTCATGCAAATGAATGCTAGATGCATTAACTCAAACAAACATCACATACTCATGCCATGATCATGCATCATATTGTTGCATATGCTTGTGTTTGATTTTCGACACCGTTCCTTCTCGATAGCTCCTGCTCCGGAGACCGATCCAAAGTACCTGTCAGAGGAGCAGTGCCCCCCTGTTGATCTACCAGCCAAGCAAACCCCCTTGTTCATTCCGATACAATCCTACTCTCTCGCTCCTGCTCTCATTTATTGCATTAGGACAACAATGATTCAACTGCTACTTTATGCTGCGGTAGTTGAACCCATTCCTCTGCATGACTTGTCATTGCCACAGTAAATAGTTAAAACCCACTAGCATGTGTAGGAGTTGATTGAGACATGTTGTGTTCTTTCCATGCCAAGCCTGCTATTTCTTAGAGTTGTGTCAGGTCTGATTCATCGGGAATGAATTGGAGTGGTACGATATGTTCTGGTGCTGAGAGTTAAGCGTGTGAACATGAATTGTTAAAGGTAGCGGTGAGAGGCCATGTAGGAGTACATGGTGGGTTGTCTCACTAGAACCGTCCTTAAGAACCGAGTTCTATGTAAGTTGTCCAATGACTAGCTACTACCACACATTGGGATCCGGGCACTCCAAGCTCTCTTGACTTATTAACCAACTTGATCTCTGTCCAAGAGTCGCAAATAGTTTCTGGTGTTTGTAGGTAGTGTTAGTAGTCTACCAAGTGGCACCCGGCCAAGTGGGCTTGGGAAAGACTAGGCACAAGTGGCACGGTGTACCAAGCATAGATCCATCCAGCGAGGTGGGCTTGGGAACCCTGCACACATCGTTTGGGGCCGTGAGCGACACCCCGGCCGGATCTCCTTGCGGATGGAACCCGAATAGGCGATAAACCTGGACTAGAGTCTTGTGTGGTTAGTTAGGTCGTGGCCGACTCCCTCGCCAGGCTTCCGCTTGAAGGTTGCCGAGATACATGACGTGTACATGGCGGTAAGTGGCGAGATCGTGTGTGAAGAAGTACACCCCTGCAGGGTTATCATGATCTATTCGAATAGCCGTGTCCTCGGTTATGGACTTCTTGGATGCTTACGTGGTACATAGACAACTTGAAGTGGATACTCTAGAATGCTCAAGACAAGTGTGAGTGCTATGGATGGCTTTCTCGTCAGAAGACGAGGATGAATCCATAGTAGTGTATTGATGTGGTGATTAGTGGACTCATGTGCACTGCCTCACCTCAAAGAAGTTTCTCATTGTCGTAGAACAGGATAGCCACTGAGTTAAAGCTGGCTTGCTGCAATTAAACCCCACATTGCCTTCTTGATACAAATGCATGTATGATAGGATCTGATGTAAGTCTTGCTGAGTACCTTTGTACTCATGTTTGCTTTATTTATGTTTTGCAGGTGAGACATCTGTCTCACCAGTAGTACCGCCTGGACTTCGACGAGTAGCTTGTTACCTCAGCTACGATCTTGTACCCTTGGGAGGGACTTGTAGCTAGTCAGGCTTCTTAGCCTTTTTCTTTTGTAGTTGTCTGTACTCAGACATGTAATGCTTCTATTGCTTGTATGCTCTGAATGATGGGTCATGTGACCCCTGTTTGTATTTAATGCTATGTGGCTCTTCTGGGCCTTTATCTATATGAGTTGTGTTATGTTGTGATGCCATGTTGTACAGCACATACTAGCATGTTATGCATACATGTGACGTGTATTGCTATGTGTGGGATCCGACAATCTAGTTGTTTATCCTTGGCAGCCTCTCTTATGGGGAAATGTAGTCTAGTGCTCCCTTGAGCCATAGTAGTCCGCTACAGCCCGGTTCACCAGAGTCATGCTAGCCCATCACTACTGCTCAGGACACTTGACTGGCCGGCATGTGTTTCACTTTGTTCCTGTGTCTGTCCCTTCGGGGAAATGTCATGCGGTGACATCCGGAGTCCTGCCTAGCCTGCTACAGCCCGGGTTCCCCGGAGTCCTGTTAGCCCAGTGCTATAGCCCGGATTCACACGCTGCTGACCGACATGCTCGATGTGAATCATGTATGCCTGTCCCCATAGGTTAGTGCCGCTTTGGGTTCATGACTAGCCATGTCAGCCCGGGTTCTCTGTCATATGGATGCTAGCGACACAATCATATACGTGAGCCAAAAGGCACAAACGGTCCCGGACCAGGGTAAGGCGACACCCGTGGGAATACCATGCGTGAGGCCGCAAAGTGATATGAGATGTTACCGGCTAGATCGATGTGACTTGGAATCGGGGTCCCGACAGCTTTGGTATCAGAGCCTGACTACCTGTAGGATTTCCAAGCCAACCTGGTCGAAGTTGAGTCTAGACACTCTTTAGTTATATAAGGGAATTGATTGAGGAAGGGAACATAAGGCTCTTTTACTCCTTATACCTCATGCCTTCTGATCTGAGTCATCCTATCTTTCCTACGGGGTTAAGGAACTAGGATTCCTCTTCTGTCTATCAGGATCACGTGTTACTACTCCGTAGTCTCTAAGGGTTGGTTGATCTGAGTCTTATCCCAGTTCAAGTACTTCCGGTGTAGTCTGTTTAGTAATATCTCAGAACCTTGAGTGATGATGTTGAGTATGGTGCTACCCCATCATTTGCAGGATGTCTCATTTTGAGCATTTTACTGCCGTTATGCTGCCGGAATTGTCCTAGGAGTTTGAGAGATACTAAATTCTTGTGCTACCTTCTGCATCCTATAGTTGGTGCTGAATCCATCCTTGTTTTCCTTGGTTTCGTTCTTCAGGATGTTGTCGGTTAATCGAAGTTCGGTTGCTCGTAGCCGGCACCACGAAGATGGTAGGGATGAGGATCCTCCCGATCAGTCTTCGTTGGCAAAGTTCATGTTAGAGGTTGAGATGAACAAGTGTGAGACCAACCGCTTGTTAGCACATATCGAGGAGAACACCGCACCCCAGTGCAAGGAGTCAGCGACCATCTATGATTTCATTGGTCTGAAACCACCTACCTTCCATCATTCCATTGAACCACTCGATGCAGATGACTGACTTCGTAGTATCACTCACAAGCTGCGTTCTGCGAACGTAGCTGAAAGTGACAAGGTCATCTATGCTGCATATCACCTAGAAGGTCCTGCTAGTCTTTGGTGGCAAAACTATGAGGCTATGCTTCCAGCTGGTCAGATTCCTACCTGGAGAGATTTCACTGAGGCTTTTCGCGAGCATCACATTCCTGAAGCCCTCATTGACCGCAAGAGAGAAGAGTTCTGTAGTTTCACCCAGAGTAAGATGGCTGTTGATTCTTACAGTAAGGAATTTGAGAACCTTTCCCGCTATGCTACAGAAGAGGTGTCCACAGAAGCCAACAAGCAGGCTAGGTTTCGGAAGGGTCTCCACCCCAAGTTGCGTCGT